>NC_077227.1:631382801-631711551 GCF_027887165.1 Monodelphis domestica
GATAAAGGAAATGCTAGGCTTTCCCTCCTTTTTGCAGAGTAGTCTGTCTAAAAGATCTGGTCTATATGGTGAGTTATACCACGTTTCTGTGGTTCGCAGTGTGTTGCTCTAGGAATAGGGCTGTGAAGCTCAGGAACAGACCAAACAACATTAGGTCCACAGATGATAACTCCAGTATAGTCAACAATCCTGTGTGAGGGTCAAGTCAACAAGCACTTAAAAATTTCTATGTGCCTAGTCACTGTGCTAAAGCTGGGAATATAAGGAAATGCAAAAATAGTCCTGGTTCCCAACATAGTGCATATAGTGCAACAGCATGCAAACTAACCACAAAGATTATAATTTTAAATTGGAGTTAATTACAGTGGGGAAGGCATTAACACTAAGGGGGATTAGGAAAAGCCACTTTGCAGAAAGTGGGATTTTAGTTGAAACTTGAAAACAGGAAGTAGAGATAAAGAGGAACATTCTAAGCATGAGTGAGAGCCAGTGAAAATTCCAGAGCGTCTTGTTCAAGGCAAGTATCACTGGATCATAGAGTACATATATGGAAGTAAAGTGTAAGAAAAATAGAAAGGTAGGAAGAAACCGGATAATGAATTTTTAAAAAGCCAGATAAGGATTTTATATTTCATCCTGGAGGAGATATGAAGGAATCACTGGCATTAATGAATGGGGATAAGGAAAGTGGGAGGGGGATTACTTGGTTAGGCCAGTGCTTTAGGGAGAACATTTTGATCGCTAAATGGAAGAGGATGGACTAGAGGGGAAAGGAGGCTATCCAGGAATGCTAGTCTGGGTTTAAGATGTTAAAAGCATACTCCAGAATGGTGGTAGTGTCAGGAGGGAAAGGGAAATATATGAGAGGTGAAGCTAGAAATGATAGGACTTGGCAACTAATATATATTAAGCAGTGAGAGAATGAAGTCAAGGATAACACCTAAGTTTGTGAATCTGAGTGACTGAGAATGTGGTAAATGCCTTCAAGAGTAGACGAGGGGAAAGTTTTTTGGGGAACATAAATGATGACGTCCCAACAGGTAGTGAAGATGTGATACTAGATGTTAGGAGATAGGTTGGGACTAGGTAAGTAGATCTTAGAACCAGAGCTGATGAGATTAAGTAAATACCATAGAGTACAGACAGAGCCTTGGAAGGATATCCATGGTTAACAGTTTTGACTTGGAAAGGAGAATGAGGAGGGAGACCAGAAGAAAAATGTCTCTAAAATATGGAGAGTAGATTCTAAGGAAAATTGGGGGATTGGTAGGACAAAAAGCTGGAGGGAAGTCAGCAAGGATTGAGGATTGGGGATAAGGTCATTAGATTTGGCATTTCAGAGATTATGGTTAACTTTGGAGAGAGCTATTTCAGTTAAAGATTGAGATAGAAAGTTAGACTATAGAGAGTTGAGGGGAAAGGAATGGAGGTAGTGATTATAGTTGGCCTCAAGCTTAGCCATAAAAGGGAGGGGATGGGTGGATTAAATGAGATTTTTTTTTTGTTTTTCTTTTAATGGGTAGGAGACATGATATATTTGTAAGCATTAGGGAAATAGCCAGTACGCAGTGAGTGTTGGAGATAGTAAGAATGTAGATGATGAAGTGGGATGGTGGAATAGCATCACTTGTGAATGTAGAAGGGCTCACCCTGGAAAGAAAGATGATGGTTATAGTAGGGGAAGGCATCTGAATAATTTAAGATGAGGAAGAGAGAGGGAGGGAGCCTTGTGAATAGCCTAAATTATTTTTGGTGAAATATGTAAGAATTTCAGTTGAGAAGGTGGCAGAATGGGGTCCCTTGAGGTACTTTATGGAAAATGAGTAAGTTGAGGAACTGAGCATAGTGTATTTGAAAGAATATAAAAATTCATGTTGGAGTCCCCTAGTATAAAGGCAAGAACTGGAGATGTGATAAAAACTGTGAGATAGGCTCTGAAGGAGTGTTCCTGGAGATTGGCAAATAATTATTATCATGATCTTGATTGGATGATATATATTGGTTATTGTCAATAGTAAAATGCCACACCCTTTTCCAGGATCTAAGTTGGTACTAAGGCATTTCTAATACTATAAACCATTCAGGATTCCCTCACTGACCTAAACCTCCTCCTCTTTTTCAGAAAACTCATCCCTATTCTTTTACTAGTCTTCCCTATAACTTACAAATACAAAGATGTCTCTCCCATCCTCAAAAGATCCTCTAACGTTTTTCCTTTTATGACTAAAATTGTGAAGACACAATAAATACCTTTGCAGCATTTTTTTCCCGACATTTTTATAAAACCTCTCTATAATCTGGCTTTGGACCTCAATATTCAACCAATAATGTTCATTAAAAATAATCAGTATTCTAAACATTTTATTTGTAATAAAAATTATTATTTTTTTGTTTTCAGCTCCAAATTCTCTCTCGCCACTCCTCCCTAACTCATTGAGAGGGCAAATACAGTTCCCAGTATACATACGAAGCATGCAAAACATTTAAAAAATATTTAAAAATATGTCCTTCAATCTGCACTAGGAATCTATCAGTTCTATCCCCCTAAGGTGGATAGCATTTTTCATCCTATCAGTTCTATCCCCCTAAGGTGGATAGCATTTTTCATCATGAGACCTTTGGAAAGTCTTAGATCATTGGTCTAACAGCCAAACTTAATAATTGATTATTATTACAATGTTGCTATTTCTGTCTACAATGTTCTAACAGTTTTGCTTACTTTACTTTATATTAGGTTATATAAGGCTTCCCAGGTTTTTTATGAAACTATTTCCTTCATCATTTCTTAATATCACAATAGTGTTTCCATAAAAATATCCCACAAGGATGCTCTTTCCAAAGATAAGAGTGATATCTGATTTCTAAGTTCAGTGGCCCTTTCTCAATCCTTTTTTTTTTTTACCTCACTGCAGTTTAACACTGCCAATAACCTTTCTTTCTTTCAATAACCTAACCTTCTCCTTTCTTTCTCGGTTCCTTCCTGGCTGTCCTGCCTATCTGATTGCTTCTCCTCAGTCTCCTTTATTGGATCTTCTTCTAGATCATATCTAATAATGTTGTAGTTAAAATTGGTTTCTCTGCTAAAAGTATTTTTATGAGGTTTATTAAAGATTAAGAACTTAATAAAATACAAGTAAGAAAGCACGTGCCTAGGAGGGCCGAGAGGCCCATTCAATTTCACTTACATCATGAGAGACACGTCTGCTTGGAAGTGGAAGTAGGAAGAGAGAGCAGTAGGCTTTTACAGCCAATTAAATAGACATTTTGATCTCGCGCAGGTGGGAACTCAGGTGAGACTAGAGGGCATCCTGGGAACTAGAGCAAGGACTTCTGGGGATTGAAGTCCTGGGTTCAAATCTCCATTTTTACAATAACGATATACTTCAGGGTTCTTTTTTTCTTTTCCTTATATTCTATTTCACTTCATGATCTCATTAGTTACCATGGATTAAATTATCATTATGTTGATGTTGCTCAGATCTATTTATCTAGCCCCAAGTGCAATTAGTATAGCTCCATTTTACAGATGAGGAAAATAAGGTAAATGGATTAAGTGAATTGACTAGGGTCACTCAGTTGCTAAGTGTGGTAAGAGGATAGATAGATTTGGATTCAAGGATTCCTGACTTCAGGCCCAGTGCCACCTAGAAGTTCTAACAAAATGAGAAAATATTTGTAAAGCTCTTTATAAATCTTAAAACACTATATAAATGCTAGGTATTATAGCTTCTGCAGGGGGCCTTTCTACTTCTCCCCATTAGCTCCTAATGCCTCTTCTTTATTTACTGTGTATTATGAATTTATGAAGATATATGTATGTATGTATTTATATATGTTGTTGTTTAGTTGTGACTGACTTCATGGGGCAAAGATATGGGAATTGTTTCACAGCTAGTAAGTGTCCCAGATTGGATTTGTACCTGGGTCTTCCTGCCTCCAGGCCTAGATATGTATGTATATATGTTTTTATAGTCACCTATTGTGTGTACATATGTATATACATATATTTAAGAATTGAGTAACAGTAAATGAGGGTGTAGATCTTTACTATGTAAGTTTCTCAAAAGACTGTTTTTGCTTTTTCTTTGTATTTCTAGCACTTAACAGTGCTTGAGAAATAGTAAGTTTTTATTCAATGCTTTTTGATTTTTTTTTTTTAAATTTTAAACCCTTACCTTCTGTCTTGGATTCAATACGGTGTATTGGTTCCAAGGCAGAAGAGTGGTAAGGGCTAGGCAATGGGGGTTAAGTAAGTGATTTGAACCTCGGATCTCTTGTCTCTTGGCCTGACTCTCAATCCAGCTGCCCCCTTGATTACTTTTTTTTTTGATTATTCAATCCATCTTTTCAGGTGGACTCATGAAATGGTCACTTTGTAACTCTTTGTTTACTTGTTTCAGCTCTATCTGACTCTTCAGGATCCTTTTTGGGGTTTTCTTGGCAAAGATACTGGAGTGGTTTGTCATTTTCTTTTCCAGCTTATTTGGCAGATAGAAAACTGAGGCAAATAGTGTTAAGTGACTTGTTCAGGGTCAGATAGCGAGGAAGAACCCGAGGTCAGATCTGAATATCACAGAGATGAGTCTTCCTATCTAGTAAGTGGCTGAGATCAAATTTGAACTCACAGGATAAATCTTTTGATTCTAAGCCCAGTGCTCTATCCACACTACTACTTGGTTGCCCTAGTGATAATCCTACAAATGCCTGTGGAATTACAAATGGAAATAAAACTACTAGAAAGGATTCAAAATCTCAAAGGTACCTTAAAGACCATTGTAGGGTATGCCACTGTTCTGTTCAAAGTCACCATTTTATCCTTCACAGTTCCACCTATAAAGATCAGACACAGTTGACCAGGGAAACAACTTGAGATATAAGTGAAACATTTCATTAAGAGTCCCTAAAAGAGCTAAAGTGAGGAATCAAAATCCACAAACTCTACATTGAGAACAGGGATGTTATCAGAAACCATAGAAGGAAATTCTTTCATTCAAATGTTTATTCATGCATGATGAATAAGGTGAGCTATTTGAACTTTTTGAGTAAGGTATTCTTTTCTCTCCTGCCAGAAAAGGCATAGGATATTAGATAGTCAGAGACAGAGGGGACTGTCTGAAGCAACAGGATGGTGAATTCTTAAATAGAAAAATATAGTCTGGAAGATTCCATATCCCAATCATGGCATAGGAACCTCGTGCTTCTAGTTTTGCTATATACAGAATGTAGTATTAGTGTTACTGTATGAGAGAAAAGCATGTTATTGTTCAATGGAAAGAGTGCTAGCATACCGAACATAACTGAGCCAAGAAGCCTTTTCTGTGGGAGAAAGCCTGGAGTTAGTTCTGAGCCCAGTTGTTTCGCCATCTTTGATCATTGGTCTTCACAGCAGATTTGAGGAAACCCATAGGGGCAGAGGTATGATTGGTGGGCAGGGAAAAGACACACTGGAAGGAAAGAGTTGGGAACAGGAACTTGTCCACACGATAATGGGGATAAGCCAAGAGGCAGTAATAATTTGCATTGTTCAAAACCCTTCATCATCTGACCCACAAACCACTAGAGCTTTGGGTTAGTTATAAAGATAGGAATTAACAATGTAATTTCTAGCTATTCACTCTTCTCAGAAATTGACTTTCTCTTTCCTCTCAATAGCTAATATTTATACAACACTAAGTTTTACAAAATACTTAACAAATATTTTAGCACCGCAGAAACAATTATCTCTTACAAATGAGGAAGCAAACAGTTCTCTTGGATCACACAGCTAGTATGTAAGAGTATATTTGAATTGTCTTCCTTTTCTCCATAATCATTTGTACTTCTATCCATGGCATTTAATTGCTAAAGCACACATGCACACACACACACATATATCAATATATCACTAATGACTATGAGGTTTAAAAATGGGTTTCTTTTAAAGTAAGTAGCAAAGTCTTTTTTAAAAAAGATCTTACCAGTTTCACATAATTATTATCTATATAAGTTTGCTGAATTTATAAGATCCAAATTGTCTCTCTCCCTCTTCCCAGGGATGGCAAACAATTTGATCTGGATTTGTTTTACTTGATTCTCTTTTCTCTTGATTTTGTGACTTTTAAAAAAATGTAATCATGGTAAGTATTATTCTTATTCTCTTTTCATCTCTTATATTTTCCTTTTCTTTATATTTCCAATATTTTTCATCTCTAATAATACAATCTGTTACAAATATCACAATCTATTCAGCCATTTCCCCCAATACATTACATTTGTGTTATTTCCAGTTATTTTGTCTTTACAAACAAAGCTTCCCTGAATATTTTCATACTTGGCCAAATTTTTATCCTCTCAATAATGCCCTTTGGGCCTAATTCTAGTAATGAAACCTGCCTAGGTTAATGATAATGAACAGTTTTTAAACTCTTAATGTTTATTTCCATCTCATTTTCTAAAAAGCAATTCATAGCTACTCTGTTTTTTTTTTTTTAAACCCTTACCTTCCATCTTGGAGTCAATACTGTGTATTGGTTTCAAGGCAGAAGAGTGGTAAGGGCTAGGCAGTGGGGGTCAAGTGACTTGCCCAGGGTCACACAGCTGGGAAGTGTCTGAGACCAGATTTGAACCTAGGACATCCCGACTCTAGGCCTGGCTCTCAATCCACTGAGCTACCCAGCTGTCCCCCATAGCTACTCTAGTAATGAAATATTAGGCCTATTTCTCCATGTTCCTGTCAACATTTAATTTGATCAACTTAACCTATCTGGTTCTCAGATAACATACATTGCTAGGACTATATTTAGTTTGATTGTGCCTTATTCAGCAGACAACATTTGTTGTCAGGACCATATTCTTTCCAAAACCAAGCCTTTCCAGCTTAGTCATACCATTCATTCTGTTTCTCCTGTTTGTCCCCTTCTTCCTAATCCCCTCACATTTACTCCCTTACCTCTTGATATGTTCTCTCCTCTAGGTATCCCTACCTTTTCTTATCTCTTTGTCCTCCTTTCTCTTAACCCACTTTTCTTAGTTACTAAGGCCCCCCATGGGGACTTCTAGTGCTCTTATCTTACCTACCTTCCCTCCTGCTTCTACATTTGTTAATAAGATTTTAACCCTTCTAGTCATATGTATATTCTCTTTTTCCAGATCTGATTAGATTAGGGTTCTAGTACTACCAGCCCTCCATTATCTCTCCTCCTCTTCACTGCAGTATTATTTCCTCCACTCATTCCTCTTCCATATGAGATAGTTATTGCACCCTATCTTCTTACCTTTGTATATTTCTTATACATCAGATTTTCTACTGAGTTTGGGGTTTTCCCCTAAGAATAGTTGAAAGTCCTTAAATTAAAGTTAAAAAATTAAGTTAATTAAATATCCATTTTTTCTAAACTTTGTATAATTATGCTTAGCTTTGCTGGGAAAGTTATTCTTGGTTGCAAACCCTTTTGCCCCATGATATATTATGTTCCATGCCCTGTGTTCTTTTAATGTTGTGGTTGCTAAGACTTATATTATTCTAATTATTACTCCACAGTATTTAAAATTTTTTTTTCTTGTTGCTTGTAGTATTTTCTCCTTAACTTGGGAGCTATGGAATTTAGAAATGATGTTCTGGTACATTTTCATGTTTGGATCTCTTTGAAGTGGTCATTGGTAGATTCTTTCAATTTCTATTTTATCCTCCTGTTCTAGAATTTCTGGATTGTTTTCCCTGATGATTTTCTAACAGGGTGGTGTTTAAACTTTTTTTTAAATTATAACTTTCTAGGAGTTTGACTATGCTTATATTGTCTCTTTGGATCTATTTTCCATCTCATTTGTATTTGTGATGTTCCTTATTTCATTCTTATTTCATTCTTTTTTCTTTTTTCATTCTTTTCACTCTGCTTTATTTCTTGTTGTCTTAGGAAGTCATTAGCTTCCCCTTGTCCAATTCTAGTTGTTAAAAAATTATTTTCTTCAATGAATTTCTGCATATCTTTTCCCATTTGGGTGATCTTTCATAATTTTCTTGATTTTCTTTCATTGCTTTTTCCCCCTAATTTTTCCCTTAATTTATTTCATTTGAAGTCTTTTTAAAGCTCTTCCAAAAAGCTTTTTTGAGGTTGTGGCTATTTTTTGCTGTTTTTGAAGTAGGTATTCTTACTTCACTGTCCTCTTGAGTTTGAACCAAGGTCTTCTCTGCCCTCAGATTAGCTGTTAGTAATTGGGTTCTTTCTCCTTTGCTTGCTCATTAAAAAAAAAAACGAGTGGCCAGGACAATACACTTAATTATTGGCCTTTTGCTAGAGCCCACAGTTCTGAGGTATGTTACCTAAGGTTTCAGGATTCCTTTTATGTTTGTTTTTCTTAGACCCTGTTTAGTTCTTCCAGTTTCCATTATCCACGGTCTGAAGTAATCCTAATCCCCCACTCAAGCCTCAGACCATGATTGACCTCAAGTGCTCCAAGAGTCCCTGGGCAGTTCTGCCAAGCAGATAACTAGAAGAACTCCCTGTAGCAGTAACCCTGGACTCTAATCTCTTGGGAGTGACCATAGTTGATGTGGACCGTACTCACTAGTGTGCTCCTTTTTCTCCTCTTCTGATGCCACAGCCTGGGATGAGAGCAGATCTAGTCTGAGTTTTTCAGGCCCCCAAAGTCCTTCACTGTACAGTAGTGAGGATAGAGGTACTGCCCTCAGGGCCTGGTGCCTATAGACTGTGGTGTCCACTCTTTCAACTTCCAGCTATGGGTGAATGGGGGTTCTTAGAACCTGAGGCCACAGCTGACAAACAGCTGCTCCTAGACCCCTTATTGACCCTGGACCACAGGATTGTGGTATCCTCCTGGGATGCAAGCTCCTAGATTCTGCAGGTAAGGGGCTCTCTTGTTAATTTCACATTCTGTGATGTTTTTTCAGGGGTGTCTATTACCTGTGATACTGAGGCCTGGGAGGTCAGAGACCTTCCTCCCTTGTTTTCCCTGGCCTCACAGCTTTACTTAAGACTTTGTTTTGGCCACTTTTAGCATTGATTCTGTGGAATTGTTTTTAATTGTGGGAGGGTAGAAGCAGGATGAAGAAGCTTCATGACCTACTTTGCCATCTTCCCATAATCCCCCAATTAATTTTTAATCTATGCTTCTAAAACCCTTTATTGAATGAAATTTTTTATTGCATATTAACAGAGTGATTTACTATTTTTGCTTTTCTGCATTTGCTTGTGAGGTTTTTAGACCTTGAATATATGGTCAGTATTTGTGAATGTGCCCATTCACAAGAAAAAGGTATATTCTTAACTATTATTCAGTTTTCTCCAGAGGTCTGTCATATTGTAACTTTTCAAAAATTTTTTTCTTCTTAATTTTGTTGTAATTTTATTTCTAGTTCTGAGTGGAGAAATTTGAAGTCTCCTTTTATTATTAATTTTAATGCCTTGTTTCCATCTGTAAACTTTTCCTTTAATATTTTGTAGATACCATTTTATATTATGATATTACTTTATTATCTATTATACCTAGAATGTAATTTACCTGATCATCACTTTTAATTAGTCATCACTTTTAATTAGATCTAGTTTTACTTTTCCTTTGTCTGAGATCATGATTGCTACCCCTAGCATTTTTTACTTCATCTGAATAACTCATCAGTGAATTCTCTGAGAGAACATCCCAAGAACCAGCAGTATTCACAAATGAATTCTACCAGACATTTAAAGAATAATCTCAATACTATATATTTAAACTATTTAGGAAAATAGGCAAAGAAGAAATTCTACCAAATTCCTTTTATGATATAAATATGGTGCTGATATCTAAACCACAAAAAACAAAAACAGAAGAAAATTATAGACCAATTTCCCTAATGAATGTTGATGTGAAAATTTTAGATAAAAGACTAGCAAGGACATTACAATGTTCATTATGATCAGATGGGACTTATACCAGGAATGCAAGGCTGGTTCAGTATTAGGAAAACTTATTAGCATAATTGATCATATGTATCAAAAAATGACAGAAATCATGATTTTCTCAATAGCTGTAGAAAAAGCTTTTTGACAAAATGCAACATCCTCTTAAAAAAAATATAGAGGTCATAGGAATAAATGGAGATTTCCTTAAAATGGTAAGTAGTATCTATCAAAAATCATCAGTAGATGAGAGCAAGACCTAGAGATGGAAAGTCCTAGGTTCAATTTTGTCCTCAGATACTTCCTAGCTATAGGACCCTGGGCAAGTCACTTAACTCCCCCATTGCTCAGCCCTTACTGTTCTTCTGCCTTGGAACCAACACCTAGTACTCATTCTAAGACAAAAGGCAAGGATTAAAAAAAAATCAAAACCCATCAGCAAGCATTGTCTGTAATGAGGACAAAATAGAGGCCTTCCGAAGAAGATCAGCTATGAAGCAAGAATGCCCATTATCACCGTATTATTCAATATTGTACTAGAAATAGTAACTATAGCAATGACACAAGAAAAAGGAATTTAAGGAATTCGAATAAGCAGATCTTATGATTATTTCTTTAGAGAATTATAGACAATCAAAAAATTGACAACACCAGACCTGGAGTTAGGATGACTGGATTTCAAACCTGTCCTGAAGACACTTCTTAAGTGTCGTACTCTGGGCAGTTCCATTAACCTAGATTGCCTAGTCCTTGCAGCTCTTCTATCTTAGAACTTATACTAAGATAGAAGATAAGAGTTTCAAACAAACAAATAAATGTAGATGATTTACATATTTTGGAGTCAAATAAAAAAATATTTGGGAGTCTGCCTTCTAAGACAAACCCAGGAAAGGAACTATGAATACAATTGTGAAAATAAAGTGGGAATCAGTTTTTAAAATGGGCAAGAAAGTAGCCTCAATACCAAACTATATTACAAAGCAGTAATTATTGAAACAGTCTGTCTGTTACTGGCTAAGAAATAGAATGACAATCAGTGGAATAGACTAGGTACACAGAAACTAGTAATAAACGACCACAGTAACTTAGTTTGATAAAAGATCCAAGGCAACAAGAACTCACTATATGTCAAAAACTTGGGAAAACTGGAAAATAGTATGGAAGAAATTGGAAAAAACCAACATCTCACACTACATAAGGGCAACAGGAATACATGATTTAGACACAAAGGCTGATATCTTAAGCAAATTACGGAACCATGGAATAGTTTACCTTTTAGTTCTATAAGGGAAGAATTCATGACCAAAGAAGAGATAGCTTTGTAGGATATAAAACATATAATTGTAATTATTTTTTTAAAGGGTTTTGTATAAACAAAAACCAAAGTAACTGAGAAGGAAAGGTGGAAGCTAGGAAATTTTTTTTTTTACAGCAGTATCTGATAGAGGTCTCATTCTGAAATATATAGAGAACTGAGCTGAATTTATAAAAATATATTTCTCCAACTGATACAGCTAAAGATACAGACAGACAGTTTCCAGATAAGGAAATCAAAACTACAGTCATTTGAAAAAAATAGTCATTATTACTCTTGAGAAATGCATATTAAAAAAACTCCAAGACACCACCTCACACCTATCAGAGTAGCCAATTGGATAGAAAAGGAAAATGACAAATGAAGGGGATGTTTGAAAATCAGGACGCCAGTGCATTATTGGTAGAGTTGTGATCTGATGCAATTGCTGGAGAACAATTCAGAACTATAGTCAAAAGGCTCTAAAACTGCATGTGGGGGGAGATTTTAAAAAGGGGTGTAAGGAACCTATTTGTAAGAAAAATACTAATAGGAGCTCTTGTGGTAGCAAAGAATTGAGATATTCATCTATTGGTATAGCTGAGCAAGTTATGGTATGTGGTTGTAAGGTAGTACTGCTGCTACATAAGAAATAATGAGCAGGATGATTTCTGAAAAATCTAGAAAGACTTACCATGAACTGTGGAGAAAGCAGAACCAGGAGAATGTTGAGTACAGTAGCAGCAATATTGCTTGACGAAAAAGTGTGAATGACCCAGCTAAAAAATACACTTGTCCAACACAATCCCTGAGACTCGTGGTGATGCCATCTACCTCCAGAGAAAGAACTGATGGATGGGGAGCAGCTGGGTGGCTTAATGGATTGAGAGCCAGGCCTAGAGATGGGAGGTCCTGGGGTCAAATCTGGCCTCAGGCACTTCCCAGCTTTGTGCAAGTCACTTAACCCCCATTGCCTAGCCCTTGCACTTCTTCTGCCTTGTTACCAATACTTTGTAATGGATCTAAGGCAGAGGATAAGGTAAGGGTTTAAAAAAAATAAAAAGAACTGATGGATAACTATACTAACCATCTAGGGAGAATTGAACAAGAATAGAAAGGAATATATCTTTTTCTCAGTGTCACATGGTACCTTTACAAAAATTGATCATTTTTTTAAGGCATAAAAACTATAAATGCAAGAAAAGCAGAAAGATTATATACATTCTTTTAAAATCATAATGCAATAAAATTATATTAAAGGACCATGGAAATAGAATAAAAATTATTTGGAGACTAGATTGAGTGGGTTAAATTTTATTAAAGAAAATTATAATGAGACAACATACCAAAACCTATGTGATACAGCAAAGCAGTAATTATAGGGAAAAAATATATATCTAAATGCTTTGGTCCATAAAATAGAGAAACAATAGATTGATGAATTGAATATACACTTAAAAACAGAGAACAAGTTAAACATCCCCAATTAAATACCAAATTGGAAATCCTAAAAACTAAAGGTGAGATTAACAAAATTGAATGTAAGAAAATTAATAAATAAAACTGAGTTGGTTTTGTTAAAAAACCAACAAAATAGACAAGCTATTGGTTAATATGATTTTAAAAGAGAAAAGAAAACCCATTTATCTAAAATCGAAAGAGTAAATTTAAGAGAAGATGAAATTAAAGCAATTACTAGGAATTATTTTGCCCAATTATATGCCAAGAAATTTAACAATTTAAGTGGAATGGAAGCACATATTTACAAAAATATAACAGAAAAGGAAATGGAATATATTAAGCCTATTTTAGAAAAACGAAATTGAATAGGCCATAAACTAGGAAAATGCTGCATCACAATAAGATGGTTATATAAGTAAATTTTACAAAACATTTATAAGATGATCTAATTCCAATATCAAATTATTTTGAACAGTTGCCAAAGGAGTTTTATAAAACAAATATGGTGCTGATACCTAAACCAGAAAGAGCAAAATCAGAAAGAAAACTATAGGCCAATTTCATTAATGAATATAGATGCAAAAATCCTAAATAAGATATTATCCAGGAGACTACAACCAAAAGCATATCAAACAGGATTTGTACCAGATAAGCAGGTATGGCATAATATATGGAAAATTATTAATCTAATTGTTTATGTCAGCAACAAAGGGTTACAAGAATCATAGGATTATAGAAAAATCTTTTTACAAAATAACACTCATTAAAAAAACAACACTTGAAAGCATAGGTTTAAATGAATTTTCCTAAGAATAAGTATATACCTAAAATTAGCATCAGCAAACATCTATAATGGAGATAAATTAGAATCTTTCTCTTATAAGATCAGGAGTTAAGGGCACAGCTGGGTTGCTCAGTGGATTGAGAGCCAGGCCTAGAGACAGGAGGTCCTAGGTTCAAATCTGGCCTCAGACACTTCCCAGCTATGTGACCCTGGGCAAGTCACTTAACTACCACTGCCTAGCTCTTACCACTCTTTTGCCTTGGAACCAACATACAGTATCGATTCCAAGATGGAAGGTAAGGGTTTAAAAAAAAAATCGGGAGTTAAACTAGGATTTCAAGTACTACCAATATAATTTAATATTGTATTAGAAATGCTAAAAATAGCAATAAAATTAGAGAAGTAATTATAATGGTCTATATAGAAAATCCTAGCCACTCAACTAAAAATTAGTTGAAAATATAAATTTTAATGAAGAATATGAAATAAACTTTATATAAATTGTCAGCATTTATATATCACCAAAAAAGTCCCAAGAGATAGTAAGAGAGAACCCATTTTTTAAAACCCTCAACTATATTCAGAATAAATTTGCTGGAAATATACCTGCCAAGATAAATTTAGGAACTATGCAAACATAATTATAAAATACTTTTTATGTAAATAAAGCCAGATTTAAATAATTGAAAAAATATTGTATGTGGGTATAGAGAGCCATTATAATTAAAAAGGCAATTCTATCTAAACTAATCATTCAATGCCATTCCAATTAAATTACAAAAATTATTCTTTTGAATAAGAAAAATAATAAAATTCATGTTAGAACAAAAGGTCAAGCATATCCAAGGAATTAGTGACATCATAATAAAGTTTTTAAAATCCAAGGAAATGACATACAGCAGTGCCAGATTGTAATTATCAAAACTGGTGCCATCTAAGAAATAGTAAAGTAAAGCAGTGGAAGAGAACAGATTTATGACAAACATTAATGTAAAATTGTAGTAACTTTGTGTTTGACAAAGTAATGACACAAGCTTTTGGGATAAGAATTTACTATTTCATTAAAATTGTTGGGAAAACTGGAAAGCAGTCTGGCAAAAATTAAATATAGACCAATATATTACACCCTTTATCAACATAAGATCAAAACTTGATGCATGGTAATCTAGGCATAAAGGGAGATATAAATTAGAGGAACAGGGAAAATATCAAGATTTATGGATGAGATTTTTAAATTACAAGACAAAGCATTATGAGATGTAAAATGGATAATTTTAAGTACATTAAATTTAAGATTATTGAACAAATAAAACTAATGTTGCCAGGATTAGAAGAAAAGCAAAAAATTTTTGTGGAAAAATTTATGGACAGTTTCTCAGACGTCTCATATTTAAAATATATAGAGAAATTTGTGGAATTTATAAAATTATGAGCTATTCCCCAGTTGATAAGTGGTTTTTGGTTGAAGAAATCAAAGCTATCTATATATAAATATATGAAAAATACTGTATATTTTTTAATGATTAGAGAAATGTAAAAATATCTCTTGAGAATATCTCACATCAAATTATCTAAAATGACAAAAGAACAATAACAAGAATTGGAGGGGATGCCAGAAAAATGGGACCAATCATATACACTGTTATTTTGAGAAGCAATCTGAAATTATGCCTAAAGAGTTATAAAATTGCATATACATTTTGACAACAGCAATACCACTATTTTGTTTATTTCCTAAGATGATTGGAAAAAGGAAAAGAACCTAAATATTCTAAAATTTAATTTATAGCTTCTCTCTTTGTGGCAGCAAAGAACTGGAATTTGAGGGAATGCCCTCAATTGGGGAATGGCTAAACAAGTTGTGCAATATGATTGTGATGGCACACTGTTGAGCCATAAGAAATGATCAGTTCAATTTTTTTAAAGTCTTGGAAAGATTTATATGAATATAAAGAGTGAGACAAGCAGAACATTATATATAGCACCAGAAATATTGTTTGAAGAATGGCTTGAGTATATCTCCAGAGAAAGACTTCATTTTAGTTTACATATCTTTTTTGTTAAATAATACCTTCTCTAGTTAGTGTGGGGAGGGAAGGGAGGATGGGAGATAACCTGGTAATTTTAATAAAACAAAGATTATTTTGTTAAAAAGAAAATATCTGATAAGAGTCTGAATGCAGGCCAAAGCATACTAAATGTCACTTTTTTTCCCTAAGAGCCTCCCATGGAATGCCTATTCTGGAAAAAAAAAGGTAGCCAGGAAAAATGAAATGATTGATGAAAAAAAGATTCGATCTGAGCATTGGTCAATATGTGGCCAATTTTCAATTAAGATATATGAGTATGAAAAAACATCATTTTTAGAATCTGATAACATTTCTAATTATAATAACTTAGGTCTTGGTTTAAGGCTCTCTAAATAGCAGGCATTCAGTGATCCTGTTTCCCAGCCATGCAGGACTAGTTCAAACTACACAATATTCTCACAAGACAGAATTTGGAATAGGGCTATAATGGAATAGAAGGGGAACTAAGCTAGCTGCAGAATTGAGTTACAATATGCCATTTATTCTAATCCCCTCAATTCCCTTATAAAATATTTTACATGATTGAATATATAAAATCTAGACCGGATGGCTTACCATTTCAGGGAAGAGAAAGAACTAGACAGGGAGAGAATTTGGAACTAAAGAGAAAATGAATGTTAAAAAAAATTTTTTTTCTCAATTTATAAAAAAAAAAAAAAGAATTGTTTCTGACCATTGACAACCCATAATTCGTTCTCTCTCTTTCTCTCCTCACTTTTCTCTTAAATGCCTATACATATTCTTTCTTAACCAATTCACATGACAATGAGGCCCAAGCATTGTGCCAACCTTTTCTTTTTCTTCCTCCACTCTTAAAAGCTCTTTATGCACCTCTTTTTTGTGAGGTAATTCCCCCATTCTTCTAGTATATCCTTTCATGTTTTTTATTAATAGAATATATTTATAGGTGTCACAACCTCTTTAGGCAGCCAAGTTCCAGACTCCTATTATCAACTTATAGGACATTTCAAATTGGTTGTCTGATAGAGGAATCAGAAAACAAAAATACCCATCCCCTCAAGAATTTCCCTGAAAGAATTATAATTTTCCTCCCACCTCAATCTTTCTTTCTTTCCAGATTCCCGCTTTCTATGATTAATTCCACCATCCTTCTAGTTATACAAGCATTCCCTGGGAAACAGCCTCAACTTTCCCCTTTTCCTTAACCCTTGGTTGACAGTTATCAAATCTTGTTAATTCTAGTTTCATAATTAATTCATCTCTTCCCTTCTCTACATGGACATAGCTAGCACACTAATTCAGGTCTTGCCTATGCTGTTTCGATTACTAATTCATTTACTTGCTTCAAATCTTTTCAGTCCATCCTCCAGACAGATGCTGAATTGATATTCTTTTATTCTTTTTTTATTTTCTAATTTAATTAATTTAGAATATTTCCCCAAGGTTACATGATTACATGTTCTCTCCCTCCCCTCTTCCCTCTTCCCTCCCCACTCCCCTAGCCAATGAGCAATTCGACTGGGTTTTATGTATATCATTGTTCAAAACCTATTTCCATATTAACATCCCCAATTATATCCCCAGCTAACCACATGATCAAGCAGTTGTTTTCCTTCTTTGTTTCTATTCCCACAGTTCTTCTCTGGATGTGGATAGTGTTCTTTCTCATAAGTCCCTCAGAATTGTTCTGGATCATTGCATTGCTACTAGTAGAGAAGTCCATTACTTTTGATTGTACCACAGTGTATCAGTTGTGTATCAGTCTCTGTGTACATTTTTCTCCTGTTTCTGCTCCTTTCACTCTACATCAGTTCGTGGAGGTTGTTCCAGTTCACATGGAATTCCTCCACTTTATTATTCCTTTGAGCACAATAGGATTCCATCACCATCAGATACCACAATTTGTTCAGCCATTCCCCAATCGATGGACACCTCTCATTTTCCAATTTTCTGCCACCTCAAAGAGCAAGGCTTTAAGTATTTTTGTCCAAGTCTTTTTTCCCTATTATCTCTTTGGGATATAAACCCAGCAGTGGTATGGCTGGATTAAAGGGCAGGCAGCCCTTTGGGCATCGTTCCAAATTATCTTCCAGAATAGTTGGATCATGAATTGATATTCTTAAAGCACAAATCAAACTATGTTACTCCCTCGGCCAAGGAACTCAAGGATCTTTCTGTTGCCTGTAGCATAAAATAAAAGTTCTTTATTTGTCTTTTAATAAAACTTGAATTTTTTCTTTCTATATTTCTTACACATTATTCTCCATGTGTTCATTGTAGTCAAATTGATCCACTTGCTATTCCCCATATGTGGCACTCCATCTACCTACTATTTCTTTGCCTTTGTATAGAACTGACTCCCATACCTGGGATACACTCCTTCCTCACCTCCATCTCTTAAAATCTTTTAGTATTAATTCATCTTATTACATGTAGGACAGGGTGCTGGGGACACAAAGACAAAAAAGGAAAAAGTCCCTGTCCACAGAGACCTTAGTCTATAAGAAGGATAAAACAGATGCCTATAGATAAATATAAGACAATTTGAAGAGAATGAGAGCAATAATAATTAGAGGGAGGATTAAGGAAAGGTTTCATTTAAGAATTGCACCCAAACTGAAAATTAAAGGAAGCTAGGGATTCTAAGAGGTGGAATAGAACTTAGAGTAATTTCAAGGCTTGGGTATAACGCTCTATGAGGGCATAGAGATAGCATGTCAAGTTCAGGAATAGCCATTATAATATTTTATAAGACAAAAGATAAGAATAGTGCTTTATAATGAGTGAAGGGGACTTAAACAAAATAAGTCTGAAATGATATCACTGCTTATGTTTTTTAAAAATAATTTTTATTGATGTTTTCTGTTATCACCATAGTATTCTATGTATTCCCCTCCTTCCCTTGTCCTGAGAGCCATCCGAAATGGCAAATAGTGTTTTTGCTTTGTTTTGTTTTGCAGAAAGGGGGGAAAAAACACCGCTTTACGGCATACTGAGAAGGTTCAAAAAATGTTCATTGTGTAATACCTTTGGCTGTATTACCTCCACCAATGGGTAGGCTGGGGGTATTTTCTCATATTGTTGTGGGAGAGCTTTGAGGTGAAACCCCAGGTTTGGGACAGGTACCCTTTTGCAAGAATGCCAGACTCCAAAATAAATGAGAGAAATTTATTTATTTGGGAGTAATAATGAATGGCTGGAAGACAGTGTGCAGCTGGAATATTGCCTCCCCAAGGAGATGGGGTCTAGAATTTTTATACTCTTTTGACAACAGGGGTTACAGGATAAGGGAGGTGGAATGAGGTGAATCAGAAATGAGGTAATACATTGGGTTGTGGGTTTTTGAACTGGGATACTTCTGGAGTTTGGGGTGTTCAGAAGGAAATCCTGGGTCCCATGCCAACTCTCCCCTCTCCAATTTTTCTAAGGAGAATGGGTGGTCTGTCTTCTATAGCTTCTAGAGCTGTTCATGCCCTTTTCCAGCCAAAGAGGTTGTAGGAGTTGCAGTGGCATCTCGGTGGTTCCCATGAAGTCTTTTACTCTAGAACAGTGGTTCTCAACCTTTCTAATGCCATGACCCCACAATACAGTTCCTCATGTTGCAGTGACCCCAAACCAAAAAATTATTTTGGTGGCTACTTCAAAACTAATTTTGCTACAGTTATGATTCGGAATGTAAATACCTGATATGAGTTATGTTATTCTCATTGCTACAAATTGAGAGGTTGAGAACTGCTGCTCTAGAAGCAACTAGAGAAGTCACAGCATTTCAAATGAGATTAGTTAAAACAGTCTCATGGTCTAGGTATCCAATCATGGGAATGAATAGTGCTGCAACCTTGGGAATCCACCATGGGAAATTGTCCCTCAAACCCCTCTTTACCCTGTGCCCTTCTTCTGAAGGATAAGTGTTTGGGTTAAGGGTTGAGGAATTCCGATATACCTAAAAGATTCTTCAGGTTACCATCCTGGGGCATCACCACCTGTTTCTCATCTTTAGTGAGCTTTAGGGCTCCAGTGGTCAGCTCGATTTTGGGGCAGAAGTTCTTGCTAAAATCCTTGCAAAGCACAGATTAATAACATACTTTTACAGATCGTTTTCTCTACTCCAGATTCTAGAGGAAATATAGCTACAGGGCTGATCACTTGCCCACTCTAAAGATTTCTTAAAGCCTTTTAAGTTTACATTTACAATCCCCCCCCCCTAATTTTCCTGTATAGTAAATACCCATTCTATAGTAATATTTTTTTTTTCCACAGACTCTAATTACTTTACAATTTAACTGAAAAAATTTTATCTCAAGCTGCTACAGTTCATTTACTTTTCTGAGAGTGATCAGGGTCTTAGGCCCTCTTCTCCTTCCTAAAAGTTCTTCTTGTATTGAGGAAAAGAGATTCATGTACCTTACAGCAAATATGATCCAATGCCTAGATATTCAGATTTAAACTGTAATACACTTTGTCCCTTTCCTTAAGTCAGGAGAAGGGTTAATGACTCTGAAAACAGTTTTGACTTTATATCTCAGCTGTCTGCAGTACTCAGAAATGAGGAAAATGATCTTTACTTCAATTGCTATCAATTGCTAATCAATAACACAGAAGAATCCTGATTTAAAGGATTGTACCATTTAAACACTATATTTTAGCACACTGCTTATCCAGCTCATGTGAAACATTAATTTTAGGCCATAGTACAAATTGGTAAACTGAGGTATTGAACAGAATCTATGGTACAGGGGGTTGCACTAAGCCTGTGGTCACATTCAAATGATGAAATCATTCTTATCTTAAAAATACACATTTTAGTAGCAATTCATATAACACAGCCATTCTTCATAACATGTTTAGTAGTACATGTTCTCATTTAGATTTACAGATCTGAAACTTTTTCTTTCGATTCTCAATTTTTATATACTAATGAAAAACCCTTCATGATAAGTTTAAATACTTAAAACTCATAAATGGTTGAAATGGGTTTCATTCACTTTAGACCTCTAAGTTGAAGATATGCTTTACACTAATAGATGAGAACCTAATGAAATGCAACCTCCCTGAGGCTGTGTCACTTAAAAAAACCAAACCAAAACACCTTTTTGCAATACTGAATCATGACTTTTTCATACAGACTGAAATTTCATTGAGTCCAACAAGCATAGTTTAAAAGTTAGGATGTCATTTTTCAAAACCACATGCATACAGACTCTAACTTTGAAATAAACACCAATAAAGAAATCTAATTGAGAGATGCAAAAGTGTTCCTTTCTTTAGCCAGAAGAGAGGGAAGGGGTATTTGAACTGGACTCCTTATTTGCTTCTCTTTATCCCTAAACCAAGGAGAAATGACTGTCTTGGAGCTTGAGAATAGGTTGTTGTAAAAAGACTTAATGCTCAGTGTTTAAAAGTGAGCCATTTAAAACTCCACCAGATCCAAGGGGTTTCTCATCAACTCCAGTTGTCTACCTCCATAATGGAAGATAAGGCTGGGATAGGCCCTTCTAGGACATCTATTACTTTGGGTTTTGGAGCTCCATCCTAGTGGGACAGCTGTGTTTCCAATGCCCATGTAGCCAGGCACAAAGTGAGGGGCTGCTGTTTCTTCAAACGACATTGCCTCGACCAGTGCCCACTCCTGCAGGTATAGCAAGAGCCATTCATGGGCTTCTGCCTTTGGTGTAGAGCGGTGAGGGTGGCTGGAAGCAGCTTGTATCCCGTAAGAGTCTTTCGCCGCTGTTTGCCTTTCAGCATGTCCCTAGCATAAAAAGACCTTGCAGTGGAAAGCAGGAGTTCAGAGATTAAGATCTAGCTTTTCCTCTTATGTTGGGGTAGACTGACTAATTACATGGGAATGTAGGACAATGGCTCCTTGTTCACTCTGTGGGTTTAAATTGGTAAATTTCCTGCCCCATGTCTCATCCTAGTCTGGGCCCAGGCAAAGGAAAGGATTCAGAGAGCTGGAAATATAGGGAGAAGGGCAGGGAAGCAGGCAAGAGATGTCTTCATGAGTCACCTACAGCTGGAGTACTGTAGCTTAGGTTCTGGCTTAGGGGTATTAAAAAGCTAAAATGTAAGGAGCTTCTGGCCATATGCTCTCTTCCCTGCCAAATACATCTGATTGCCACATGGTAGAATTTTGGGTGCCATCAAAAAGCTGTCTCCTGAGGTCTTTGGTAATTTCTGTCTTTTTCTCTTTCTTTTAATCTGTCATTTACTTTATGACTCTTCCTTTGAATATGGTTTCCCTGGAGGCTAGCTCTCAAAGTCTCCATCCATACTGGGCAATTTACAGTTCACCAGGCTCTGCTCCCTCTCCTCTGCTCCCAAGTGACTTTTAAGGGAAAAGAATTGGGCCCGACTGAATGCTAGACTCTTCCCCCAGACACATTTATCTCCTGTTCCATTTCCTTTTTACTTCAGTTCTTTGGCTAATCTCTCTCATCCCATAAAGTGCTGTCACAGCTTGAGTAAGCTTCTGTCTTTTGGATTTCTGTAGCACTGGGAGGAGGGAAATATGGAGAGTTGAAATCTGTTCCAAGACTGTGCATCTCCTGCTACAGGGCCATGGTGGTGGGGAATGAGGTACGGAATTAGGGCTTAGCTGACCTTTGCTGTCAGTTGGTTAAATTGTTACCTCATTTAGGTTCTTGCTGTCCTAATCTTCAATTCAGCAGAAATTGATTTATCTCTTAAACTACTAGAGGTGGAAAGAGATGTCCCAAACTGTTTTAAGAAAAGAGGGGAGTGAGCTTAAAGGTTAATGTATTTTTTCCTCTACTTTGCATGCTGGGATATTTCAATAGTGCTTGGGTAAACAGAGGTTAATTTTATTGCCTAAGATCACTTAATACAATTGGTAAAATTAGAAAGATTCCTAGAGAAAGGCTGTGAAATCTTAGTTGACCATTATATAACTGACCTTGGCTTGGCTATGGAGTGGGAGCTGGGAAGCTGCCTTCAGGCCAAGAGCTTATCCAACATTGCATGGGATTCAGCTGTTCTTTGGTAGCTTGACCTTGGAGAACAATGAAGCCTACAAAGAATGCAGAAGGAAAACCAGTGGAATGTCAGAAAAAAGCCATTGGAGGTAGAAAAGTAACCCATAGAATTTAGGAACTGATGCTGAGAGAGAAGCTGTGAGGGCCTGCCAGAGTGTGAAATGATTCTGTGCAGCAGTTTCCCTAGTGATAGTGGCAGCAACAGGAATCCATAGCTCCAGTGCAGTGAGGCCCTGCCAGTCAGAACGCTGATACATTGACCTTTGGTACCAGATCCTGTTCTAGTTAATTTATTCTTTACTTGTTTCTTTCTATTTAGCTTATGAGAAAAACAAGTCCAGAAGAGCAACAAGTCAAGTGAAGAACAGGTATGGTGAGCCCATAAGCAAATGGAGCAACATACCCACAGAGACCCTTGACAGCAAGGAGAACTCATAGTGAAAGCAGTGAAATGATATCACCAGAAGATATGAGTGAGAACGGCTCAATGACATGATCAGGAAAACATTAGCAGTTCACTAGAAAATATCACAGGCCATGAAGCATCAGAGGTGTGAGTTGCCCCGCATGAATGATTTCTATTCATGATCCTCCCACTGGTGATATGTGTATCCTGTGACTATGAGGTGTGTGGCAATATTCTATTGAAAATCTTACTATGATATTTCATTAAATTTCTTTGAACTGATTGAATTATCTGATTGACTAGGGAAAATTTCATGATAGGGTCCTGTGAGCTAGCTAGCATCTTTTGAGTGGATGTGGGCATAAAGAATAAAGAGTTTGTTGAATCTGGGGTACATAGTATAGGGACTCCCCATTTGAGAGGGGATATGCCACAGGTACTATTTATAATTTAAAGAGAAGTTACTAAATTCTGGCTTTAAGCAAATATAAGAAGGCCAAAGTACTTCTTGTGCCTTCCATCTGTGGCCGGGAACTGTGTGTTCCCTGAGGGAAGGTAGCAAGGGGTTGAGCTAGGTATTTTTCTTTTGCCCCACAGGATTTTTCCCCTGCTCCAAAGCAGTGATTTCCATCAGTAACAGTACAAGGCAGATTCTAGTTCCTCTGCCAGCACAGTGTCTCATTTAGGATGTGGAGAATCTCCAGTGCTAAGAGGAGTAACATATCCTTTGACTTCCATTTCTAGGTGCACCTATCTTTTGAGGAAAGATGGATAGGAAAGTTGATTGGGAACAGGACTTCATTTTTCCTATTGTGAAGGTTCCATCTCCTATTGTATGTTTTTAAAGTGTAATCTTCAGCCTCCATTGGGAAGAGTGGCACCTCTACTCAGTGATTGAACATTTTCATATTTGGTTAAACCCTCCACATCCCAGTGGTTCTGAACTCCTGTAGGTTATCATCTAAACCCCTTTCCAAATCCCCTTTTGGGGGTTTTGACATTTTATTCCCTCTCCTTCTAAACCCTCTACTCAAAAGTTTTTAAATACTACCCACTATGCCTTTTCCATAGACAACAAACTTCCCTTTAAACTAAATTTTTTCTTCTCTTCTTCTGTCAACTAGCTTTATCTGATAACCCTCCCAGATTATACAGCCTTCCTGGCAACCCTTTCTATGGTAGCATTGCACATTGTACCTTCATGAATTTTCAGTTCACTGATCATGGCAGGGAAATAGAAATATTCTTTACTCCTTATTTCTAGGTCCCCTCTCCTGTCTCTTGTTATTTAACAATTCTCTTCCTTTGAGGTTCATGTTATTCATGTCTCCCTGCAATCAAAATCCTAGTATCTATTGTCTACAGTGCCTATGTCACTCCCTTTTCTTTATGAGTTTGGTACATGACTCACAATTTTTCTCTCCTTCCCAATACCTGCCCTCATACTAGGAGGCTTCAACATACATATTGACTCTTTCAAACACCTTAACCACTTAGTTCTTCAATGTATTCACTTTCCCTTAACTATTCCTCCACCCCACTTCAGATACACACACACACACACACACACACACACACACACACACACACACACACACACACACGAACAAATATGGCCATGCCCCTTATCTACAGTACTACTTCCATATTCAAGAATTCTGAAATCACCCTATCTGACCATTATCTATTCACCTTTCCCTTTGCTTTCTCTAATCTCTTGACTCCTCTGGTTTCTCCCAGGCCATCTGCCCTTCATAAGTCATTTTCTCATTTTTTCCCCCCAACTTAACTCCTTGGTGAACTAATTCAACTCTAAACCATCCTCTCTTGAATTCTCAGACCTTTTATTTATTGTATAGTTAAGTCTCAGTTTTGGATTACTTCCACATTCACTGCCTTTACTACTACAAACATACTGCTGAATGAAAGTGGAAAAAAATCATACTTCTGTTCCAATTGGATTCACTCTAAATTTAAATTATACAATGTGTGTTAGACTTTCACTGCTGCTAGACAATTCTAGCATACCTCCCTTTTCAAGTCATTCTCCCAATTCTCCATAGTGCCTTTTCTAAACTTTTTCATTTTTCCTCAGATCTTCCTTGATCCCTTAGCTGAGAATCCTCCATCATGTTTTCTAGAAAAAAAAATTAAGGTCATTCACTGTGATCTTCTATCATTCACATGCTTTCTACCACTATCTTCCTTCACTCCTGTCACGTAATATAGTGGTCTTACTCCTTACCAAGACTAGCAACCCAAGATTACCAAACTAATTCACATTGATACAAACATGTAAGGCTTTCCTCATCACAGTCTTGTGAGATAAGTAATGCATTATTATTTCCATTTTATAGATGAGGAAACAGATTCAGAAAGCTGAAATAATTTGTTGAAAGTCACAAAGCTAGCAATATAAGATCACCTGTGTCAGAAGGTCTCATGTGCCCTCTACTATTTTTCAGTACATCATGTTGAATCTTAGAGGCAAACTTTATTGCAGACCCAGATCTTTTGCCTCTGGACTAGTTTTCTCCTTTTATTTGACACTTGCTTTCTACCATTTATTTGACACCTGTTTGCTAAAGGGAGACTATAGATGAGAGATTAGCAATGTTCTGAGAGTATCTTTTGGGCTACAAAGTCCCACACTTGGTTATATAACTCCTATTGAATTTAACTGTGCTTCCTTTACAATGGGCATTGTTCCTAAGAAGTCATTTGCTCTCTTTCCAGACTCTCACTCCCTTTGACCTTCTATAAGTGAAGCTGACCAGAAATCTAATAGTTAGTCTGCAAATACCAACTAGCACTGTAAGAAGACACTCTAATAGAAAAATCAAAGTGCAGTTTACATTGATATTTCCTGTGGAAAGGCTTTGCTCCTTAGGAACTAGTCTTTCTAGTCACACTTAGACAATTATTACCTTGAATATACCCTCATTTTTGTGTTTTATATTCATAGGAGTGTATCCTGTTTGCATTGTGTTTGTCTAGTTGTTTAGGTGGAGGTGCTTTCTTAATATGATGACTTTCAAACTTTTTCATCTGTAGAGCACAAGACCTTAGGGACAGCTGTCCATCTATTATTTCAAAAGATTACTGCCCTAGTGACAATAAATGCCTTTAACTTTACTAATAACCTTTGTCACTTAATTCTTAAAGGTAGGGATTTTGTGTCATGGACCCTTTTCAGTCTGGTGAAATCTACTCCTTAGAATCATTACTGTAAAATTGAAAATCTGTTACCCTAAAAAAGAACTACATTTCCCAGGAGCCCACTGACTTCCTATTGTTACATACCTCTTGTAGGCAGGGATGTGGAAGGTCCCACCCTCTTTCTTTGGCTTGCAGAGAGCATGGTGGCAGTGGTAAGCTAAGTGGTGGGATTTTAAATGGGCTAATCAGCCATGGGCACATGGTCTCTTTATTTTGTATCATCTTTATTTCTTTATTTTTCATGATCATTAATAAATCCCTTAAAATATATTTTTATTATTGAGATATAATTTTAAATTTTATATTACATATCTTCATTACTGAAAGAGTATGCTACCTTTCAGTTAGAGGTTGGGGAAATTGAAAAAAAAATTTTTTTCCCCTTGTACACATTCACAGACAATTTGTTTTTAAGAGAAAGAAATTATTGACTGAGGTTGGGAGTTGGGCTAGTGAGAGGAGAAATGAGATAAGAATGTAGATTTACAAAATCTCTTTTTTTTTTGTAGACACCTAGGATCAAGTTCAGGTTATCAGGGACAGAGAAGATGGGAAAACTCAGTTTAATACTCTCAGCCTGCATAGTGAAAAGGCCAATAGATTGGGGCGGGGGGGTGTCAAGATCTGGTTTCACTCCTAGACTTTGTCCCTTATTGGTCCTGAATCAGTAACATAATCTTTCGGAGTCTCCATATCTACAAAATGAGTGGATCTCCAGGCTTCTTTCCCACTGAAAATCCTGATAACTTGGGTTATCCCGATACATTTACATAATACTCTCCTCATTGGTGGAGAAAAAATGGTTACTCAAAGCTTCATGGGTATTTGCTTGAGAGAAGTGGCAAAAGCTTGTAAGAGGAGGGACTTTCTTTTTCCTTCCAGTTTAATGGGAGGACATATAAGAATGTGCCAATTCTTTCTGACATTTAGGCTTATAGCTTCTAGAAATTCTCTTCACTGATGAGGCATCTTATGTAAATTCACTAGTCTAGCACCCTAGATTATATTAGTAATAAATATACAGACCTATAATTTCATTGGTGGGGAGAACTCCTATTATGTAAACTTCCTTTGTAGGCACCTCCTGGGAACTTATCTTTACTTTTTGCCTTAGAGAGTTGTCTAGAATATTGAAAAAATAAGTGACTTAGACCAATATGGGAGGACTTGGAAATCAAGTCTTCCTGATTCCAAGTAATGCTCTTTTACTTGACTCTTTTTCTTAGGAGCATATATAATTTAGAAGGAAAAAAGAAATCCTCTTTGCTCCTTCTTTTCTTCCAGTGCTGGCTAGAAACCTTACCTCAATGGGAATTCAGGCCACTCTTGTATTTTCAGCTAGTTGTGGATCAAATGAAAAGACAAATTGTTAAAAAGTCTGTCTTAATCAATGCTTTTAGCTGAAGAAAATTATGGAGAGGACTAGGAATTTCATTTGGAAGATATATGTGATTTATTTTTTACAGTGTGATCAGCTGCTTCCAGGGATCTACACTGAAGATGAGTTGTTAGGGAGACTGTTTCATTGGCTTAAAGTTATATTTAGAAATTTCCCAGTTTTTGTCACTAGTCTATCAGCTATAAATAGCTCCAAGTTCTAAGCATCAAGATGAAGCAGGTGTTTCCAGGAGAAGGGAGAGGAATGTGGGCAAATAGGCAGCCTTTCTAAGACAGGGATAACTAAATGTGGTACAGTGGTGGGGTGGGAAACCAATACCGTATTTATGTATCTGATAGCTAAAATCTGCCCCCTGACTATACCTGGTGCTAAGCTCTCAGAATGTCCTTGTTGTGGAATCATTAATTCTTATTATTTTAAATATAGTACTCATGGAGTCAATCTGGCCCTTTGGTAAGTACTTTTTTTCTCTTTGGTTAGTCTTATGTTCACCAAACAATCTTTGGATTGCCCTGATTCCTATTAGAAAGAGAGCTTGCAGTATAATGCAGATCGAAACACCTGTCAGCACTGGGAGGGGGAAGGAAAGAGGGAAGGGAGGGAGGGAAATAAGTTCAATCATATAATTAGGAAAGACTTGTATGGAAATTTATTATTACATGTAATTGGTAAAAATAAAAAAAAAGAGGGCATGCAGATCAACCAGCATAAGTAGCCCTTTACTTGATAGATTTCTCAATACAAATTAATAAATTGGCATCCTGACTCTTCATTCAGTCTATTATGAATCAGGGAGTCAGGCTAGTGTGAATTAGTTGATCAAAGCTTGCTTACCTAATAAAATTTAGTTCCAGAACTAGCAAAACTAGACTTAAAATCTTCCCGACAAAGTTTAGAATCCTCACTCCCCTTGTGGTCTACCTGAAACTACTTATTGATTCTGTTAAAAATATCCAACTGACTTAATATCTTTACAGCAGAAATATGTCTGCTAAAATTCACGAAATCAGGGAAGGAATAAAGGGTTGACAATCACAATAATTTGTAAGTGTTCTTCCCTGGCTGCAGTGTCTACATTTTTTTTTAAAGGCTAAGATTTACTGAGACTTTACTTTTGCATAAATGGGGATTTTCAGTTTTGGGGAGATATTTAATTAATCACTTATTAAATCTAGAGATGAATAGGCAGGCTAAGGATAACATGTAAACCTGAAAAAAAAGCCCCAACACTTTCCAAAGTTGGGGATCTTTAATCATGGTTGAAGATTGCAATCTGGGTTTCCCAATATCACCATGCTGTGGGAGTTTCTAGTGAGATATAGAGGAAGAGATTAGTTTTTTGGAAAGAGTGAAAGCAACAGAATCTTGGACAAGATGGCATTGGCGAGAAGCTAGGGTAGCTGGGAGTGTGCTTCTTGTTCTTTAGATTTGATTGTTTTTAGAATTCAGTCCTCAGACAAAGTGGGTTAGTTAATTTCTGGGAAAGAGGCAAGACCAATTCATAGTTTATTCAGTCTTTATTGGTCAGAAGATTCTCTAAGACATTGATGGTGAACCTTTTAGACACTGTGTGCTATGTCCTGCCGCTCCCCCCACCAAGACTGAGTGCTGCCCTCCCTACCCGCCCCCCCCCACCTTATCCCAGATAGGGGTGGGAGAAAGGAAGGGAGTGGCTAAGGTACTCTGTTTAGTGGGGAGGAATAAGCACTTCCACTTGGCTGCTGGGCAGAGGGGTGGGCATTGGTGGTGGATAGGGAGAAGGGAGAAGCTACCGACAAATCCCTCTGCCTTTCTGGTAACTAACTCTGGCACATGTGCCCACAGAGAGGTCTCTGCATTCCATCTTTGGCACATGTGCCTTAACTTCGCCATCACAGCTCTAGAACATTTCCCTTCCTTGGTCAAAGATGATTCAATCAATGACCAAAAAAGAGATGACAAAGAATAAAGTGCACTATTGGACCAATTTAGTCACTTTAGTTCAAGTTTTGCTGAATAAGCAGGGAATAAAGGGCAATATCCAGGAGGGTCTGAGGTACTGATCCAAGAATGGAAGTCTAAGCCATCAGGGAGATGCTATCTGTTCATCAACAGTGGGAAGGAGACAAGGAACTGGTGGGGGCAGTCCCCTTTGGCAAGTATGCTTTACAGAGGACAATGACACATAGGGGAATAGTGAAAATAGAAGGCATCACCCATTTCCATAATCTGTTTAATCAGTCCATCATATCTTATGGATCTAAGGTAGACTATAGTGATCTGGGCCTTCTGGAAATTTCCTCTGCAAGAAATACCTTCTTTCCTGAAAAGAGTTCACAAGAAGTCTACAATCAAATTCTCAAAAGGACCAGATGACTCTCGGCTTTTGCACACACACATATATATGTATTTATATATAAAGATATATATATCAATGACTGGTTCATGCAGCATTCTGAGCTGATTGAAATGTTCTCATGGCTCTTAAATCATTTGTTATTGATACTTAGAAGAGAGAGCAGTGAAAGTTAACTTCATTAGTCACCTTTTTATATTTTGTTATATTTTCATTAGAACTTGTAGCAAGTATACAACCATGATTTAATACAAGTATATATGCCATACTTGCTATAAAAATGTAGTTTGAATGAAAATACCATAAGTGACAGTTTAAACAACATTTATAGAGTATATAACTAGTATATAAACTAGTATAAAACTAGTATATAAAAACACAAAGGCTAGGTTATCAAAGTACACAAACTCTGACAATGAAATATTGTACTATTAATGGAAGAAAAAAATAAATTATCAGGTAAAATTAAATAAAATTCTAGTTGGAATATCCTATTATAAAACAAAACAACTTAAAATGCTTACTTAAGAACCTATCAAATAAGTATCACAGAACCAACATACTGTTTGAATTCTAGGAACACAAAACTCTCAGAACTCTTATAAAAAATTTTCAAGTTCAAAATTCTCATTTCTCCATGAGGAGAATGAGAAAAGTTAAGGATCTAATAATATCCTTTTTTAAAAAAAAAATCACATATGTGAATTTACTCAAAAGAGGCTTATTTTAAACAAAAGACTGTGGTGGAAGCTCTGATTAGAGTAGATATCATTTCAGTTGAGTTGTCTGTAACCATACTCAAATGAACTGGATATTTCACCCACATGGACCCTTATTTTCAAAACTTTTTCTTATCCCCTTTAAACTCTAGTGCAATCTGTGCTCTGTAAGATAAGTAACTGAATGCTTCTTTGAGGTAACAAGATAGACCATAAGAAACTTTTCTTATAACTAATGTAACCTTTCTAACCGTACTTCATTTCACAAACTACAGCAACATTGTCTCATTACTCCTATAATTCTCTTAGATGTTTGTAGGACCTTATCTTACATATAAATTTATAACTACTTAACCTTTACTGTTTTTCTGCCTTGAAACCAATACACAGTATTGATTCTAAGATGGAAGGTAAGGGTTTAAAAAAAAAAAGAAATGCCATACTGAAGTACTGTTGGGGGGAGGGGGGACCTCTTTCTATGCCAAAAGTTATATCCCCAGCTTTTTTCCTGAGACAGAACTCAACCCACAGTTCACAGATGTTATCCTCATAGGGTTGCTGGCACTATGAATCATTGGCTTGAAAACTCTTCTTGATCCTACCTAGAATCAGACTGACAAGATTTAACTGTAAATAGTAAATCTCCCTAATCATGTTTAGGCTTAGATATAAAAACTTTCCTCATATTTATAGCTTTATCAATTTGAAAATTATCAGGCTCTAATATTCTTTTCCTAAAATCCAAGATTATTTTGGTGTGGACTTCTAACATCAGATTAAGAAAACAATTGCCCCCCACATACTATTACTCTTAATAGTATCACAGTAATGATTTCCATGCTTTGTAACTCATAATTTTTAGTTCTCACTAAAAATAAAAGCAGAATTAATTCATTTGCACTTGGATTCATATTCCCTTATGGGATCATAAAGAATCTCAGTTATTCAGCCTTATGCTTAAAAAAACAAAAACACTTAACTTCCTCTGTCTTGGAATTGATACTTAGTATAGGTTCCAAAACAGAAGAGCAAAAAAGGGCAAGTGATTTGCCCAATTCACATAACTAGAAAGTGTTTGAAGCCAGATTTGAACCCTGGTTTTTCTGACTCTATCCCTGGCACTCTAACTACTCTGTGACCTAATTGCCCTTCAGGATTAGTCTTTACAAGGCCCCATTATTTCATGTACTTCTTAAGGGTCTACAGTTTTCAGTTATTTAAAGGGATAAAAACACCCTTGTTTTCAAGCTCCAACCTATCACAATTTTACTAAATGAGGGATCTCCTTGAAAATACATCTTGATTAAAATTTAAGATATATTTCAACCAAATCAAATCCAGGTTTTAGAACTACTGATATCACTATGTAAAATCATTTAACTCAATTTTAAAAGACAACTGGTGACACATTTAGTTCCCTATAATTTTTTTTCTATATTCCTTTAACTTTGAATCCTTCCTTTTCACTTCAAGGTGGGAGGTGTGTTGTGTGTTCCAGGAGGACTGGAAACTCTGGTGTGAGGGCCTGTTGAGTCTTTTTCAGGGCTGTTCATCCACTTTTTTGTCTACTTTAAATCTACCTTCACCTGTGGCTTCAAGAAAAAAGCATGTGGAGCACCAATACCCTTAACTTCTCTTATCCCATTCTGAAATGGCAAATCCTCAGGTAGAAGGAGCTTACAAAAAGAGGAACCTGGTCTGCTTAATTAACACTTCAGGACCCAAAACATTGGACAGCAATCAACTGTGAATGACAACTATTATCAGCAATGCAAGTGTTCAGGACAACCCCAAGCAACTCATGAGGAAAAAGGCTGTCCATTGTCATAGAAGGAACTGACAGAGTCTGAATGCAGATGGAAGCATACCATTCTTCAATTTATTTCTTTCATGATTTTTCTCTAGTGTAAGCAATATGTCTTTTTTTCACAGTATGATGAACTTGGAAATCTATATTGTATGATAATACATGTACTGTTACCTGCTCTCCTGGGGAAAGGGGAGGGATGGGAAGGAGAGAGAGAACTTGGAGAATGAATTGCAAGTCTGAAAATAAGTATTAAAAATCATATCAACATGCAATCTGGAAAAAATTAAAATTTAAGAAACCACTCAGGGTCTTCTATGTCATTCACAAAGCATTTTTTTTCATTAAACCATACTTCTACTTTACTGTTTGCTTCACTATTTACCTTTTTGGAATGGAGAGAACTAAAAGGGTTGTGCTTTCCAATTCTAAATACCATTGAGTACAATTTAAACATTAGTGGATAACCTTCTAAACTGATAACACTTAATGCCACTATGGAGAAACCTATATTTAAGTATATTTTAGAGGGGGCAGTTGGATGCCTCAGTGGATTGAGAGCTAGGCCTAGAGACAGCAGGTCCTGGGTTCAAATATGGCCTCAGACACTTTCTAGCTGTGTGACCCTGGGCAAGTCACTTAACTGCCCCCCACCCCCCCCACCCCTATTGCCTAGCCCTTACTGCTCTTCTGCCTTGGAACCAATACACAGTATTGATTCTGAAATAGTAGGTAAGGGTTTTTTTTTTAAAGTATATTTTAGAGAAATAATATGGGCAGTGCCCAGAAGTTAATTTCTCAAGTTTTCTATAAGCAGAAGCTTTTTATATATCATTATCACAATGTACTTCATATTATGGGGGGCATTCCTCTGTTCTAATTGATCTAAATAGTTTCATAGACATAAATTATGCATAATTAAAAATTTACGGTTCAGCCTAACCAGAATTTATAATCTTAAAATTAATTCCCATTTAAAGTTACTCAAACTGATTCTTTCTCACTGTTACCTTTAACTTACATTACAGTCCCACATCCTCTACTCCCCCATTGCTTGTAGTGCAAGGAGGAAAAGAGAAAAGAAAAAGCTTACCTTAGCCATGAACACATACACTTAAAGACATACATACAAATACACATATATTGTCTCACTACAAAACAAAACTAACTCAAACACAAAACATATTGACTGGCAGCAACCCTTTGAGGTGAAAGGCTCTGTCAGAATGGCCTCACATGCTCTACTAGAAAACCAAGGATGGTGAGGCACCCACAACTGCCCAGGCTTGGGATAGCTAGGGGCCTGATCCTCTCCTCTTCTGTGGAGGTAGAAGCTTAGAGAGATCCAGCTGAATCTGGATTAGAAGTGAACTAAAGACCCAGCATTAGAAGAGCTAGACACTTAGAAGGAATAGGAACCTCAAGGATTGGAGATGAGGGAAATTGGGGGCAATTACCAGATCCTCCACCATTAGAAAACAGCCATCTCTCCAGCAGGAATCCCCTGTTGGGAAGGACCAGAAATTGCCCATGGGTCTTAATTGAAACTGTCAAAGAACCAAAGAAGAACTCAAGTCAAAAAGAGACGAGCTTGGACACTAGAGAGTTCACCTACTCTGATCTGCTGAGTCAAATCTAGACTGTACTGTAATGAGTTATTGCTGGAACCAAACACCCTGGGTCAATAGGCAGTTGGTGGGGGACTTCTATTCTCAGTGGGGCTTCCAAATAGGTAAATCTTTAAAAAAGGGTATTTAATCATGGTCAAAGATTGCTATCTAGGTGCTCCCATAGTACCATGTTGGAGATACAGAAGAAATTAAATAGATTTTTGGAAGGGAGGGGGAGCAACAGAAACTTGCATAGGATAGTATTAATCAGAGGCCAGAGTGGGCTTATTTTTTAGATTTGATTATAAAGTCTTCAGGCAAAGGGGTTTCTGGGAAAGAGGCAAAACCAATTCTCAAGAAACTTATTGGAATCTGAGAATCTGGTTTAGAGGAAAGAATATTTCTCTTAGCCCTGAGAGTGATTTGCAATTTTGAGGTTGAAATTGGAACTGAGTCATACTCAGGAGTTCTAAAAGGAATACACCAGTAGAGTAGACTTTGAAGAGCTAAGGAATAGATTTGTGGGAAAAGTGTCCTCACCCTGCTCAAGACATAAAAAGCAGAGTCAAAAAGAATTGGTGACACACAAAGAACATCAGATAAAAAAGCTGAAAAGAAAACTTGAAAGGAGAACATGAAGAAAGGACTGAACCTACAGTAAGAAAGGAAGCTTCAGTCAAGGAGGTCTATCAGTCCCCTAGAAAGATTTAAAAATAGAAGATTTGATCAGATTTCTGTGAGTGGAGCCAAGGTGGCTGAGTAGAGCAGAGAAGCCCCAAGTCATGAGAATCTTCTCCAACTAAGATAAAAATAACAAAACAAAATGAATACAGGAGTGAGCCAACAAAGAGACAAAATGAAACAACTTTCAAGAAAAGAAAAACCTAAAAGATAGGTAGAGAACATTTTTTAACTGGGTTGAGAAGGCAGCAGAGTCAATAAGATGCTATAGCAAGGAATGAAGAGCAAGGCAGGCTCAAACCACCCCAACCCCCCACTCCACATCTTCTATCCCACATTAGGAACCTAAGGCCAAGCCAACATTCAGATCCTGAGATCCTGCCTAGGGAAATAGTGGTTTAAGTGAACCCACACCCCATGAAATTTGAAACCTATGAAGAATTCCAGAGTTGTAGCCCAGGGCAGTCTGTGCTGAAGTAGCTTATCTGTATGGGCTTGGAGGAAGTCAGGAGTCCCAGTCTGGGCCTGTGGTGAGGACATGGATCCCAGTTTGGGGTGACTGATAGTACAAAGGGGGGGGGGCCTGGATATTTTTACCTAAAGCTCAGGGCAGAGCTCTAGGACAGGGCAATCAATGGTGTGCCTGATTAGAACAAATTCACAGTAAGCCCAAAAACTTACACCTAAGCCTGAGGCTACAATTTGAGTAGTTCCTGACTAGATCAAGAACAAAGTAAGACCAAAATCTTACAACCACGCCTAAGGCAAGTTTTTGAGGTATCAGAACCTACCTCAAGAGTTAATTGAATAAGCAGGGGGAAGTGGCTCTCAGAGCTCTCAGCCCTCAGGCCATCACACCATCTGCAAAGAACTGAAACTGGTTAAAACCCAGAAAATACACTGAAAATAGCATCAAGGAAGGACTGAAGTTCAAGAGGGTACCCTAACCTTTCAGAAAACAGAGCCTATCTATAAATAGGAAAAATTAGCAAACAAAAAAATGCCTAACTCTAAAAGATTTTTATGGGGATGGAGCAAGGTACAGACAGAAAGGTATAGTGAAAACAAAGCAAATATGTGCAAAATTCAAAAGAAAAAGATGGACACAGATTCTGGAAGAGTTTAACAAAGACTTCAAAAACAAAGGCAGATAAAAACTAGGGAATAAAAATGAAAGCAATGGAAGAAGAAATGTCCCAATTGAAAAAGAACCCAAAACAGAGGAAAATCAGGCCTTGAAAATCAGAATTGTGCAACTAGAAATTAATGATTTCATGAGAAATCAAAAAACAAAACAAAGGAATGAAAAAAAAAAACAAAAACATGAAATATCTTTTTTGAGAAAACAACTGGCCTAGAAAATAGATTTAGGAGAGACAATTTGAGAATTATTAGACTACCTGAAAGCCGTGATCAAGAAAAAAACCTTGGATATCATACAAGAAAATGTCAAGGAAAACTGCTAAAATTGTTAATTATTTCCACTAGTCTTTTAGTTGATTTTCTGGGGTTCTTAAATAGCACCATCATATCATCTGCAAAGAGTAATTTTGGTTGTGAGATCACCCTTTCCATCTTTGATTCTCCTCTTTCTTTTATTAGATTAACTAGTACTTTATTTTATTTGAGTTTTCAAAGTACTAGCTCCTAGTGTTATTCATTAGTTCAATAGTTCTTTTACATTCAATTTTTATTTCTCCTTTATATTTTAGGATTTCCAATTTAGTTTTTATCTGGGGATTTTTATTTTGATCTTTTTCTAAAATTTTTAAGTTGCAAGCCTAATTCATTGATCTTCTTCCTTTCTATTTTGTTAGTATAGACCCTCAGAGATAAAAAATTTCCCCCGAGTACTGCTTTGGCTGTATCCCTTAGGTTTTGATATGATGTCTCTTCATTGTCATTCTCTTTAATGAAGTCTGTAATTATTTCTATGATTTTTTCTTTGAACCATCAGTCTTTTTTTTTTAACCTTTACCTTCTGTCTTAGAATCAATACTGTGTATTGGTTCTAAGGAAGAAGAGTGGTAAGGGCTAGGCAATGGAGGTGTGAAGTGACTTGCTCAGGGGCACATAGCTAGGAAGTGACTGAGTCCAGACTTGAACCCAGGACCTCCTATCTCTGGGTATGGTTCTCAATCCACTGAGCCACCCAGCTGCCCCTGACCCACCAGTCTTGAAGGATTAGATTATTTAGTTTCTAATTAATTTTAAATTTACCTTTCCATGGATCCTTGTTATTTATAATTTTTACTGCATTATAATCTGAAAAGTGGAATTTATTATTTCTGCTTTTCTGCATTTGTTTGCAACATTTCTATGCCCTAGTACATGGTCAGTCTTCTTATATGTACCATGTACTGCTGAGAAGAAGATATATTCCTTTTTATTCTGGTTCAGTTTTCTCCAGATATCTATTAACTCTAATTTTTCTAGCATTTCATTTCCTTCCCTTATTTCTTATTTTTTTTGTTCAATTTATCTAGTTCTGAAAGGAGAAGGTTGAGATCCCCCTCTGGTATCTAACTATCCCCCACTTACTATCTATTTCTTCCTTGAGCTCCTTCAGTTTTTCTGTTAGAAATCTAGATGCTATGCCATTTGGTACATTATGTTTAGTAATGATATTATTTCATTGTTTATAGTACCTTTTAGTAAAATGTAATTTCCTCATCTCTTTTAATCAGATCAGTTTCTACTTTCGCTTTATCTGGTATCATGATTTCTACTCCTGCTTTTTTATCTTTAGATGATGTATAATAAAATCTGCGCCAGCCTTTTACCTTGAATCTGTGTGTGTCACTCTGCCTCAAATGTGTTTCTTGTAAACAACATATAGAATGATTTTGATGTTTAATCCACTCTGCTATCTGTTTCCTTTTAATGGGTGAGTTCATCCCATTCCCATTCAGAGTTATGATTACTAACTGTGCCCCCCATCATATTATCCCTTTTAGATCCTGCTCTATTCCCTTTCACTCTGTTCATTCTTACCAGTATTTTGCTTTTTTTCACCCCTCCATCCAGGTTCCCTGCTTCCCTTCCCTTTTCCCCTTCTACTTATCTGTAGGGTGATAGAATTCTTTATCCCACTGAGTATACTGGTTTTTCTCTATCTGAGCTAGTTACAATGAGAGTAAAGTTTAAGCATTGCTTGTCACCACCCTTATCCTCCCCTCTCGGAATTGATTTTTCTCACCTCTTAATGTTATAAAATTTACCCCATCCTCTCTCTCCCTTCTATTTTCTCTCGGTGCAACCCTCTCTTTCAGTCCTTGATTGATTTTTACATGCCATTCATATGCATATATATCATACATACATATTCCATATCATCACATTTACATATACATCATCATATCTTCATATATCATCATATACATATTATATCAGCTTACTTCACCCTCTTTCTGAGTAAATCCTATCTTATCTACTAATAAGAGTAATTTTTGAGAATTACAGAAATACTCTTTCCATGTAGACATATAAACATTTTCTTATTTACCTTTCTGGGATTCTCTTAAGTCTCATATTTGGCCTTCAGATTTTCTGTTTAGGTCTGGCTGATTCCCCAGGAATACTTGGAAATCTTCTATCTTATTGAGTGACCTTTTTTTCCCCCCTGAAAGAATATACCAGTTTTGCTGGATAGGTGACTTTGGCTTGTAAACCCAAATATTTTGCCTCCCTGAATATCATATTCCATGCCTTATGATCCTTTAATGTAGAAGCCACTAGATCTGAAATCATACTGACTGTAGCTTCATGGTATTTGAATGGTTTCTTTCTGACTATCTGATGAATTTTTTCCTTGGCTTGGTGGCACTTGAATTTAGCTATTACATTCCTGGAAGCTGTCATTTGAGGATTTCTTTCTGGAGGTGATCTGTGTCGTTCATTCAATTTCAATTTTATTTTCTTGTTCGAGGATCTCTGGGCAGTTATCTTTGATAATTTCTTGTAATATAATATCCAAGGTTTTTTTCTTCATTATTGATTTCTTCAATAATTCAATAATTTTCAAATTGCCTCTCCTAGATCTATTTTCTAGGTCAGTTTTTTTCACTAAGATATTTCATGTTTTCCTCTGTTTTATTTTTTTTTCTTCATTCCTTTGATTCTACTTTATGGTTTCTTGATTTCTCATGAAATCATTAGTTTTTAGATAGTCAATTCTGATTTTTAAGACCTGATTTTCCTCTGTCAGTTTTTGATTCTCTTTTTTTTCATTGGCCCATTTCTTCTTGCATCACTTTCATTTCTTCTTGCATTACTTTCCTTTCTTCTTGCATCACTTTCATTTCTCTTCCCCAGTCTTTTTTGAGCTCTCCCAGACTCTGTGTCCAATCCATATTTTTCTTTTGGGCTTTGGGTGTGTTTCTTTTGCTTTCACTGTCCCCTTCTGTGTCTGTACATTGCTCTTTGTTTCCATAAAAATTCTTTAGATTTAGGAGCTTTTTTGTTGTTTGCTCATTTTTCCTCTCTAATTATAGGTAGACTCTGTTTTCTGGGAAGTTGGGATACCCTCTTAAGCTTCAGTCCTTCCTTGATGCTATTTTTGGCTTATTTTCTGGGTTGTTACTAGTTTACCAGATGGTCTGAAGGCCGAGAGCTTTGAGAAGCCTCCCCCTGCTGATTCAATTGACCCTTTAAATGCTGATAGCTTCTTTAGGCTTAGTTGTAAGCTTTTGATCTCAGTCTAAACTTGATCAGGTCAGGAGCTGATCAAATTCTAGTCTCAGACTTAGGCTCATGGTTTTGGTCTAAAGGTGTTCTTGATTCAATCAAGCAAACCCTTGATTAATTTTGGGCAAAAAGATCCTGGGGAGGCTCCCCCTGAGAACTCTGTCCTCACCCCAAACTGTGGATTATGTCCTCATCCCAAGCTCAGACTAGGATTCCTGGCTTCCCTCTAGGCCCACCCAGATCAGCCCCCTTCAGCTCAGCTTGTTCTGGGCTGGGATTCTGGATTTCTCCACAGGTTTGAAATTTCAAGGATTGTGGATTGGCTTGAGCCACTATTTGTCTTTGTAGGATCTCTGGGTCTGACTGTTAGTTAGTTCAGAACATGTGAGAGCCAATGTGAGGTGTGGTTTACTCTTTACTCATTGCTATGCCTCTTGTTAGCTCTGCTCCACTCTTACCTCAGTTCCCCAGATGGTCTATGCCTACCTTTGGGGTTTTTCTTTTTCTTTTTTAAGGTTGTCCTTGTTAGTTCCTTCACTCCTGTATTCATTTTTTGGTTATATTTTAATCTTGGTCAGAGTAAATTTTTGTGGTGAAATGCAGTGCTATTCTAGATACTCCTCCATCTTGGATCCACCCCTGGAAGGACTCTTCCCCAGTGGATTTTTGAATAAACACTGGAAGTGGGTCAAAGAACATTGAAAAAAATGTGTTTTATAAAGAATTTCATAATATTAATTTAGCTTTAGTCTACTATGAACAAGAAGTTAGTAGCAGTCATTCAATAGGTTATAATCTAAAGTGTGAATATTAATATTTGTATTTCAATAATTTCAGAAGTAATACACAAAGATGTTCAAGATACTTGAGTTATGATGAGGGTGAAAAAGAGGAAATATGATGAATATATTTCTTTTCTGGATATAATGAATACCTATGACTTGCAAATCTCTTTTTTTGCAAACCATCTTTTTCCCCCTCAGTATTTATAATTTAAACATGAAAATTTTGTTAAATTGTTTTTAAGAGGAAAAAACAAGATTTTAAAACTTTCAATACTAACTTATTTCTGTCAAAGTAAAAACAATGGAAACTTCTTATTTAGCAGGTTATTAAACTGCAAAAAATAGAGGAAGCTCATACAATTATATAAAAAAATAATTCTTCCATGTACCAAAGAAATAGTAGACTTTGTTTCAAAATAATTCCTTTAAGAAGGTAGAGATGATACCTGTCCTATGATATTGAATTAGTTATGGTCAAAAAAGTTAAGAGGTAACATTCTTTAAAATTAGATTAGACAACATGTTTGTATCTTATTTTGATTGTTTCTGTAAGATGATGATAAAGTAGTGAAGAATATCCTATTTTGTCATCTGTTAACAGGGCCTTCAACTGTGAGAGACATTTTAAATCTAATTCATATTTTGAAGGAAACATCATTTTTCTTTTGGAATTTACACAGACGGAGCAGAATTAATGACTTCCAAACTTGGGTTCATTGTTTTGTATATTAAAAAATTAATGGAGATGTAATATTGGACCCTGCAGTATACACAAACAAATTTTACCATTAAAGAAAATGCCACAACTTAAAAGATGATGCTGTCAAAATTACTAATTTTATAAAATTGAGATCCATGAACTCTCAATTGTCGGCATTTTATTTCAAGATGAACAGCAAGCATATTATATTTTTAACACCCAATGATAGTAGTTTTCCCTTGGAAGAGTTATTTGTAAACTATTTGAATTCAAATAAAGATTTAGATGTCTTCACTGACCATTCTTTTCACCTGAATGAGTGTACAAGTGATATGGCTACAAAGTGATTTGACTTCAAAGATTAGCATACTTAGCATTATATAAATTAAAATTAAATCTTAATCATAAAATATATTTTAAGGGGTTTATTAATGATCATTAGAAATAAAGGAATAAAAGGGATACAAAATAAAGACCATGTGCCTATGGCTAATCAGCCATTTCAAAATGCCCATCTTACCACCACCACGCTCACTGCAAGCCCAAAGTGGTAGTATCCTCCACGTCCCCACCTAATATCCCCTGTCTATAGGAAGTAAGTTAATGACAGGAAGTCAGTGAGCTCCTAGGAAATGTATTTCTTTTTTTTTAGGGTAATAGATTTTCAATTATTCATCCGCCCCCGAGATCTGTGGAAGACTAGTCTCGCCAATGGATCTTGTAAACATAATCAACTTTGAAATTACAATAATTTGGAGATAAAAGGAAAAGAGAACAAAACCAATGATTGCTAGGCTCATTGACAAAAAGCCAGTTAGGGGGCAGTCCCCCTCGGCACAAGAGTATACATACAAAAAACAAATGCATTTAACCCTACACAGTTCAAACCACCACATCCCAAAGTTCACTCTGGATCTTCTGGTGCAGCATGTTGTTTGTGTTGGCATCTTTGTGGTAGTTTCTCCAGAACAGTTAATTTTCTAGATTCGGAGAGGTAGCATGTTTCTTATCCTAAAATTACTCTCAAAAAGAATTTAAACTTTGCAATTTATAATAATAATAATACCCCCCCCCCCAAGAGGTTGTTGAAAAACACAGGGATCACTTAGGAATGCATGGTTGAGTTATTATCAGAAAAAAACCCCAAAAATGTTAAAATTAAGATTAATAGAAGAAAAATTAAACTTTGGGAGAAATAAAAATTCAAAATCAGAATAAAAATATCCATAACTATATATATAAAATTTCTGAATAAAACAAGAACAAATTTATAATAGGCTCTTGTATTAGGATCTAATTAAAGTAAATTTCTATAATTATTCACTTTCCCAATCTGCAGCCAAGACTATAGAAAGTTTTGCCACACAATGAAAGAATAGGGATTACATTATAGCAGCCAAATTTGAGATACTTGGTAGAATGTGGGACAAGGAAGACCTACCTTTGACATATGTCAAAACAGCTGCAACCCTGAACCCCCAAACAAGTTGAAGTCCTCTTGTCTTGGCTCAAAATTTCATCAATCCCATTGGTTGGTCTCTTTGACCTTGTGCTTGATTGGCACTATGCAGTTTAGCTTTGTGCTTCTTTGGCACTGTGCAATGGACCTGGGCCTAGGGCCTGAGCAGGAGGAGGATTGATTGGGATCAAGAAGATCAGGATCAGGATGGCTAGGACAACCCATGAGGCAGGATCAGCAGCTGTAGCAGGGAGCAGGAGAAACAAGCTGCTGGGATTTAGCAGCCAGAGCAAGTGGAATCAGGAGCAGCAATGCCAGAGGCAGTAGTGAGGAACTGATGAACATGGGCTCAAGCAGATGGGCAAGGTCTTATCTCTTCTTTGCCAAGTCCTCTGGCTAAAAATAGCCTGGCCAGTAGGAAGAGCAACCAGACAAAAAGTAAGGAAAGAAAAAGGCAGCAGCTCCAAAGAGAGTTCAGAGTTTGTGAGGGTAGGTGGCTGGGTGGGTGAAAAGCCTTGGCAGGAGAAATGTGGCTTAAAAAATTTATCTAGGCTATCTTAAAAAGATTGAAAATTCCTTCTCCAAGTGGTTGCCATCAATGTAAAAATTAAAATTAATCTTAAATAGTAAAAATTATATTTTAAGAGATTTATTAATGATCATTTAATATAAAGGAATAAAGAGAATACAAAATAAAGAACATGTGCCCATGGCTGATCAGCCTGTTGAAAATCCCACTCACCACTACCGAGCCAAGATGCCAAAGAGGCGGGATCCTTCACGTCCCTTTCTAATATCCTCTGACTATAGGAAGTATGTAATCACAGGAAGTCAATAGGCTCCCAGGAAATGTAGTTGTTTTTTTGGTTAATAGATTTTCAATTATACAGCAGATATCTTTTAAAAAAATGAATTAACTCAACATACCATTTAGGGTACAAGTACAAATATATTCAATATTTAAAACAAAGAAAAAATGATAAAATAAAAATTTGTAACCACACAGTTGAGAACAGTAGTAAATACTTTGTAACCTTAAGTAATTTCTCATTAGAAAAGAGATTAACTGCTTTTGGAAAAGTCTGTTAAGAAAGACAGTTTCCATTGCTGGCGAAACTATTAACTTATACAACCATTCTGGAGAACAATATGGAACCACATCAAAGGACCATAAAATTATGCATGTGCTTTGATCTAACAATAACATTACTGGGCCTGAATACCAAAGATATTAGAGATAGGGAGAAAGGACCTATTATTACAGAAATATTTTTAGCAGCTCTTTTTGAAGTAGCAAAGAATTAGAAACTGAGGGGATGTCCATCAATTGGGGAATGGCTAAATAAGTTGTAGCATATGGCTGTAATGAATACTATTGTGCCATAAGAAATGAACAGGATGAGTTTAAAAAAACCTGGAAAGACATATCAGCTGATGCAAAGTGAAGTGATAAGAACCAGGAGAACAGAGTATACAATAATAGAAATATTGTGCAATAATTAACTGTGAAGGACTTAGGACTTAGCTGTTATCAACAAAACAAGGCCACAAGATAAACCCAAGAAACTTATATAATAAAAAATGTTATCCACAGCTAAAAAAGGAGGTATTAAAATCTGATTGCATATGAAAGCATGCCAACTTATTTCCTTCATGTTTTTTTGGGGGGGGGGTATGCTGTATGTGATATGGGTCTTCTGTCACAGCATAGTTAATATGGAAATATATATTGCATGAAAGCACTAGTATAACCTATATCAAACTATTTACCACCTAGGGGATGTGGTGGAAGGAGGGAGGGAGAGAATAAGAACTGCAAAATGTCTGAGAACAATTGTCAAAAATTGTTTCTATGTCTGATTGAAAAATAAGAGGAAAAAGAAAAAAAATTCAGAACTGCATTTCAGTGTTTTTTTTTCCAGAATCTTTAATAAATGAAATTGGATTCATAACACATTTTATATCTTTTATGTGTCCAGTTGATGAACTGACATATGGATATAAAAGAATTTAATTGATGTATAAATGAATTTTAAACTACATTCAAAAATGATAATTTTATCAAAAATACTAAAAAAAGAATTTCATCTCAGCAAAGCTTGTGTGAGTGTACTTTTTCACTTTATTCTTGTTTTTAATTAAAATACAGGAGAAAGCTTTTAGTACGGAACCATATTTAATACTCTTTGGTGTTGAACTGAATATTTCAAACCTCTGTTTAAATGAAGATCAACACTGAAATTAGGTATATATATGTATATATATACATATATATAATTATCATACTATGTTAAACACCTTTCAAATTGCAATTTATTTCATAAATGCTATTTATACTAAATGAAAAATTATGAAATAAAGAGATTTAGCATAAAATCTTAGAGATAATTATAAGCAAATGAGGTCTTACTGGATTGTCTTTTAATTATTATAGAAAGTCCTATGTAAAGATTAATAATTATTTTAGTTTTATAATTTTATACTTTAAATTTTTCAAAATTATACTTAGGATAAAATTTAAACTTTTTAACAATGTGATATAGATGTTAATTTGGAGCTTTTGGGGGGACAAAAGTTATAATTATTGTAAGTACTTAATGAATATATCTAAAATAATGTCAAATATTAAATTTCCCTGGGGCTTCACAACATGTAATTGCTATTTTAAGTATTTGCTGGAACAAAAACTACTGGGAACCAATGCCTATAAAGTGGAGAATACACATGAAGATATTATATCATTTATTATGCTCTTGACCTAAAATAGATCAACTCCTGAGGCAAATATAACCTAGGTAGGACGAGACTTATATAGCGTTTCATAGGGGAATGGGGGAATTTTACCTTTTTTCCCAGGTATTACTATTACATATTATACTCACTCCCAGTCTATGAGAACTTCCTAGTACCATTATTTATTACAAAAAAACTTCTTTTGTAAGAGGAGAAGCTCTACTCTATATACTACATTTATTTAATAATAGTAATATTAAACAAAATCTTATTTAATAATTTTATATATTATTGATTTTGTTATAAAATATAATGACTAGGTTATTTAATTAGCTCATTTATATTGCTTAATAAATATTGATTATTTATTTAATATTAAATTTATCACATTTAATAAAAATCTGATTTAAAATTAGTTATAAATATGTTATGCCCTCTAGTAGAATATGAACTTCTTAAGAGTAAAGAAGCATATTCCTTTTGTATTTCCATTCATCTATAATATAGTGGCTAGTATATTGGAAGTACTTCATAAGTATTTGTGGATTATTAATTGATTAAAATTCTTCCCTTCTATCTCATGCACATTCATATTCATCTTCTAGTCACTAGGAGATTACTGCCTGTGAATCCTGGTGAAGTAGCTCTTTGGAGAATTAGGTGAAAGATGCAACAGAGAAGAAAGATCTCCTTTAACTTTCACTGAGCTATAAGTTCATTGTAGATAAAATACACTTGTTTCCTCTAAAATTTTGTTCCATAGAGGAAAAAAATTGAAATTACATCTAAATCAACCAGGCAAGGGAAAGGTTAGGACTGAGAAATTCTCATGGAAGTAGTTAATTAGCTCTGACTAATCTCTAAAAAGTCTTGAGCATTTAATTTTTATATTTAGTTATACCAGCTAGTGTAGTGGTAGATCTCTGCAATGGAGGTTAAGAGAACTGGGACCTTCATGTAGCAAGATTAAAAGCAACTGGGGAGGCATTCTTAACAGGAGGGTAGTTTGGGGATCCAGTGATTAGAGTGCCAGGAGTCAAATCAGAAAGAGACTTCCCGAGTTCAAACCTGGCCACAGATGCTAGTTTTGCGTCCTTGAATGACTCACTTAAACCTGTTTGCCTGTTTCCTCATATGTAAAATGAGCCAGAAAAGAAATGGCAAAATCATTTGAGTATCTCTGCTAAGAACTTCCCCTCCCCCGCCAAAAAAAATGGAGACATCCTAGGAATTAATATGGCAGAATAAAAGATGCCCTGACCCCTGAAGCCACCCCCCTCCAAATCACTTCAAAAGAAAGAAGGTGTAATATGTGTCATAGGGGTAAGAAGAGAGAGTGTCCCAGGCAGCATAGCATTTACAGGGAGCAACAGAACTCAGACTAATTCAATACATTGCTCCTCTACCAGAGGCAGGGAAGTTGCAGAATGGCAACAGGCTCAATCTGAGCCACTCAACACAGGTATAGAAGATTGAGAGGGAAGAGTACGGAACTGGCCCAACCTGAGCCACTCAGCATGGGTAACAAAGGCAGAGAACAGGGATCTATGTACTCCCACATGGCAACAGAGCATCAGAGGTGACAGAGTAGAGACAAGCCCAGCTTAAGCCTCTTAGCACAGGAAGCAAAGTCAGAGAGGGCAGAGAACCTATAAACATGTGGCAGAAAGAAGGCAGAACAAAGCACTTCCAGATGGCCTAAGGCAGTGAAAGAATCAGGGTGCCTGAGGCAGGAGAGCGGAGAACGGGACCTGCCCAGTCCAAGCCACTCAGCAGCCTAGTCTGCCAAATAATAGGGAAACTGGTAATATGGAGAGTTGAATCTAGCTGGACAAAACAACTGCAAGCCTTCCTAAAATGAGTCATCAGGGCCACCCCTTCAACAGACACATGGGAAATGAAGGCAGCTCAACTTACCCCATCTGCCAGAGAAGAGTACTCTACAAGCTTTGAACAGTGCTCCCTCTACTCCAAGATCAGATAAGAAGTTTAACAGATAGTTAAGGTAACAGGGAGGGAAGCCCCACCTCCCTCCAGAAAAATGAGCAATAGAAAAAAAAACAACTCCAAAACCTGACCTTGGAAAGTTGCTTTAGTGACAAGGAAGATCAAAGTATGAACTCGGAACAGAACAATGCCAAAAAGGAAACATGTAAAGCCCCAAAGGAGAGTATGATGTCAGTCCCCAAAAGAATCCCTGGGAGAGAAAAAAAATTAAAATCAAATAAGAGAATTGATAAACAACTGAGAAAAATTCATTGAAGAAATCAACTCCCTAAAAACTATAAGAGGTCAAAAGAAAATGGAGGCATAAAAATACACTGATGAAAACAAATCCCTAAGGAATTAAATTGACCAAATGGAAATGTGGGCAAATCACTGAAGAAAACTAGGAAACATGAAGAATGGATGTGAATAAAATGACTAAAAAGAATAATAAATATTTGTTACAGATGATAATCATCTCTTTTAGAAGGAAAGCAGTAACTTAGGGAGAAAATTATAGAAAGTTTCCCAGAGGTCTCAGAACTTTGTCAAATAAAGAATGAGCCATTACTCAATAAATGGACAAAATATACGAAGTGACAGTTTTTGGATGAAGAAATCAAAGCTACATATAAATATATGAAAAATGTTCTAAAACTATTGATTAGAGAAATGCAGATCAGAACAACTGAGATACCTCAAACCTATCAAATTGGTTAACATGATAAAAGAGCAAAATGACATGTTGGAGAGAATATGGAAAAAAGAGGACACCACATGCTCAAAGAGTTATAAAACTGTTTACCTTTGACCCAGAAATACCACTATTGAGTTTATTTCCTAAGGTGATCAGGGGAAAAAGGAAAAGAACTAATATGTTCTTAAAAAGTTATAGTAGATCTCTGTAGTGGGAAAGAACTGGAAATTGAAGGAATGTCCATCATTTGGGGAATGTTTACAGTTGTGACATATCAGATGGAATATTACTGCACTGTAAGAAATGAAAAACAGGTTAATTTTGGAAAAGCATGGAAAGTTCTACATGAAATTAGGGAGAATGAAATGAGCAAAAACAAGAACACTATATACAGACATAGAAATATTGTTTGAAGAATAACTCTCGAGAAAGAATGGAAAAATAGAAATAAGCAAGACAGTTTTATATAAACATTTTTTGTCAATATTTTCTAATGGAGGGAGGAAATTGATGGAGAGTACTGGATATTTTAATGTAATAAATTTAAGTAAGACAATTTAAATGTGCTACTTTTAAAATATGCTAATGTACCGTTAACAGATTTCTGATCTGAGATAGGCAAACCTGAACCAATGACTTGGGAAAGTATTTCTTCCTGAACAACACTGTTAGTTGTTCAGTTGGAGAAAAGGCATGATATAAAAATATTTCTCTCCTTGTGAGTCCTTTCACTTACTTAGATATGTTCTAGCTTAGATTATGTATGTTATATATAGATTATATTCTATGCTTCTTTTGAGTATCAAATTTGATCACTGAATTTTCTTTTTAGCTCTGGCTATTTTGTCAGGAATTCTTGGAATTCCTCTATTTCATTAAATATCCATTTCTTCCTCCAGAATATTATGCTCAGTTTCACTGGGTAGATGATTTTTGATTGTGGGTCTAAATTGTTTGCCTTGAGTAATTTCATATTCTACACTTTGCAGACCTTTAGTGTAGAAGTTTCCAGGTCCTGTGTAATCCTGATTGTGGTTCCCCAATATTTGAATTTTTTTTCCCTTCTGAATGCTTATATAATTTCTCTTTTAAATAGGGTTTCTAGAATTTGTCTCTAATAGTCCTGGGATTTTTAAATTTGGGATTTATTTCAGGAGGTAATCAGTGGATTCTTTCACTTTTAATTTTCACCTTTTCTTCAAGAATATTAGGGCAACTTCCTCATATAATTTCTTTCCAGGTTCTTTTTTACTTATGGTTTTCAGGCAATCCAATGATTCTTTTTTTTTTTAACTTACCTTCTGTATTGGAATCAATACTGTGTATTGGTTCCAAGGCAGAAGAGTAGTAAGGGCTAGGCAATGGGGGTTAAGTGACCTGCCCAGGGTCATACAGCTAGGAAGTGTCTAGGGCCAGATTTGAACACAGGATCTCCCGTCTCTGGGCCTGACTCTCAATTCCCTGATCTACTTAGCTGCCTCTCCAATGTTTCTTAAATAATGTCTCCTGGATTTATTTTCCAGGTTAATTGTTTTCCCAGTGAGGAATTTTTTTTTAAATTCTTTTGAATTTGTTTTATTGTATCTTGTTAGGTCATTGGCTTCTATTTCTCCAATTCTAATTTTTAGGGAGCTGTCTTCTTTGAGTTATTTTCTTAAAGAAGAGAGTCTGAGAGGTTGTAATTAATATAGAAAATGATGATCTGGAAAGAGTTCAGGTAAATAAAAAGTGATACAATTTCAGGTGAGCTGTGTCATCTTCACAAAAGTCCAAGAACACTGATTCATATTAAAACCAGAAAGAAATGAGACATCTGAAGGGAAATCTGAATTTCTGTGCCTCAGGTCCAAAAATTCATCATAGATGACAACATTAGTGGCAGCCACTGTAATGGCAGAGCAAATCGGACCAAGATGGTGGACTAAGAAACACCTGAAGTCTATCAACATCATCCACATGACAAGGTGACAAAAATGTCTCAAAACTAATACTGGAGGAGAAGAACCAACACAAAAAAGGGTGGAGCAATGCTTCATCCCAGACCAATGTTGAGAAACAAAAGGGAGGACTCATCTCCACTGGGGTACAAGGAGGGAGTGCTGAACAAGACTTGGTGATTCAACAGAGTGCAAGCAAGAGAAGAGTGGAAACTAACAATACAGAACAAGCAGCCACATTAGGAAAGAATCCCTGCATAATCCAGATGAAAAAGAAGCTGGTTTGACCTCAATCTGGCAATAGTGGGAGGAATTCTGTCCAACAAATCCAGCCTCAGGGAGAATGGACAGAGATCAACTCCAAGCAATTGAATTGAACAGCTACAAACCTCCACAGAGTCAGGCAACTGGGCCACCACTGCAGAGTACTCAATCTGAGACTGAGACAGTTGAGCAGACCCCATGCACAGTACAAGAGCTAGGCAATACTTTCTACACCCCAGGAACAGAGGTAAGATTCAGCATATAGACAAAATCATGGGAAAAAAAAACCAAAAGAATGAAAAGAGAAGCCCAATTCTAGAAAAATATTTCAATAAGAGAGATGACCAAAATACAAGCTTTGAAGAAGACAGAAATATAAAAATGAAAATGTGTGAAGTCTCAAAGGAAAATGTGAAGGTATGTGAATCCCAAATTGAACTACTGGAAGAGCACCAAAAAGGGATAACAAAAACCAGTAAGAAACTTTGGAGAAAAATTAGAAAAAAAAAGATAAAAAAATAAATAGCTAGAATAAATGCTTACTGAAGAAAACAGTTCCTCTATTTGTCCCTCTGGATTATATCTCTTTGTTTCTCTTTGGTTTTGTTTGATCATTTAAACCTAGAATCAAATTGCTTTCCCAGTCTACCATAGACTTTCCAGACTTTCTCTCCTGAATATAGTTGGCTTCATAAATCATAAGTAGCTATGTATCCTTGGTTCTCAGTTGCCCTTTGGTGCCCATTTGTAGTACTACTTTCACTTGACCTTAGGGTGGTCCCATTATAGGGTTTAGAGCAGAAAGAGACCTCAAACATTTTCAAGTTCAACTTTTCTAATTCCTCTTTTTATCTAATTTATCCCCTCTTTCCAGAGGTGGGAGCTATGTTTCATTATTAGTCTTGCATGCTTTTTCCAGAGATCTGTGATTTTTTAGAATTCTTTTCACATTATTATTTCACATTATATCATTATTCACATATCACACAATATCACATAATTATTGTGATCATTGGGTAAATTATTAACATTCAGGTCACCAATCTTCATTTTCTACAAATTTCATATTACTCCAAATCAATCATACTTGTAACTTTTTATGCTAAAGAACATATAATTCTCTTATATTTGAATGATTTATTCAGGTATTCCTCAATATATGGAAGCCTACTTTGTTTCCAGTATTTTACTATGCCAAAACGGAACTACTATAATTTTTTTTTACATAAGTATCTTTTGCCCCTCATCATTGAACTCCGAAAGATACAAGCCCAAGAGCATCACTGTATCAATGGGTATATTCAGTTTAGTGATTTTTGGTTATAGTTCCAAATTGTTTTCCAGAATGATGAAGTGAATTCATATTTTCCCAAATAATTAATATACCTGTTCTTTTAAAACCTCTATATTTTTTCCCCTTCTTTTATCAAAGCTAATCTGACAGGTATGGGATAGAATCACCAAGTTGTTTTGCTTTCTATTCGTTGTATTTGTGATGTGGACTATATTTTAGTAGGAATCTTGAACATTTGCATTTATTCTTTTGAAAACATCCTATTCATATCTTTTGACCACTTATCTATTGTTAAATGGCTCTTGTTCTTATTTGTATCAATTCCCTATATATCTTTGATGTTATATCTTTATAGGAGAATTTTTTTCTGTGAAGATTGGCACCAATTGTTTCCTTTTTGATTCAAACTACATTTACTTTTCTAGTACAGAAGCTTTTATATTTTATTTAAATGTAGTTATTCATTTTGTCTTTTAGTATTTTTATTCCATATTTAGGTATTGAAGCAAGGTCAAAATAAGCACTCCAAACCCCAATAAACCCAGATATATTTATTAGGTGAGAAAACATCTTGTTCATTAAGTGTGAGAAGGCATGGCACCTCTTTGGGGGAGACTGGGCGTCTATTTGCATTAGTCATAGTATTTGATTTTTATATAGAAGACCAATATATAATTATTGAGATAGTTGGAATTAGAGCTCTGAGGCCTTGAAAGAGTTACAACCAAACTGTGAAAAGAAATCATTTGGAGGAAGAGGTGAACACTTTAAAATCTTCCCATCACACCTTGACCAGAAGAGTTCCAGAGAATCGTGTATTTCTCATCTTTCCACCAGAATCCTAGCACTATTAATGAAATAGTTGATGCCTTTGGCTACATCAGGAACCAAAGAAAAACTGTATAAGATTAGAAAAGCCAATTTAATGCTTTATAAAAAGCTTAGAAAAAATTAATTATGCTATAGCTTAAGAACATCTTGAGGACTTCAGCAAAAGGATTATTGGGGCTCTGAATTACTGCCTGCCCCCTCCACACACACCCTTTTGCCTCACATGAGCCCAGTTTCACCTAGATTCTATTTTAGTGAGAAAGTACATCAGACTTTTGTGGTGGGGAGCATTCTGTACCATCTATATGAGACAACTTTAGTGAATAGCCCATTCTAAAAGCTAATTAAATCTGACTGACATATCAATGGACAGTAATGAAGGTAAGTATACTAATGTAGGTTTATTTGTGTTAACCTTTAAAAAAAATACACTCACTCAATCCCTCAAGGCTTCCCTTAGATTCTGAGAGGACAAATAACATCTTGAAGGCTTAATTTGATTTGGGAGTTGAAGTTTGGATAGTAGTTCCAGAGCTTATTATGTGCTACATTGGTAATAATTCTTCTCCTAGTCAGTTTCTTTTGTCCTACTTTTTTTTAAAATATGGCCTTTAGTATTCAGTAAATATATGTTCATTGGGAGTATCTTGTGATAGGAGTTGGTTTGCAAATCAAAGTCAATATGCCAAATTTGGCCTACAGTCTACTTTTATTCATGCAAGAGATAGTAGGGTTTTTTTTTACATTTAAAAATATTTTATTTAAAAATCTAAAACAATTTTTAATTCTTTAGTGTTGCAAAAATAGAAGTCAATTTGACTCTTCAGCCTTAGTTGGCCAACCCCTGCTTTACAGTAGAAGATATTGGTCCAGACCTGATTTATGCCAGACTACTTTAAAGCTTTCCAAATTGTTTTTGTGAAATAGAGACTCTGTATTCCAGTAATTGATGCAGCCTTCTCATATAGCTTATGAGAAAACTCAGATTTACAGAGGTAAAGTGACACCTTTATTTAAGACCTATAGGTCTACAAGAAAGATCTACATGAACTGAATGGAAAGAACTATATGAACTACTGCAAAGTGAAGTGAGCAGAACCAGGAGAACACTGTACACAGTAACAGCAATATAGGATAAAATATTCATGAATTCCTAGCAATACACCAAGAAAATCCTCCAGGACTTATGATGAAAAATGCCATCTACCTTTAGAAAAAGAACTGATGAAATCTGAATACTTTAATTTGTTAAAGTTCTCTTTCATAAAAGGACTAATATGGAAAGATACATTACATTAATACACGTGCAAAATCCATATCAAATTGCTTATAGTACTGGGGAGAGAGAGGACATGAAGCGGGGGAGTGGGAGAATTTGGCTCAAATTTAAAGAAAATGAAGGTTAATGACCTGTAGGTCCATCAGTAGAATATAACTTTATTGAGGGAAGGAACTAGGATGTTTTTGTTTCTGTTCCCAGCACAGAACACAGTACCTGCCCCTTACATGCCTAAATAGTAATCATTGTTTAGTGTTTTTAACAAGAATGCACAAATGTTTTAAAATGTATAAAACAATAAGTATTTCTAGCTTCATTGTACATTATTTCATTTCCCACCCCAGCTCTGATCCAGCTACACATATCTCTGTGCTCCTTTCCCATTATATTCTACCTCCCATTTCCATTTTCACCATGCTGGAACTGCTCTCCCTCCATACCTCCACCTCAAAGAAATACTTTTAAGATGTAACTCATCATTTTTTACATGAAGTATTTTGTCCTCACCCCCAATGGCTAATATTCTCAAATTACCTTGCATTTAACTATTGTGTAGTCGTATTTATATGTATATTTTATTTTCATATTTGCTTTATATATATATATATATTTATAAAGGTGCTTGTTGTCCCTCCTCCCTAATTAGAATGTAAACCCCTTGATGCCCTACGATTGGGGAATGGCTGAACAAATTGTGGTATCTGATGGTGATGGAATACTACTGTGCTGAAAGGAATGTTGAACTGGAGGAATTCCATGTGAACTGGAACGATCTCCAGGAATTGATGCAGAGTGAAAGGATCAGAACCAGGAGAACATTGTACACAGAGACGGATACACTGTGGCACAATTGAATGTAATGGACTTCTCTACTAGCAGAAATGCAATGATCCAGGACAATTCTGAGGGACTTATGAGAAAGAACACTATCCACATTCAGAGGAAGAACTGTGGGAGTAGAAACAGAAGGAAAACAGCTGCTTGATCACATGGATTGATGAAGATATGATTGGGGATATAGGCTATAAATGATCACCCTCATGCAAATATCAATAATATGGAAATAGGTCTTGATCAGTGACACATGTAAAACCCAGTGGAATTGCGCGTTGGCTATGGGAAGGGTTGGGGAAGAGGGGAGAGAAAGAACATGAATCATGTAACCTAAGAGAAATATTCTAATTAAATAAAAATTTTCAAAAGTAAAAAAAAGAATATAAACCCCTTAAAAGCAGGAATTTTCCCATTCTAATTTATATCCTTAGTTCTTAGCAATGTTTGAGATAAGCTTAATACTTGTTGAAGAATAAAAGAAAAATCAAGTCATTGACTATCATTTATTAAACACTTACTATGGGGCAAGAGCTATACTAAATATAGGGAATACAAATAGAAGTAGAAAGACAATCCCTGCCCTCATATCTGAATCAAGGGAGACAATACGTAAAAGGAATCTAAGAAGTTAAAGGCATTGTAGAGAAAGGCTGGAGAGTCAGGAGTATAGACTGGAGAGGAATGACACAGCTTCACAATGAAGCTTCTCTCCCAACCGTTTATAGGGAAACCCACATGAGTAGAGGGAGATCCCAATGTCCAGGAGTTAAGTGAGCTTCCAGCAGGGAAATGTTTCTGTGACTTTGTGAAGAAGTCTGGTCAGGATGGGGTCAGGATTGAGATTTGGAGATCTTGGAGAGAAAACAGGATTATAGAAGTCAGGTAACTTACCTAAGGCTATCTATGTAGGAAATAACAGAACCAATAATTAGTTTTGGGTTATTTGACTCCAGAAACTAGGGTTTAAATGCTATGCTACTTCTTTGAATGCTGAAATTAGCTATCAGAATATGATGATATGCTAACTTATGGCTTGGTGCCAAGCAAACTAGGTTTCTAAGGACTGGGCTTGATATTGAAACTATCCTGAAAGACCATAATTCATTTGATTTACTATGTCCTTGACAAGACTTTATTCTGGGAGACTTCTAAATATAGTTTATGTTAAACTAATTTCTAGGCTCTCTTAAGTGTTGGACATTGGATCCTTGGCTCTTTTACAGGTATTCAAAGACATGACTGCATCCTGGGCACAAGAGTTTCTTTAATACAGAAGATACAGGCCTCACAGAAATGTATAAAAATTCAGAAAACATATAAGAGAATTCTTTTTTTAAATTTTAATTACATATAGAATTACATATTAATTACATATAGAGTACTTCTATATGTAAGCTAACTCAATTTCCCTCTCTGCTGATCTTAAAGAACTCCTGAATCAATTTTACCCTTTAGTTTGACTGTACTTTTTGGAATACTCCACTACTGTTGCTGATTGTTGCCATTTTTTGGTTCAGGGGAAGTCATATATTGGTTTCTGGTTTCAGGCTCAGTCTCAAAAAGGGAAAAGGCACATAGGAACATGTCTTTTGTGCTGAAGAAATGAAGACCCGCAGCTCCCATGTATTTAACACCTTTTAGGAAATGGGCAAGAAATCCTTTCCATAAGACCTGCTGTACCCAAGGGACCTTCCCCTCTAAAAAATAGAAGGATAAATTGAAAAGCCAAAAAGATTGAGCAGCTATGTCAGCTCACTTTGATGGTTCAACAAAAAGGATGGCTTCTCACAAAGTTCAATACTAACTCATTTAACTTGTCAGCAGTTCCATTCACTGAAATCTCTTCCATAGGATATACCAAAAGGGTAGCTTCAAACTAAATTCAGTTAGGATAGTACAAATCTCTCAGATTAATCAGGAGTTTTGCTTTGTGCTGTTAGTCTACATTCTATAGGGAAATGCATTTTCAAAAATCCTAGTCTCATCACCATCTAACCTCCTTGAGTAGGTTGGGGTGTTTTCCCTGATCAGTTCCTGACAGTAATAATGATCTTTTTAACCACTGAGCTGGTCAGTAGATTTTGCCCTGTAATGTACAGCTCTAGTGGGATAAAAAGATACCAAAATGATGGTGTGGCATAAAATGGTCCTAGTCCCTCAGGCTCACAATCTTTCTTACCCCTCAAATCCAATATGTTGTCAAGGCATAAAAATCTCACCTCGCAACATCTCTCAAATATATTCTTTTCACTGTTACTGTCGCCATTCTAGAGCCAGCCATCCCCACATCACACCTAGGCTACTGCAATAGCCTGCTGGTGGGTGAGCTTGTGTCAAGCCTCTTCCTATTCCTATTCATCCTCCATTTACCCAGGAAAGTCTAATCATGCCACTCCTGATTGGCTTCCTTTTGCCTCCAAGATTAAATACAAAATGCTTTGTATGACATTCAATGCCAAAGTCCCCTCTTACCTTTGCAATCTTTTTTCACTTTGATCTCCTTGAGGAGGCTAGCATTGCTAGATCACAGAGGAAAAAAGGACTTCTAGTAAAAGTATATCTAGGAACTCTGTTACTTCCTTTGGCATATATGCATTAAATTTGAGTCCATTCTCCTCTAGAATCTACATACTTATGGGAGAGTCTACTCTGGGTTTGGAGAGATGCCTTTAAAAAATTATTATACCACATTAGTAGATATTCATTTTTTAAAAGCTAATTATGGAGACTTCCAGGTAAGCATGGTGGCAATCTAGATGCAAGATGCTTCCTCTCCCCAGCACCCAACAAAATAGACTACCTCAAAAGAACATAAAAACCATCTTCAGAAGAATGGAGGGACTCGACAGTAGGGCGCAGCATTGAAGGTATGTGGGGTTTGAGCATTTCCACACTATAAGAGGGAGAAAAAAGCTTCCACCCAAACATGAGCCGATCTACCCTCCACTACCCCATCTATGGAGCCAGACGCAGAGTCAGTGCACACTAGAAACAGCGAGTGAGCGAGAGACACCTCTAGAATGAGCAAGGGGCACCTGTAGGTCCTTGGGAGCTGACTAGGACTGCTGGGGATCTACCCCTGAGAGCAGTTACACCAGAAACCTCTGTGCACTGGGTAGCACAGACCACGGGTGCTCTAGCAAACAGTGGAGGCTGCGGAGATTCGAGAACTGGCCTCAGGCAAAAGCCTTGCTCCTTAACTCCATAATCAAAGAAATCTCACTCAGATTTCTGACTAAAAAGGGAAGGAAAAACCACCATAGGGATGGCTAATTGTGCCCAGGACCAACAAAAACCCTCCAAGAAAAACAGGAAGAAGACATTGACTCCTGAAAATTTTTATGGAGGGGAAAACCCAGGCTACAGAGGAAAAAGAGGATGAAATTCAAACAAAATCAAAACCTTCCAAAAAATGGAAATTGTCCACAAGCTCTGGAAGAATTAAAATTGGAGCTTATCCAAAAGATGGAAGCCTTCTGGCAAGAAAAATGGGAAATAATTCAAAGAGAGAACAACAGTCTGAGGGCCAAGAACTCCCAATTGGAGAAACAGCTGGAAGCCACAAAAAGCAGGGAAGACCAACCTGAAAAGGAAAGCCAGTCTTTAAAGACCAGAATTAGGCAACTGGAAGATAATGATCTTGCAAAACAGTAAGAATTAATAAAGCAAAGTCAAAAGACTGACGAATTAGAAGAAAACATAAAATATCTCACTAGCAAGGTGACAGATCAGGAAAACACAGGAAGAAGAGACAATTTGAGAATCATTGGTCTACCTGAAAAGCCAGAAATAAACAGAAATCTTGACATCATAATACAAGAAATCATCCAATAAAACTGCCCTGATGTTCTTGAACAAGGGGGAAAAATAGACATTGAAAGAGTTCATAGAACATCCTCTACACTAAATCCCCCAAAGACAACTCCCAAGAATGTAATTGCCAAATTCCAAAGCTTTAAAGCTAAGGAGAAAATTCTACAAGAATCCCCAAAGAGACAATTCAGATACCAAGGAGCACCAATCATGATCACACAAGACCTGGTAGCTTCCACACTAAAGGACCGCAAGGCCTGGAACACAATATTCAGAAAGGCAAGAGAACTGGTTCTTCAACCAAGAATCACCTATCTATCAAAACTGACTATATACTTCCAGCGGAAAGTATAGGCATTCAACAAAATAGAAGATTTTCAAGTATTTGTAAATAAAAGACCAGAACTCAGTGGAAAGTTTGATATCCAAACACAAAGATCAAGAGAAACATGAAAAGGTAAATATGAAAGAAAGGGAAAAGGAGAAAAATGTTTTTTTTTTATTTAAACTCTCTTCTATAAGGGCTACAATTAGATCAAATTATATATATTAATATGTGGAGAAAATGTTATTTGTAATTCTCAAAAATTATATTCATTATTATAGTAATTAGGAGAATCACTCATAGGGAAAGATTGGGGCATTAAGGGCTATAAGATGATATGCAAAAAAAAAAAGAAAAAGGGTGGGGAAAAATCGATGATGGTACCAAGAGATACTTGAAGAAATAGAAACAAAATAAATAGAATAATCTTTTTTCACACAAAGATACACATGGGAAGGGGAGGGGAAGAATACTCTTATAAGAAGGAGAGGAAGAGAGTGATAATAGGTAATACTTAAACCTTACTCTCAGTGAAATCAACTCTGAGAGGGAAGAGTATCTAGATCCATTGGGATCTTGAATTCTATCTTATCCAACAGAGAAAGGGAGAAGGTAAAACTAAGGGGGTGGGGGAAAGGGAGTACAAAAAGTGAGGGAAGGAAAGGGGGGGAGGGAACTTAACAGACTCAAAAAAAAAGAAGGAAAAAAAGGGAGGGACCAGAAAGAGAAGCATATCAAAGGAAGGGATTAGGAGAATTGATTAAAAGTAAACCACTGGTTCAAAAGGATATAGTAAAAGAAGAAAGGACAGAACTAGGAGAGGATATCAAAATGCTAGGGAATTCACAAGGAACACTCATAACTTTGAACACTAATGGGATGAGCTCACCCATAAAACGTAGATGAATAGGAGAGTGGATTAGAATCCAAAATCCTACCATATGTTGTCTATAAGAAACACACCTGAGGTGGGCAGATATTCACAAGGTCAGAATTAAAGGTTGGAGCAAGACCTATTGGGCCTCAAATGATAGAAAGAAGGCAGGAGTTGCAATTATGATACCTGACAAAGCAAAAATAAAAATAAATCTGATTAAAAGGGATAGGAAAGGTAAATACATCCTGATAAAAGGGAGTATAGAAAATGAGGAAATATCACTAATCAACATATATACAACAAATGGTATAGCACCCAAATTTCTAATGGAGAAACTAGGAGAAATGAAGGAGGAAATAAATAGTAAAACTATACTAATGGGAGACCTGAACGTACCACTACCAAATTTAGATAAATCAAATAAAAAAAATCAATAAGAAAGAGGTAAGAGTTGTGAATGAAATCTTAGAAAAATTAAAGTTAATAGATATATGGAGAAAAATAAATAGGGACAAAAAGGAATACACCTTTTCAGCAGCACATGGTACATCACAAAAATTGACCATATACTAGGTTATAAAAACATGGCATACAAATGCAGAAAAGCAGAAATAATAAAAATAACCATTTCAGATCATAAGGCAATAAAAATAATGATCAGTAAGGGTACATGGAGAGGTAAATCAAAAAATAATTGGAAATTAAATAAGATGATTCTCCAAAATCAGTTAGTTAGAGAACAAATCATAGAAACAATAATTTCATTGAAAAAAATAACAATGATGAGACATCCTTTCAAACCTTATGGGATATAGCCAAAGCAGTACTAAGGGGAAAATTTATATCCTTGAGTTCATATATTAATAAATTAGGGAGGGCAGAGATCAATGAATTGGACATGCAAATCAAAAAACTTGAAAGGAACAATTTACCCCCCCCCCCCCCAGAAGGTAACCAAATTAGAGATCTTAAAAATTAAGGGAGAAATTAATTAAATCAAAAGTGATAGAACTATTGAACTAATAAATAAGACTAGAAGCTGGTATTTTGAAAAAACAAATAAAATAGACAAAGTACTGGTCAATCTAAGTTAAAAAAGGAAAGAAGAAAACCAAATTAAAAGTATCATAGACGAAAAGCGGGACCTCACCTCCAATGAAGAGGAAATTAAGGCAATCATTAAAAACTGTTTTGCCCAATTATATGGAAATAAACATGCCAATCTAGGCAATATGGATGAATATTTACAAAAATATAAATTGCCTAGATTAACAGAAGAAGAAATAGAATTCTTAAATAATCCCATATCAGAAAAAGAAATCGAACAGGTCATCAAAGAACTCCCTAAGAAAAAATCCCCTGGGTCTGATGGATTCATAAGTGAATTCTATCAAACATTCAAAGAACAGCTAATCCCAATACTATACAAACTATTTGACATAATAAGCAAAGAGGGAGTTCTACCAAATTCCTTTTATGACACAAATATGGTACTGACTCCAAAGCCAGGCATGTCAAAAACAGAGAAAGAAAACTACAGACCAATCTCCTTAATGAACATAGCTGCAAAAATGTTAAATAGGATACCAGCAAAAAGACTCCAGCAAGTGATCATGAGGATTATTCACTATGATTAGGTAGGATTTATACCAGGAATGCAAGGATGGTTCAATATTAGGAAAACCATCCATATAATTGACCATATCAACAAACAAACCAACAAAAATCACGATTATCTCAATAGATGCAGCAAAAGTCTTTGGCAAAATACAATACCCATTCCTATTGAAAACACTAAAAAGTATAGGATTAGAAGGGACTTTCCTAAAAATAATAAACAGTATCTATCTAAAACCATCAGCCAACATCATCTGCAATGGGGATAAACTAGATACATTCCCAATAAGGTCAGGAGTGAAACAAGGATGCCCATTATCACCTCTATTATTTAACATTGTTCTGGAAACACTAGCAGTAGCAATTATAGAAGAAAAAGAAATTGAAGGTATTAAAACTGGCAATGAGGAGACCAAGCTATCACTCTTTGCGGATGATATGATGGTCTACTTAAAGAATCCTAGAGAATCAACTAAAAAGCTCATCAAAATAATCAACAACTTTAGCAAAGTGGCAGGATACAAAATAAACCCACATAAGTCATCAGCATTTCTATATATCTCCAACACATTGCAGGTACAGGAATTAGAAAGAGAAATACCATTCAAAATCACTTTAGACAATATAAAATACCTAGGAATCTATCTCCCGAGACAAACACAGGAATTATACGAACATAACTACAAAACACTCTCCACACAACTAAAACTAAATCTGAGCAATTGAATAAAAATTAACTGCTCATGGGTAGGACAAGCTAACATAATAAAAATGATCATCCTACCTAAATTTATCATTTTATTTAGTGTCATACCCATTGAACTACCAAAAAACTTTTTTACTGAATTAGAAAAAACCATAACAAAGTTCATTTGGAAGAACAAAAGATCAAGGATAACTAGGGAAATAATGAAAAAAAAAATGCAAAGGAAGGTGACCTTGCAGTCCCATATCTCAAATTATACTATAAAGCAGTGGTCATCAAAACAATTTGGTACTGGATAAGAGACAGAAAGGAGGATCAGTGCAATAGACTTGGGGTAAGGGACCTCAGCAAAATAGTCTATGACAAACCCAAAGATCCCAGCTTTTGGGACAAAAATCCACTATTTGACAAAAACTGCTGGGAAAATTGGAATACAGTGTGGGAGAGATTAAAGTTTTTGTACAAACAAAAACAATGTAACCAAAACCAGAAGGGAAATAACAAACTGGGAAACAATCTTCATAACAAAAACCTCTGACAAAGGTTTAATTACTCAAATTTACAAAGAGCTAAATCAATTGTACAAAAAAATCAAGCCATTCTCCAATTGATAAATAGGCAAGGGACATGAATAGGCAATTCTCAAAGAAATCAAAACCATTAATAAGCACATGAAAAAGTTCAAAATCTCTGATAATCAGAGAGATGCAAATCAAAGCAACTCTGAGGTATCACCTTACACCTAGCAGATTGGCTAAAATGACAGCTATAGAAAGTAATGAATGCCAGAGGGGATGTGGCAAAGTAGGGACATTAATGCATTGCTGGTGGAGTTGTGAATTGATCCAACCATTCTGGAGGGCAATTTGGAACTATGCCCAAAGGGAGACAAAAGAATATCTACCCTTTGATCCAGCCATAGCACTGCTGGGTTTGTACCCTAAAGAAATAAAAGGAAAACAACATGTACAAGAATATTCATAGCTGCACTTTTTGTAATGGCAAAAAATTGGAAAATGAGGGGATGCTCTTCAATTAAGGAATAGCTGAAAAAATTGTGGTATATGTTAGTGATGGAATACTATTGTGCTTAAGGGAATAATAAAGTCAAGGAATTCCATGTGAACTGGAATGACCTCCAAGAAGTGATGCAGAGTGAAAGGAGCAGAACCAGGAGAACAATGTACACAGAGACTGATGCACTGTGGTACAATTGAATGTAATGGACTCCTCCATTAGCGGCAATGTAGTGATCCAGGATGATTCTGAGGAATTTACGAGAAAGAAGACTATCCATATTCAGAGGAAAACTGTGGGAGTAAAAACACTAAAGAAAAACAACTGCTTGATTAAAGGGGTGGAGGATATATGATTGGGGGTATAGACTCTAAATGAACATCCTAGTGCAAATACCAACAACATGGAAATGCGTTCTGATCAAGAACACATGTAATACCCAGTGGAATTGCGTGTCGGCTATGGGAGGTGTGGGGTGAGAGTAGGGAGGAATAGAAAATGATTTTTGTAACCAAGGAATAATGTTTGAAATTGACCAAATAAAAAAAAACAATGTAAAAAAACTGACTTCAATAAAAGCTGGAAATTACAAAAAAAAAAAAAAAAGCTAATTAAGCATGTCTGATGAACAGATATCAACTAATAGCCAAATAGGGGAAGAATGTCAATAGGGACTTATAAGCTATAGCATTAGAAAGACATTTCTAATTTCTCAGGGTTTAACCTTATAATTCTAAGGGGAGATGAGAGAAACTCCTTCTGGGGATTTGTATTATTATTTCCGTGGGAAATAGGAAGTTACTCCAGAGCCTGTACTAAACACGAATTTAAATAATTTACATAATTTTTATTCACTTTATTGTTGTGTTTATTATATATATTTGTTCCTCTCATTGGAACATATATTCCTTCCTTTCTCCCTCCCTCCCTCCCTCCCTCCCTCCCTCCCTCCCTCCCTCCCTTCCTCCCTCCCTCCCTTCCTCCCTTCCTCCCTTCCTCCCTTCCTCCCTTCCTTCCTTCCTTCCTTCCTTCCTTCCTTCCTTCCTTCCTTCCTTCCTTCCTTCCTTCCTTCCTTCCTTCCTTCCTTCCTTCCTTCCTTCCTTCCTTCCTTCCTTCCTTCCTTCCTTCCTTCCTTCCTTCCTTCCTTCCTTCCTTCCTTCCTTCCTTCCTTCCTTCCTTCCTTCTTTTTAGCAGAACACACCCTAGAGTTAGCAAATTGCCTGTAATCTTAGGGTAGCAGGGTAAGAGAAGGATAGGAAATGAAGGTACAATGTGAGATCTAAGAATTTTGTAGCAAAAACATTTATCTCCTTTCAATGAATGTATGAGGCTCATTTTTATGAGGCACGATGCTAGATAATGACAGATACAAAAAGAAATACTTAATTAGACATGAAATATGAATATGTTCTTGAAACAAATTGCAGAGTAGACATGAAATGGAGTCTGTTGTTACGCCTCTATTCTGATTTTACATGGCATAACAATGACACCCAATGGCCTTAATGATGAATTACAACTCAGAAATTCATAGTTTTAAATTCTATTGTAAGGAGCACCATACTTATACATAGTCCTTGACTGAAATCTGGAAGGAAGAAGATGTCATATATTTTATACTGCCCTCCCTATTGCCCATAGACTAGAAAATTATAGGCCAGAGCAGGGAAATGACTTGGCCAAAGTGACAGGTAGATAAGTAGAAAAGTTCAGATTCGAAGGGAGATCTGACTCAAAAGCCAGTGCTCTTTCTTCCATGATCTGTTTATTTCTGAGCATGAAAGTATTATTGTTATAGGCTATTCTATGACAAAAAAGCAAAATGAGGAAACAGGTTTTATTTAGGGCTGTTTTCCAGGGGGAGATAGAATGGAAATGTCACAGGTATAAGGCATATGTGTGGTCAACTGCCATAGCCTTGAATCAGAACCCCTTCTCTTAAGAATGAATAAGTCCATTTAAGCAAAGGCTTAGGGATCAGTTTAAGTCCAGAGGCAGAATCACAAGAAAAAAATAGTTTTAGAAGAGAATTCAAAGGTAGTCTGAATCTGTGCTTATTGTTATATTTAAAATTTTTATTTATTTCTTTGTTACATTTAAGTTCCCAGGTACCTGTCTCCCCTCGTTCCCTCCCCACACCAGAGAATGACTCACTTGACAAAAAAAAGTATATAGAATACTATTTCTTGCTTGTATCTGTTTATCTGATCTTTCTCTTTTATTCTTCAAGCTATATTTCTGTTAGTCTACATAATGTTCTCTTGGTTCTATTTGTTTTGCTCTTTATAATCTTCAGGGTTTTGCTGGAAGGCACTGGATCAACTACAAAATGCTCTGTAGCATTGAAAGTCCCTCACAGCCTGGTCTCTTCCTATATTTTCTGTCTTCTTATATTCACTCTTCCCCACAAACTCTGTGATCCAGCTTTACTGACCTCTTTGCTGCTCATTGCACACAACACTCCATATTCTGGCAATGCTTCTTCTACAAGGCTCTCTTTACTCCCTTCCTCACCTCTCAGGTTTCCATAAAATCTTCTCAGCACAAATCCCATCTTCTGCAGAAGGTCTTTCTTTACCTCCTTTTCACCTGCTTCTCCTTTCTCTCCAAGACACTGCATTTACTATATATCAATATATCTTTTATGTTCATAGTTATTTTTGTGTTGTCTTCCCCATTAGAATGGAAGCTTCTTAAGAGTAGGGATCACCTTTCTTTTTGCATTTTGGACTTTTTTTTAGCTTAAAAAGATCTTTTATTTGTTCATTATTTTTGCTTTGTAAAGATATTTTATTTTTACCAATTACATGTAAAAACAAATTTTCACATAAATTTTCTGAAGTTATGTGTTCCAAATGGCCTCTCTTCCTTTCCTTCTCCCTTCCAGAGCTGGCAAGCAATTTAATCTGGGTTATACATGTATTATCATGCAAACCATATTTCATTTTGTTCATTTTTTTCCATTTGAATAAATAAGTTTATTTAGTCACTTTAGAACATTATTCCTTGGTTACAATAATCACATTATTTCCCTCCCTCCCCTCCACCCACTCTTCCCACAGTCAAGGCCCAATTTCATTGGGTATTATTTGTGTCCTTGATCAGAACCTATTTCCATGTTGTTGTTTACACTAGGATGTTCATTTAGAGTCTACATCCCCAACCATATCCCTTCGACCCATGTATTCAAGCAGTTGTTTTTCTTTGGTGTTTTTACTCCTGCAGTGTTTCCTCTGGATAGTGTTTTTTCTTGTAGGTTCCTCCGAGTTGTTCAGGGTCATTGCATTGTCACTAATGGAGAAATCTGTTACATTTGATTGTACCACAGTGTATCAGTCTCTGTGTACAATGTTTTTCTGGTTCTGCTCCTCTCACTCTGCATCAATTCCTGGAGGTTGTTCCAGTCCCCATGGAATTCCTCCACTTTATTATTCCTTTGAGCACAATAGTATTCCATCACCAACATATACCACAATTTGTTCAGCCATTCTCCAATTGAAGGGCATCCCCTCATTTTCCAATTTTTGGCCACCACAAAGAGCACATATATGAATATTCTTGTACAAGTCTTTTTGTCCGTTATCTCTTTGGGGTACAAGCCCAGCAGTGCTATGGCTGGATCAAAGGGCAGACAGTCTTTTATCGCCCTTTAGGCATAGTTCCAAATTGCCCTCCAGAATGGTTGGATCAGTTCACAACTCCACCAGCAATGAATTAATGTCCCCACTTTGCCACATCCCCTCCAGCATTCATTACTTTGCATAGCTGTCATGTTAGCCAATCTGCTAGGTGTGAGGTGATACCTCAGAGTTGTTTTGATTTGTTCTTTAACTAACTGGTTTTGGAGAATTGTATTGTTTAATTTCCAATTAATTTTAGATTTACCTCTCCAAGTACCCTTACTAATTATTATTTTCATTGCATTGTGATCTGAGAAAGTTGCATTTATTATTTCTGCTCTTTTGCACTTGTTTGCAATGTTTTTATGTCCTAATACATGGTCAATTTTTGTGAATGTACCATGTGCTGCTGAAAAGAAGGTATATTCTTTTTTGTCCCTATTTATTTTTCTCCACATGTCTACTAACTCTAATTTTTCTAAGATTTCATTCACTTCTCTTATGTATTTCTTATTCATTTTTTGATTTGATTTATCTAGTTCAGTTAGAGGAAGGTTCAGGTCTCCCACTAGTATAGTTTTTCTATCTATTTCATCCTTGAGTTCTACTAGTTTCTCCTTTAGAAATTTGCATGCTTTGCCATTTGGTGCATACGTGTTGAGTACGGATATTTCCTCATTGTCTATGCTGCCTTTTATCAGGATGTAATTACCTTCCCTATCTCTTTTAACTAGATTTATTTTTACTTTGGTTTTGTCAGATATCATGATTGCGACTCCTGCCTTCTTTTTATCAGTTGATGCCCAATAGATTTGGCTCCATCCTCTTACTTTCACCCTATGCATATCTACCTTCCTCATGTGTGTTCCTTGTAGACAGCATATGGTAGGGTTTTGGATTCTAATCCACTCTGCTATTCGCTTGCATTTTATGGGTGAGTTCATTCCATTCACATTCAGAGTTATGATTACTAGCTGTGCATTTCCTAGCATTTTGATTTCTACTCCTGATCCTGTCTTTTCTTCTTTCACTATTTCCTTCTACACCAATGTTTATTTTTAATTAGTCCCCCTAGTTCCCTGCCTTCTTATTCCCCCTTTTATTTTCCCTGTAGTCTTTCTAAAATTACCCCCCCACCCTCTCCCTCCCTTGTACTGCTTCCCTCCCCACTAATCCATTTATTACCCTTCTACTCCCCTATAGGGAGAAAATCTATTCTCTGCCCTAATGGATTGGATTGTTCTTCCCTCTTTGAGTCAATTTCAAAGCATATAAGAGTTGAATATTTCCTATCTTCAACCTCTTTACCCTTCTAGTGTATTGATGTTCTCCCCCCTCCCCCCATGAGCTTCTTTGTGACATATGAATTTACCCCCATTTGTTTCTTTTCCCATTTCTTTTAGTATTAACCTCTCTTTTTTAGCTCTAGTTGTATATATATATATATTCTTCTATTGTGTTGAATGACCATACTTTCCCCTGTAAGAATATAGTCAGTTTTGATGGGTATTTGATTCTTGGTTGTAGACCTAGTCCCCTTGCTTTCTGAAATATCATATTCCATGCCTTTCAGTCCTTCAGTGTGGATGCAGCCAGATCCTGTGTTATCCTCACTGTGTTTCCGTGGTATCTGAATGGCTTCTTCTTGGAAGCTTGTAATATCTTTTCTTTGGTCTGATAGTTTTTGAATTTGGTTATAATATTCCTGGGTGTTGTCAGTTGGGGATTAAATACTGGAGGTGATCTATGGATTCTTTCAATCTCCACTTACCCCTCTTGTTCTAGGATATCAGGAGAGTTTTCCTGAATAATTTCCTGTAGTATTATGTCCAGGCTTTTTCTTTTGTCATGGTCTTCTGGTAGAGCAATGATTCTTAAATTGTCTCTTCTCAAACGATTTTCTAAATTGTCTGTTTTGTGAATGAGATGCTTCATATTTTCCTCAATTTTTTCATTCTTTTAATTTTGTTTTATAGTGTCCTGCTGCCTTGTGAGGTCACTTAATTCCAGTTGTTGTATTCTGGTTCTTAAAGACTGGATTTCATCCCTGCCTTTTTGGTCATCCTTTTCCTTCTGGTCTGATTTTCTTTGAAGGTCATCTTTCATCCTCTTTACCTCGTCTTTCATCTCCTTTGCCTCATTTTCCAGCTGGTTAATTTTGGCTTTCAAGACACTATTTTCTCATTTTAGTTCAAGTGCCTCTGTTTCTAGATGACTTATTTTAATTTTTAAGTTCTTCTCCCAATTGTCTTCAGCCTTTCTTAATTGTGTTTTGAGTTCTTACACAGCCTGTATCCAAATTGCTGGGATTTTTGATTTATCGTTTGCTGATCTCTCCCCCTCTGTCCCGTTTGCTGAGTAGAAGCTGTCTATTGTAGTTTCTTTCTTCTTTTTCTGTTGTTTGCTCAAATTCACCCCTTCTTTACTCCCTGTATTTGTCTGTGCTCTTGCTCCTCTCATTTTTTTGGTTTTGGGGGCTTCTGTCAGTCTCCCCTATTGGAGCTTTAACAGGAGATCTCTTGGTGTAGTCTCTGGTGGGGGATTGTTGGGTTTTGAGGTTCCCTGTCCTCTGGAGGTTTTTGATTGAATTAAAGTCCACCAGTCAATGAGGATGTGTATGGAGCCTGGGCTTCCCTGAGTTCTGGAGACTTTTGATGGGATTACGTTCAGCTTAGTTGGGCTGGGTGTGCTCTGAGTCCAAAACTTCCTGGAAGGCTGGAGCAAATATGGGGGATCTCCACACTTCTGGCCAGGCTGCCAGGTCTATGCTCCCTCTCTAGCTCCTTCCCCACCATCTATGTTTGACACTCTGAACTTGGCCAGCCCTGCTCTCAAGCTTTGCCCTTCAGTCCAGCACCTTTGCCTGCCCAGAGGTTCCCGCTGCCACTGGAATCTCAGAGCTCTGGGTGGGAGGGGGGAATGGGTCCTGGGACCTTCTTTCTGTCTTCCCCCTTAAAACTGAGTATTCTCTAGATTCTGGCTTTTGGGGGGGGTGTACCTTTTGAATTAAGTCCAGCAGGAGGGTTCCTTTGCTCTGTCTTGTTAAGTTTGATTTTCATACCCCTGGGAGCATTCAGTTTGTGATCAGTTAGGAAGGGTATTCAGAGGTCTGAACTTCTGCTCTTTTGAGGCCACCATTTTGACTCCGCCTCCCCCCAAAACAGGGCATACCTTTTTAATTGAGTCCACCAGGAGGGTTCCTTGGGCTCTGCTTTGTTGTTAGGTTTGATTTTCAGTCCCCTAGGAACATTCAATTTGTGATCAGAATGGAAGGGTATTCAGACGTCTGAACTTCTGTTCCTTCTATGTCGCCATCTTGACTCCACCTCTATTGTTCATTTTTTTGCAGCGGAAGCCCCAGGCAGTAACTTTCACCCGGACCGACTGGCTCTTTGACCGACCAGCTCTCTGCAGCGGAAGCCCCAGGCAGTAACTTTCACCTGGACCGACCGGCTCTTTGACCAACCGGCTCTTTGCAGCGGAGGCCCCAGGCAGTAACTTTCACCCGGACCGACCGGCTCTCTGCAGCGGAAGCCCCAGGCAGTAACTTTCACCCGGACTGGGACTTGGGTAGAAGACCCTGAGGGTTGTTGTTCCTCATACCCTGCTCTCTGAGCCCGGCGCGGCTGCCGCTTCCGGGAGCCTTGGATTCTGCGCTCCTACCCCTGAGGTCCGAGGGATCTCGGGTTCTGGCTTTTAAGGGGAGCCGTACCTTTTGAACCGGGTCCAGGTCCAGGAGGAGGGTTCCCAGGGTCTGTGCTGTTGATCGTTTTGAATTTCGGCGCCTTAGGAGCTTCTAGTTTGAGATCGGTCGGGAAGGTTTTTCCGGAGATCTGAACTTCAGCTTTCTCTAAGCCGCCATCTTAACCGGAAGTCTATTGTTCATTTTTTTAAAGAGAATAATAAAACCAAAACCCCAAACAAAACCTCAAATAAACTTAAGAGAAAAGTCACATGCTTTGATCTGCTTTCTGACTCTCTGGAGATGGATAACATTCTTTGTCATCAGTTCTTCAGAATTGTCCTGGGTCATTGTATTGCTGTTAGTAACAAAGTCTATCACATTTGATCATTCCACATATAATTCTTGTATTTGTCTTGGCAAGCAGAATCCTAGGAATTTTATATTATTTAGAGTTAATTTAAATGGAATTTCTCTTTTGTAAACCTTAAAATTTCTTAGACTTATAAATGTTGGAAATTTCACCATTGGGAAATTTCATACTTGAAAAATTTCCTATTGATAGTGGGTCTTGGCTATTGGAATGTGAGCCCCATTGGCATGGGAGGTTCCTTCTTCTCCCTTCTCAAGATTACTTTAGGACAGAAACCTTTTGCTGAACAATGGAAAGGACTTTGACCTATGCTTAAGCATAGAACAGGAATTTCTTTGAGTCATGATTGATTTTAGAATTGATACAATGGAGATACTTGGAATGACAGAACCAAGTCTTGGAAATTGCAATCTCCACCCTACTCAGTCCTAACAGGATTTAGGAAGGGCTGCAGCATAGATCAAAATTTAATTATTCCAATCTCTACCCTACTCAGGGTAACAGGATTTAGGAAGGGCTGTAGCAAAAGATCAAGATTTAATTATTTGAGAATATGACCTCCAACAGACATGTGCAAAGCCACAGACCTCTGGGTGGTCCTGGGTTAAGCTAGAGCCACCATTGGCACAGGGAAAATGATGGACAGTGATTGGTAGATGTGAGAACTGAGGGGAGGGAACTTGGATGGTTTCCTTAAAGATAGAGGGGTCTGAGGACTGAAGGGTGTTTGGAGAGTTTTGGCCTTGTGTGGTTGGAGAGGTGCTCTGAGAAGCTTGCTCTGAAGGAAGCTGGAGGTGGGGGCCCTGAGACTGTTTCTCCATTTTGGTCATGTGAGTAATAGGGACTGATCTCCTTTCTTTGCCCCAGCTATCTAAGGGCTTGGGCCTTTTGGCCCAGCCTAAACAGAAGGGGTATTTAAGCCCTATTCCCTTCTCTCCCCTTTCTCTCTCTGTCTCTCTCTCTCTCTCTCTCTCTCTCTCTCTCTCTCTCTCTCTCTCTCTCTGTCTCTCTCTCTCTCTCTCTCTCTCTCTCTCTCTCTGTCTCTCTCTCTCTCTCTCTCTCTCTCTCTCTCTCTCTAATTCCTTTCTTCCTACTGTTTGTAATTAAACTCTATAAAAGGTTGATGGCTGACTTGAGTTTTCATTTAGGAATTACATAGCTGAATTCCTTGGCGACCTTAAATTAATATATATCAGTCTTTTAAAGTGATTTCCTTGTCACACTTTCTATTTCCTATTATTGGACTTGTTGATAATATATAGAAATGCTAATGATTTATGTGGGTTTATTTTATGTTCTGCAACTTTGCTAAATTTTTTTTCAACTGGTTTTTCAGTTGTTTCTCTAGGATTCTCTATGTATACTATCATATCATCTGCACAGAGTGATAACTTAGTTTCATCATTGCCTATCTTAATTCCTTCACTTTCTTTTTTTTTCTTTTATTGATAAATCTGGTATGTCTAGTACAATATTAAATAATAGTTGTGATAATTGACATCCTTGCTTCACACTTGATTCTACTGGGAAGGTTTCTAATTTATCCCCATTGAAGATGAAATTTATTAATGGTTTTAGATAAATACTACTTATAATTTTAAGGAAAACTACATTTATTCTAATTCTCTCTCATTTTAAAAAAAATAGGAATATGTTTTGTATTTTGTTAAACACCTTTTCTACATCTACTGAGACAATCATGTGATTTCTGTTTGTTTTGTTACTGATATGGTCAATTATACTGGTAGTTTCCCAAACATTGAACTAGCCTTGCAATTCTTGATATAAATATTAACTGGTTGTAGTGGATGATGGTTGTGATATATTGCTAGTATTTAATTTACATTAAGGAAATTATTATATAATTTTCTTTGCTTTTTGCTCTTCCTGACCATATTTGTATCATAAAAGGAATTTGGTTGGACTCTTTCTTTGTCTGTTTTTCTAAATAGTTTGTGTAATATTTGGGATATTGGGATTAATTGTTCTTTAAATGTTTGGTAGAATTCACTTAGTGAATCTGACCCTGCAGATTTTTGTCTTAAGTATTTTACTGATAGCTTGTTCAATTTCTTTTTCTGAGATGGGGTTATTTAAGTATTCTATTTCATTTCCTGTTATTGTAGGCAGATTATATTTTTGTAATATTTATCCATTTTACTTATATTGCCCCATTTGTTGGCATATAATTGGGCAAAAATGCTTCTAATGATTGCTTTAATTTCTTCTTCATTGGTGGTGAATTCACCTCTTTTATTTTTCATATTGTTAATTTGATTTTCTCTTTTCCTTTTAAAAATCAAATTAACCAGTGGTCTATCTATTTTATCCTTCCTCCCCACCCTCATAAAGCCAATAATTAATCTTATTTATTAGTTAAATTGTTTTCTTTATATTTCTACTAAAATTCTCCTTTGGTTTTCAGGATTTCAAATTTGGTCTTTAATTTGTTCTTTTTTCTAGGTTTTTTTTTTTAGTTGCATGCCCAGTTCATTTATCTACTGTTACTCTATTTTGTTGATGTAAGTGTTTGGAGATATAAATTTTCCCCTAAGCACTGGTTGGGCTGCATTCCATAAATTTTGATACTTCATCTCATTGTTGTCATTTTCTTTAATGAAATTACTCATCATTTCTATGATTTGTTCTTTGATCCACCCATTTTTTAATTAAAAATTTTTTTTATTTAGAATAGTTTTCCATGGTTCCATGATTCATGATCCTCCCCCCTCCCTACTCCCCATTCTCTCCTTCCTCCTTCCAAAGCCAACAAATAGTTCCACTGGATTATGCATGTTTCATTGTTCAAAAGCTATTTCTATGTTATTCATATTTGCAGTAGAGTGATTTTTTAACATCAAGCCCCTAATTACATGCCTATTATACTATGTGACTGATCATATATTTTTCTAATGCATTTCTGGTTCCACAGTTCTTTCTCTGGATGTGATAGTGTTCTTTCTCCCAAGTTCCTCTGGATGGTCCTGGGTCATTGCATTGCATTGCTGCTTCAGTTCCTGGAGGTCATTCCAGTTCACATGGAATTCCTCCATTTCCTTATTCCTTTTGATATACCTCAATTTATTTGGCCATTCCCCAATCAATGGAACCGCCTCATTTTCCATTTTTTTGCCATCAGAAAGACTGACTATGAAAATTTTTGTATAAGTCTTTTCCCTTATTATCTCTTTGGGGTACTAGCCCAGCAGTGGTATGGCTGGATTATCCATCCATTCTTTAGAATTAAATTACTTAGTTTCCAATATATTTTTAATTTTTATAACCCATTACTGATTAAAGTTTTACTGCATTATGATATGAAAAAGATACATTTATTATTTCTGCCTTTCTTCATTTGGTTGTGAAGTTTTATGTTCTAATATGGCCAAATTTTTTGTGTTGATGTCATTTACCCCTGAGAAGGCATATTCCTTTCTATTCATATTCAATTTTCTCTAGAGATCTATTAAATCCAACTTTTCTAAAATTCCATTCAGCTTTTTAACTTCTTTCTTGTTTATTTTTTGGTTAGATTTATTTAGTTCTGAGAGGGGAAAGGTGAGGTCCCATCTATTATAGTTTTACTATCTATTTCCTCCTATAGGTCATTTAATTTTTCCTAGAAAAATTGGATACTATGCCACTCAGTGCATATATGTTTAGTATTGAGATTTCATCATTATCTATGGTCCCTTTTATTAGGATATAATTTACTTTCCTATTTCTTTTAATTAGATCTATTTTTGCTTTTAGCTTTTCCTGAGATCATGATTGCTATCACTACTTTTTTTTTTCTTCTGCTGAAGCAAAATAGATTCTACTCCAGGCTTTTATATTTACTTTATGTCTGTCTCCCTGCTTCAGATATATTTCTTATATACAATATATAATAGGATTTTGTTTTTTAATTCATTCTGCTATCTGCTTCAATTTTATGGGTAAGTTCATCTCAGTCACATTCTGTTATGATTACTAGCTATGCATTCCTCTCCATGCTATTTCCCATCTTTAAACGTGCTCTTTTTCTCTCCTTTAACTCTGTTCTTTTTCACAATTTTTTTTTGCTTCTAACCACTGTCTTCTCCAATTCACTCTTCCTTCTATTAACTCCCTCCTTTTCTTATTCACCTCCAACTTCCTTATAGGATAAGATAAAGTTTTACTAAGTTGGATGTTCTTGTTCTCTCCCTGAGTCAATTTTAATGAGAGTAAAGTTCAAGTATTGCCTGTTATCACCCTCATCCTTCCCTCTGTAATTAGTGATCATTTGAATGATAAATGATAACTAAAGATCAGATCTGCTAATCTCCTCCCTTCCTCCCTCTTTCCCTTTAACCCCTGGTTACCTTCCTCCTCCCTTATTGTCCCATCTCCCTTCCTCCCTCCTATTTCCCATTGATTCTTCAGTTGGTGTCTCTCAATCAACTCAGAGTGGTGTATCAAATACATCACTCTTTTCTCTTCTTTAAGATAAGCAAGGGATTTATTGGGGAGAAAGGTAAAGATAAGAAATGAAGGGAAATGGAAGGAAAGAAGGTTTGGGGTTTCCCTAATACTAAAATATTTCCTAGGTTGGAGGATTGTTCAGAATGGGAAAATGGGTTAACAGGTCTGGAAATTCAGTCATTGTAACACAGCAGAGAAATCAGAGAGAGCTGGAGTTTGTCTTTCTTCCTTTCTGTCTCCAAGCCAAGAGACCCCTTCTCTTTTCTGTCTCAAAGGCAAAGAGACCCTTCCTCCTTTGGTCCCAAAAGCAAAGAGACCTGCTTCCTTTCTGTCTCAAAAGCAAAGAGTCCCAGACCAGTTGGTCAGATCCTTTTTCCAACAGTCTTTACTGGTCACATTCCAATCAGAATGTTCTCCTTTGAGTGACAGCTCAGCTGTCCCAGCTCCTTTGCAAACTTCTCCCATTCTCTCACTTCTAAAACATCACACCTCTCACCCCCTGCAGTACAATAGCTGTTTCATCCCTCTTCAGGTGAGTTAATTTACCCAACTCTACATTTTCCTTCCAACTTCTCTCAGTGTAATCCCATTTTTCACCCCTTTATTTTTTTAGGCTATCATGTCATTATAGTCAACTTATTCCTGTATTCTTTATCTTTGAACTTAACTTTTTTCTGTCTATATAACTGCTCTAATAAAGATAAATTTCTTAAGAGTCACAAATATCATATTCCCATATATAAATTTAAGTAGTTTGGACTTTTTTGATCCCTTGAGTTTTTTTTTTCCCATTTAACTTTTTATGATTCTCTTAAGTTTTGTATTTGAACATCAAATTTTTCTGTTCAGATTTTGGTAAACAAATCAGGAATGTGTGGATATCCCTTTTTTTCCTTAAATGAAATTAATTTGGAACTTTGAGGGGTGGGCATGAAGGTGCTCTACTGTTGGTTTAAATAGGGGCTTATCTAGCTGGTAGCTTGGGATTGTAACAGTTAAAATTGCCAACCTGTGGCAGGTAAAAATTAGTTTCTCTAGAAGTATTATATTTTTATGAACTTTATTAAAGATTAAGAACTTAAAAAATACAAATGAGAAAACATGTGCCTAGGTAGGCCGAAAGGCCCATTCAATTTCACTTACATCATGAGAGACACGTCTGCTTGGAGGCAGCAACAGGAAAGAAGCATGCCTAGGTGGATATAGTTAGTTTAAATACCCCATCTCACTCTTGGCCCAGGTGAGGTTACAAGGCATTTTGGGAAGTGAGCAAGGACTTCTGGGAAATGGAGTCCTGGGTTCAAGTCTCCATTTTTACATTTCACTGTGTGATCATTTTTGGAAAAAAAATTTTTTTCCCCAAAAGGATCATAAAAACATAATCAACTTAAAGATTACAATAATTTGATGATAAGAGAAAAAAAAGACAAAACCAATAATTGCTGGACACATTGACAAAAAGCCAGTTAGGGGGCAGTCCCCTTTGGCATGAAAGTATACATACAAATAAATGTTCAATCAACTACACCCAAAGTTCATTCTTGATCTTCTTGTGCAGCTTGTGGTCTGGAGGCTTCTTCATGGTGTCTTCTCCAACAGTTCAGTTTCTGGATTCAGAGAGGTATCATCTTTCTTTACCTAAAATTCTCCTTAAAAGGAATTTAAACTTTGCAATTTAAATAATGCTATTTTTTTACATTTCCCTGTGTTGTGGGTGATTGAAAAATATAGGATCATTTAGGGATGCATGGCTGAGGTATGAAGTATATGAATCAATTGTTAAGAGAAATTAAAAAGACATCAGAAAAATCCAAAAGAAAAGAAAATTTCTGGATGAAAATATAGACTATCAAAATCTTATGTGTAAAAATTCCATGTAGAAGAAAAATAAATCTATAACAGGTCCTTGAATTAGGGCCCAATTAAAATGATCTAAGCAATGATGCATTTACCCAGTCAGTAGCCAGGACTACAGAAAGGTACCACACTATGAAAGACAGAAAAAAGGGACCAGATTATAGAAGCCAAGTAGGAGCCAAGGTTTGGGATACTCGTCTATAAGTATTTTCAGAATGAGTGTGGACACAAGGAAAGCCTATGTCGTAACAATGTTAAACATAGTAACCTCGAGTCTTCACACTAGCTTCAAGACCTTTGCATTGGCTTAGAAGTGCATCAATCCATCCTGGACTGGCTTTTCTGTGGCCCTGTGCAATGGCTCTTTTGTGTGTATCTTGTCCTGGAATCAGAGAGAAGTATTAAGTAAAGTCCCATAATTTTTAAAAAAATACTTAGTGGCATCATTTTTATAGTCTCAAGCTTTTGGGGCATGCATTAGCAAATGTATTTTAAAATCATAATACTGTAAAATAAAAAAAGTTAAAGAAAATTTTAATGCTGGTGACATGTGCTTCAAATATAAAAAGGAGAGAAAATAATAAAAAACTGAAATAGCATATTGTACATGTAAGAAAAATATAATAAAAGTTTTAAAAATTCAAAAATATAGCTTATAATCATTGACACACTGTGTTAGCTAAGAAAATATAGAATTCAAGGCTTTCTCACCAAAAATAAGATCCATTTCCTCTTCATATCTGGCCATGATCCACTGTGAGTGGAAGCAAATGAATTGAACAGTAGTACAAATATGTGGTATCAATATTCCCAAAATTCTCAATAGCCCAATTAATTACAATAGCAAACAAACACACTATCATATTTCACATAAGTTGCTGTATGGCATTTTAAAAGCTTATGAACTGATGGATATTTGTCATAAGTTTTCACAAACATAGCAAATCTTTCAACCTTGGTAATAACCACTTTTGAACAAAGTAAAACTTATCTTGTGTTAAGAACATCATCAAGAAATCTAGATATATTTCTGGTGGAAGTAAAGTAGTGAGCCGAAGAGTATAAATGAGGGGTGCTCCTTTTTTGGAGGCTTTTTAGGGGTACAAAGCCCTGAGATTAACTGCCTAGCTTCCATTCACATGTTTAGAAATGTGGGAAGGTTGGGGGTTATAAAATGTATTTCACTTCAGCTACTAGAATGGGCCTTACACCTCATATTAGGGGCAGGCAAAATAACCAGAGATTGTTAAAAAATTCTAAAAATCATGTCAAGAAAACCCTTAAAATCAGTTGAGATATTTAGCATATTAAATTTTCCAAAGGTAATGTTATACAATTGTAACCAGTTCTGATGGAGTCTATCTATCCTCTATGTGACAATTTACAAAGTCAAAAATAGAAAAGCTGTTTTTCATATGGGTTTAATTACAAAGATATTTGTTCAATGTGGTTATAGGGGAAAAGCAACAGAATATAACAGTAGTTAAAACTCAGCACATTAAAATGAACAGTATAACAGAATAATATTGAATGCAGTAATATATGAACTTAAAATCACAAAGTTAAATCTTAAACAAAGCAAACAGCAAATGCAATAGAATACAGAGATTTTTATAAACCATTGGAGTCTGAAATGTCTTAAAATATAACCTCTAGTCTCTTTAAAGTTCCTTGGGTTTTTATCCACTTAGATGCCTATTGTCAGAAGGCAGAAGATTGGTGAGGGCTAGGCAATGGGGGTTAATGGACCCATCCAGGGCCACATAGCTGGGAAGTATCTGAGACCAGATTTCAACTGAGGACCTCCTGTCTCTAGGCGTGGCTCTCAGTCCACTGAGACACCCAGCTGCCTTGCCAAATTTAGCTAAAGGGTTGTATGGAGCTGAATTTTTTCCCCTGACATGCAGGTGAAGTCAATAGAAGGATCAATGCAATTAAAAGATATCCTTGTAAAATAGCCATGCTTTAAAGTTCATGTTCGTAAAGTCTTTCTTTTTCCCTTTTTTCTCTCTCCTCCTATGATCTCCTCCTGCCCCAGTCCACATGGCTAATCCTAGCCTAAGGGAAAATTACCCCATTTATTACCAGCTGGTTTTTGATCCTGAAGAAATTGGGTCTGCTATCAGCAGCCTGGGGTGATGGGCGGTCTGCTCCGAGGCTACAGTTTGCTGGGGTTCAGCTGGGCCAGGTGAGTGAGAGAAAGACCAGGACCCAGAGCCATCACAGAAACAGGCAGGCAGTGGCTGGGAGGGAGGGGTGGCAGAGCAGGAGTGATTAAAACAGGTCCAGATTACAGGCAACAATAGTGGAGCCGAGCTGGGCTGGGGGGAGGGAAGGGCTCAAGAAAGTCCGAAGTGGAGTTTTCTAAAAAAGTATCTTGGAGAAACGTGGCTTAAAAATCATTATCTAGGCTATCTTTCATTTGTTTTTTAAATTTGAGAAGTTCTCATCCAATATAGTGGTCGCCATAACTGTAACAGTTAAAATTGCCAAACTGTGGCAGGTAAAAAATAGTTTCTCTAGAAGTATTATATTTTTATGAGGTTTATTAAAGATTAAGAACTTAAGAAAATACAAGTGAGAAAACATGTGCCTAGGTGGGCTAAAAGGCCTATTCAATTTCATGTACATCATGAGAGACGCGTCTGCTTGAGGTGGCAACAGGAAAGAAGCATGCCTAAGTGGATACAGTCAGTTTAAATACCTCATCTCGCTCTTGGTCCAGGTGAGGTTACAAGGCATTTTGGGAAGTGAGCAAGGACTTCTGGGAAATGGAGTCCCAGGTTCAAGTCTCTATTTTTACAGGATGAGGTTCAGAACTGAGCAGTGGGGCTTTTGTTGTTGGCCTCCTTTATGTAGTCTTAGTGTAGACTATGCTCCCCTCTCACTCCAGTAAAACAGATCCTTTCTCCCTAAATTCCAAACCTTCTTCTGCAGAAAACTTGCCTCATCCCATTCCTTCGCTAGTTTTGCTACTCTAGAATTTGTTTTGAAGCTTTATTTTAAGATTGGTTAGAGAAGCTTTTCAGAGAGTTTTGTGTTTTTCTTCCTTTGCTATCTTGGCCCCACCCTATAGCTAAGTATTTATTACTGGATTGAGGGTGATTTTCAATATATGTATTGTAATATATTTGTGGGCAGAGCTTTGTCTCAAGGAAATTGTCTTGAAATATAAAACAAAAGCAAAAAAAAAAAGTGAAGCTTACCATGATTGATTAGCAAGGAAAGGGAAATTATAATAGTTTATTTACCTCTATAAGTCTTTTTTATATTTTGCAATTTTTGTGAGTGAAATAAAGTCTATTTTACTTTGCTACCTTAAGTCTCTGTAGAGGACTTTGGACCTGTTTACTCAAAATAGGAAAACCTAGATATGATCCTAATATAAGGTATATTTAAAATTCTCTTGAAGTAATGTAAGGTGGCAATAGTGAGTTTAGGAGAAGAAATGACCTTTAGTCAGCTTCCAGGACCAGACATCTATATGATACCAGGGTGTTGGGAGACATTGGATAAAAGGTTATACAAATATTTCATAAAGCCTTGCCTGCCAACACTGATCAATTATAGCTTCATTTACTGACTAAAGGAATTTTGTCTTGCATTATACATCTATACACATAAATTTCATTCACATGACCTTTGGCGTTCTTTGCTCAAGGGTCCCTAAACCCTCTTGAAATCTATAGACCAGTATCTTCTGCCATAATTAAGATCAGTCATACCAGATGAATGTTGTTTGCATGTGATAATAATTACAAATTCTATAATATTATTAACCATCCTCCATAATGCAGCAGTTTCTGCTTAAAACTTCCTCTGCCTCAGTTGAAGCATCATAAATGTCAGTTGTTTAGAGTTTGCCTCCAGCGGATGCTGTGGTACTCATTTAATATCAGCAAGAATAAAAACTTATATACACAATATAATTACTCATGTTATGTGCGTGCCAATTTTTCCATGTGTATTTTTGGATTTATTAGCTAAGATGACTCTGTTTGGACAAGATTTAAAGTTTCAACAAAGCCAGGTGTGAATTGGAATTTAGAATCCTTGCTCTGGCATATTCTTAAGTAAGCAATGTTGTGTTTAGCTGTTTCTCAATTCAACTGCAAATAGTCTCTTTCGCCCTACTGAGTTCATCACAGAGAGACAAAATAAATATTTTTTTGAGATAGATTCGTGTTGCCAAGCTTGTTATGTAGGATAAAATGATGGAAATCTGTCCATAGAGAATGGAAATTGATTAAACTTAGTGCTCCTCAGGTAAAGGAAGTTAAGAATTGGAGTAATTATATTGATAAATTACCTATATTTTTGGTGAGGTCATTATTGTGATTCCCATTTCAAATTAGCTAGAGTGTATTCACCAAGCATATATTGAGCATTCAGTCCATGTCAAGCTGTGCTACAAAGTTCAGGGAAAAATACAAAATGTTCTGTTTGACATTCAGACACTTTTAAACCTACACATCTCTACCTTTTTGGTTTTCTTCCATCTTAAACCCCAACACATATTCAATGTAGTGACACTAGCCTCTGGCCTGACAATGAACAAAACACTTCATCTTTTGACTTTAAGCATTTCCTAGTACTTTGCCTCATGCCTAAAATGCTTTCTCTGTTCTGTTCCAACTACTGACCTGTTTGGTTTCCTTTAAGTACCAAATAAAACCTTACCTTCTCCAGGAAGCCTTCTCTAAACTCTCATAATTCCAGAGCTTTCCATCTTTTATTTATTTTCTACTTATCCTCTACATGGATTGCTTTGTATATATGTGTTTGCATGTTGTCTTCTTTATTAAATTCCAAGTTCCTCTAGGCAAGGATTATCTTTTGCCTCTTTTGGTATACCCATCACTTAGCTGTGCACATAGTGCTTAATAAATGTTTAATTGATTGATTATAGAGCCAGAAAAAGTTTCTGCTATTTCCAGGAGCTTAAGAACTGGCAATAGGGTAAGTCAGGTCAAAAAGCTACCTCTTTCACCTAAACTAATATACTTATTTAGTGTCATTCCAATTAAGTTATCAAAAATTAGTTTATTGGCCTAGAAAAAATAATAACAAAATTCAATTGGAAGAACAAAAGATCAAGAACATAAAAGGAATTAATGAAAAAGTATACAGGAGGGAGGTCTAGCAGTACAAGATTTTAAGCTATTATAAAGCAATAATAATAAAAGCTATTTTGTACAGGCTCTCTGATCATTTTCTGCTGATCAATATGAAGTGAAGCTTGAGACAAAAAGGCCTAAGCTGACCCAATTTGTTCATTACCATCTTAAAGGATATCTAATCGAGAGATTAAATTAAAGAGAGATTCCCTACAATAGTGAGATACTCTATATGCTCTTTTTGAATAAAACAAAGCTTCAGGATTTTCCAGGTCCTCCTTAATGAGATTGATAGCTACTCAAACAAAATTGACTATTTACATATGAAAAATTAAATGAATCTTCACTATCTAGGCTGTAACACATAGTTGGAGGGACAACCTAGTATATGTCTTTGGGTACATGTATCTTGGGACAGATGCCATTGTTGTTCATCTGTCTTTTCAAAGAAGACCAATAACATCATGATGTGATTTCTTGACTTGTCCATGATTTGAATTTAAGTGAAGCAGAGTTACACAAAATCACTAGCCTTATTTTCTATTCCAGAGACATGTTAGGATAACTGGTAATGACCAAGGATGCAATCGATGACTTTGGCACAGTGGATAGCCTTGATGTCTTTGATGTCTAACCAAGCGGTAAGCACTAGACAGCAACAGCTTCAGCTGCCTTCATAGCCATTGGAACAAACTGTTCTCATCTGCCTATTCCACTAGGAGAAGTTTTCATATGCTTGGAATAGACCCCCGCAATTCATAAATGGGTTTGAGGCTTGTTGGTAACCATCAACTTGGTTTAGTATATTTACTAAGACAATTTTATCAGGATGTATTACCCTGAGAATTCTATAGCTTTTTGGAGTTACAGGTGAAACTGGAGGAAAGATAGATGCCAAAGGTAAATAAGCAGTCCTAAACAGGGGCTTGGCAAGACCTCACACAGGAGGTGTTAGACCTCCCTAAATACCTATACCTCCCAACAGATACTATATGTGGATAATGAATTCAGAATTGAATAAAAGGAAGAATGTAGTGGTAAGTTGTATTTGGAAAATTACATGCAAGTTTTAATGCAACTTCTTCCTTAAAAATACCCCTATTTTTAATATTAATATTTCCCCAATGATACTATATTGCTATGATTCACATATTGTAAACCTTAAAATTTCTTAGACTTGTGAATGTTGGAAATTTCACCATTGGAAGGTTTCATGCTTGTAGGGAATTTCCTACTGATAGTGGGAACTCTATTGGAATGTGAACCCCATTGGCATGGGAGGTTCCTCCTCCTCCCTTCTTAAGATTACTTTAGGACAGAAACCTTTTGCTGAACAATGAAAAGGGCTTTGACCTATGCTTAAGCATAGAACAGAAAGTTCTTTGAGTCATGATTGATTTTAGAATTGATACAATAGAGATACTTGGAATGACAGAACCAGGTCTTGGAACTTACAATCTCCACCCTACTCAGTCCTAACAGGATTTAGGAAGGGCTGCAGCATAGATCAAAATTTAATTATTCCAATCTCCACCCTACTCAGGGTAACAGGATTTAGGAAGGGCTGCAGCAAAGGATCAAGATTTAATTATTTGAGAATATGACCTTCAACAGACATGCGCAAAGCTACACACCTCTGGGTGGTCCTGGGTTAAGCTAGAGCCACCATTGGCACAGGGAAGACATGGACAGTGATTGGTAGATGTGAGAACTGAGGGGAGGGAACTTGGATGGTTTCCTTAAAGATAGCAGGGTCTGAAGACTAAGGGTGGTTGGAGAGGTTTTGCTCTGAGAGGTTGTGCTCTGAGAAGCTTGCTCTGAAGGAAGCTGGAGGTGGAGGCCCCTGAGACTGTTTCTCCATTTTGGTCACGTGAGTGATAGGGACTGATCTCTTTTCTTTGCCTCAGCTATCTAAGGGCTTGGGCCTTTTGGCCCAGCCTAAACAGAGGGGGTATTTAAGCCCTATTCCCTTCTCTCCCCTTTCTCTCTCTCTCTCTCTCTCTCTCTCTCTCTCTCTCTCTCTCTCTCTCTCTCTCTCTCTTTCTCTCTCTCTCTCCTCTCTCTCTAATACCTTTCTTCCTCCTGTTTGTAATTAAACTCCATAAAAGGTTGACTGCTGACTTGAGTTTTCATTAATGAATTACATAGCTGAATTCCTTGGCGACCTTAAATTAATATATATATCAGTCTTTTAAAGTGATTTCCTTGTCACAATATGAAATTAAAAATTGAATTTGTTTCTATTTTGTTGTCAAGCTGGATAATCAAGTTAGATTTAATATTCCCCTGAAATTGTTCCTGCAAGTCTATTCAGATAACCTCAGGTCACTTGGGTCATAATTCTATTCTTGTGATTCAGATTATTTCAGGTTACTTCAATTATGATTCAATGCTTCTAACTTTTACCTCCACTCTAATCTTATAACTTGTACCTCCACCTTTATCTTGATTCTCATACCTCTGTTCTTGTAACTTCACCCATCACCTACATTCCAGAGAAAATTTAATCTAAAGGGCAAGCTAATTCAATAAAAACAGCTATAGACACTCCCAATTCCTGAATCACATGTCTTATTTATAGTTAAGTTTCAGAAGAGGTTCAAATAAACTGTCAAACTGATGTCAGAGTTTATTTTCTAGACAATCAGAAGAAGACACACAGATTACTCAAGAGATTTTGCTCTGTCATCCTGTTAATCACTATAAAATATCTTCCTAGCTTCTACTCAGGATCTTATGATCATTGTGAAAGTATTCAATTTATTGGCAGTTTCTAGCCCTGCTAATAAATTGATCATGCTTGGAACTTCCTCTCAGAATTTTTTGCTACTGAGGATCCCTTGAATGATGATGGAGAATAGCACAATGGATGTAAGTAGGCTGAAACATATTAATAATGAGGAATTATGTAGGAAAAGTGGTATAAAAAGGATATAATCAAAGAGATGTATGACTAGAAAAGGGATAATACATTCTGCAATGAGCACTGGGTAATTGATAGATCATACATCCACTAATGTCCAAAAAATTTCAAGAGACTCAGAAGAAAGCCTCCAAAACATAGGAGGGAATTCCTATGGAGAACTGATGAGTAGGGGAGAACAAGACAGAATAAGAAATCATGAATAACTTTAAATATAAGCTCTTTGAGGCAGTTACTTTTACTTTTATTTTTAGGAAGTAGTTTTCCCAATGCAGATCTGACTATGCTACTCTTGCACTAAAGAGACTCAAGTGGCTCCTAATTTACTTCCAGATTAAAATATAAAATGCTTTGTTTAGCTTTTAGTTGATCATAATTTAGCTCCTTCCTATCTTTTAGTCCTTCTTATACCTTACTTTCCTCCAAATACTCTGTGACACTGGCTTGCCATTCCTTACACATGACATTCCTCATTCCTAGCATTTTCACTCTCTTCTATGGCTAGAATTCTGTCACTCTTCATCTCTGCCTCCTGGCTTTCTACAAATATCAATTAAAATTTCATCTTTTGTAAGAAATCTTTACTGATCATTGATCACCATTAATATATTTCAACCCCTGTTAGCTCCAATTTCTTGTTTGTACAGTTGTTTTCATGTTCTTTCTCTCATTTATTTATGAGCTCCTGGAAGGGATGGGTTATTTTTTTTTTCTTTCTTTTACCCAAAGTATTCATGAATATTTGTTGACATTATATCCCTAACACTTAGCACAATTCTTGGTACATGGTAGGGAATTAAAATATGCTTGTTGGTTGATGATTAAGTAATCATAAAATAGATTTATATTTAAAGAAAATGTTAATAATGCAAATTAAATTTAAAATAATGCCATAGGTGCTTTTTTGGAGAGATTCTATTGTTAAATATTTACCAGAACACTCATTCAAGGCATAAAAGTACAAAGTTGTAGCACAAGAAACATAATTGTTAGAAGATAGGAAATGATCTTTCTGAAAGGAACATTGAAGCTTTTCTTCCCAGATATGCAAATACTTAGCCAAATATTCATGATTTTGTTAGTGTAGAGAACTATTAATGCATAGTCCATTCCATCTACAATTTAGCTTACATGTCTTAAAGACTTATGTATACACACATTAAATGACCTGGGCACAGAACTAGTAATCTTCAGAGGATGTCTTCCTTATTTCATGACCAATATTCTATATACTATGTTATATTACTCTTATTTCCAAATAAAAAGGAGTGGATAATGGTTTGTTTTGAATGATTCTGCTGTTTACTGCCATTAAAACTGGGAATAATATTTATAAAACAATCCTTAGTGAATCAGCAGTTGTTTCCTGGAACTCTCCATGGTTCCAATTTTCAGCTATTTGAATTCAAATAACTTGCAGGGAGAAAACACTACCAAAGAAACCATTTATTAATGATAAATATAAAATCACTTGTAAGAAACTATAGAGAGAAAACAACTGAGAACCTGGTACTATATTATGAACTGAGAAATATATTTCTATAAACATTGGCAACCTAAGCTAAGCTACTCTAGATATTTATTTATTATATCTATTTTAGATGTTTATTATATGAATTATAAGTAATTAGGAAAGTAATATTATATTATTATATGTATCTAGGTTATGAGTTTCCCTAAGGGCTATAGCTATTTCTGTGTGGAAACAAAATGCTTACCTTGAAAAACACAGTATCACCAAAGTAGTGAGAAAGAACAAGTCTTAAATCAGAGCAAGGGAGACAATGCTTTAGAGGACACCACACAGAGTTGTGCACAAGATATACATAGAAACAAATTCTGGACTCTGGGAACACTGTCTCTGAGAAAATGCACCTTGAAAGGGGACTTTCTAATGAACGGAAGAGCCTGAGGTCTTATATAGCCTCTGGTCACTTAAGGGAAGGAAACACATACTGACTGGTTACATGGAGGCTTAGGAAAGAGGTTGTAGCCTGAGGCTGGGGTACCAGGGAGTGACCTAAGAGAGGCAAAGAATGAGGCTGATTTGAAGTCCAGTTCTCATCCACTCCTTCTGCCATGAACAGCAAGTTATGTTCCCTTCTTACTCCTTTCTACCCTAGTGTCTCTACCCCTTTACCTCCCTTCTCTTTCCCTCTTAAACCTTAGAACAGAACTAATCCATTCCTGGGACTTCCTGTTTTCCTATTTAACTCCCTCACAACCTTTTAAAAACATGAGGGTTCTAAAGGGACATTTGTTTCTTCTACTTCTATTAAATTGTTGACACAAATCATCATATAGCTTCTTGTAATTGGTCAAATATATTTACCTTTCTATGTTTCTCTGAACTCATGTTTACATTTCAGAACTCCTACTCAATTCTAGCAATTTTATCAGAAATATTTGAAAGTGAGAGATTCCATGAAGGGTCCATTTTACCCTCTCACAGAGTATATTTAGCTATGTTGGGTATGTTATTCCTTATTTTAACTCTATTTTCAGCTTTTTGAATATTTCATTCCAAGATCTCTGTCTTTTTGTTTTGAATAAAGCTTATGGTAGCTTTTCATTGATGTGGGGACTTGAAATCTTGGGAAATGTAAGATTTCTTCAATCTTTCCTTTTCAGGTTCTTTTCAGATGGTCATCAGTGGTTTCCATCTCGTATTTTCTCTTTTTTCCCCAATGAATGTGGTCAATTTTAATTTATGTTGTCTTGGAATGTCATGTTCAGGCTTTAAAAACAGTCAACATTATCAAGGAATCCAATGATTCTTTCAAAGATTGTTTTGTTTTGTTAAATATTACCCAAATGCATATAAACATTTTAAACAATCATTAAAAGTTTTTTGAAATTCCAAATTTTCTCCCTCCCTCCTGCTCCTCCACCCTATTTGAGATGGAAAGAACTTTGATTTCAATGACATATGAGATCATGTTTTGTATCTCAATATTACTTAAGTTGCAAAAGAAAGTACAATATAAAATAATAAAAAAAGAAACTGGAAATAGAGTTCAACAGTTCTCTCTCTGGAAGTAGACAGTATTTTTTTTTCCCATTGATCCTTTAGAATTGTTTTATGTACTTGTCTTTATCAGAGTAACTAAATCTTGCACAGTTAATAGTCTTTACAATATTCTTGTTATTTAATGCAGTGTTTTACTGGTTCTGCTCACCTCACTTTCCATGAGTTCATATAACTCTTCCCAGATTCATCTGAAACCATGCTACTCACCATTTCTTATAGCACAATAGTATTCAAACTCAATTATATACCATAACTTGTTCAGCCATTTCCCAATTGATGGGCATTTCCTTAATTTCCACTTCTTTGCCACCACAAACAGAACTGCCATAGACTTTTTGGACATATAGGCCTTTTCACTTTTGTTTTTATCTCTTTGGAATACAGACCTAGTAATGGTAATGCTGGGTCAAAGGGTTTGTACAATTTTATAGCCGTTTGGGCAAAAATGCAAATTGCTCTCCAGAATGGTTGAATCAGTTCACAACTCTTCCAAGTGTGGATTAATGGTTCAATTTTCTCATATTTCCTCCAATTATTGTTATTTTGCTTTCTAGTAATAATAGCCAGTCTAATAGGTTGAGATGGTACCCTAGAATTGTTTTAATTTGCATTTCTTGAATAAATAGCATTTTCACATGACTATAGATAGCTTAATTACTTTGAGAGTTGACTGTTCATATCCTTTTACTATTATTTGGAGAATGACTTGTATTCTTAAACATTTCACCCATTTCTCTATGAATTTAAGGAATTTAGAGACTTCTAAATTTTTTTCACCCTCATGATTGATTACTGTGTATTGTCCTCTATCTTCTCTACATCCCCCATTTCCCTCTCCACTTTAAAAGCTCTTTCGTCCCTTTTTAATGTGAGACAAATTTAGCTTCTACCTTTCACTTCCTATTTCTTCTAATGAATTCCTCTTTCTCAACCCTGAATTTTATTTTTAAGATATCATCCCATAATATTCAACTTATACCCTTGCCTTCTGTTAATATATATTCTTTCTTATGGCCTTAATAAAGATAAAGTTCTTAGGAATCACAATCATCATTTTTAGGGAAGCAGTTTAACTATAATGAATCCCTTATGACTTCTCTCTCTTGTTTACCATTTAATGCCTCTCTTCAGTCTTATATGTGAGACTCAAATTTTCTAGTTAGATCTGGTCTTCTCATCAGAAATACTTGAAAAGGGGGCAGTTGGGTAGCTCAGTGAATTGAGAGTCAGACCTAGAGGTGGGAAGTCCTAGGTTCAAATCTGGCCTCAGATACTTCCCAGCTGTATGACCCTGGGAAAGTCACTTAACCCCTGTTGCCTAGCCCTTACCACTCTTCTGCCTTGGAACCAATACACAGTATTGATTCCAAAGTGGAAGATAAGAGTTAAAAAAAAGAAATGCTTGAAAGATCTCTATCTCACTGACTCTCTATTTCTGCCCTTCTCCACCCTCTTTCCCCCCATCAAGGATTATATTCAGTTTTGCTGGGTTAGGGATTCTGAGTTGAAGTCCTTGTTTTTTTGACCTCTGGAATATCATAATCTCAGCCCACTGACCTTTTTTTGTTTTTATTTTATTAAACCCTTACCTTCCGTCTTGTTATCAATTCTGTCTATTGGTTCCAAGGCAGAAGAGTGGTAAGGCTAGGCAATAGGGGTTAAGTGACTTGCCCAGGGTCACATAGCTAGGAAGTGTCTGAGACCAGATTTGAACCTAGGACCTACCACCTCTAGGCCTGGCTCTCAATTCACTGAGCTACTCAGCTGCCCTCCCACCACTGACCTTTTAATGCAGAATCTGCTAAAACTTGTATTATCCTGACCGTGGCTCCATGATATTTGAGATATTGCTTTTTGGTTACTTGAAATATTTCTTCCTTGACCTAAGAGTTCTGGAATTTGGCTATGATATTCTTGAGAGTTTTCATTTTGGGATCTCTTTGAGGAGGTAATTGATGAATCTTTAAGTTATACTTTATTCTTTGGCTACAGAAAATCAGGGCAATTTTTCTGGATAATTTCTTGAAAGATGGTTTTTAGGCTCTTTTTCTGATCATGGCTTTCAGGTAGTACAATAATTATTAAATTAGCTTACATGGATCTGTTTTCCAGATCACTTGTTTTACCAATGAGGTATTTCACATTTTCTTCTAGTTTTTTTTCAGTCTTTTGATTTTGTTTTATTCTTTCTTGATGACTCATTGAGTCATTTGTGAAATCAGTTATCAATTACAGATTATTAACTAGTGACTGATAGTTAAGAGTTTAGTTAAGTACAATAATAATCATTATAACTTCAGGGTCATCTTCTCTCTATCTTCTACAATCTATTAAGTTATGGTGGCCATAAAGTTTTTCTTTTTTACAAGAGAATGATGAATTATTTTAGTGCATAGTTTACTAATTCCCTCTAATTGAGAAAAATGGGTCCTTTTGCCAGGACCCTGAATTCTAGCTATTTCCATTTTTATTCTGTTGCTTCTCTTGTCTTTCTATTTACTTTAAATAATTTCTATGTTTGGGCATGCCCAGGAGCTATGTAATTTTAAATTTTATGCTGTTATTTTTCTTCATTTTTACTCTTGATCATGACAATGAGAAAAAGCAATATAGTTCAGTGAAATGAGTAAAGACTTTGCATTTAGAGGAACTAGATTTAAAGGGCAACTCTGATTCTGATTTTAGGTAAGTCACCTAACTTCTTTTGGATTCAGTTACATCCTTTGTAAAATGAGGTTTCTGAGGTCCCTTATAGCTTCATATCAACCAGTTAATGTTAGAAAAAATATTGAATCTTAAAAAAGAAAACCTGTATTGTGTCCCGGCTTTACCATTTACTAGCTATATGACCATAGGCAAATGATTGTAGAGTACTATGAGTTGGGGGAGATAAGAAAATTAGATAAGACTAAGATAGAATGTATTTGCTGACTACACAGTCTGTGATGATGCATTTTTCTGTTGAGTTTATTGGGTCTACTTCTCACTAGAGGAATTAATTATTCTGAAGGATCCTACTAGTATCATAGTCATTGTGAATATATTCATCTCTTCAGGGCCAACTGAGCTATCTTGGAACCAATCTGCTAGGGAGCAGTGACTTGAACATCATCCAGAGAAGACAGACTGATAATTCTTTAGACAGTTACCACTTCCAGCTAACAAGAGCCAGGCAGAAGAGTCACAACCTAAATTTAGATTTTTTTGTCCTTTGACCATACAGGGAACAAAGTTAAAATATATATATATATATATATATATATATATATATATATATACACATATATATATAGTCAACAATCTAAGATCCAGAGGACGTAATGAATTCTCAAGATTCTCTCTGATTTTGAGGCATATAGATTTTAGTCAGAATGAAAAGTAGCCTCAGGAAGAGGTTAGTATTCTACAACCACTTAGCCCATATTCCTGCCTTTCTTATGCATATCTGACTGAGTGCTGCTGAGTAAAATCTGAGGGACTTTTTTTTTTAAACCCTTACCTTCCATCTTGGAATCAATAATGTGTATTGGCTCCAAGGCAGAAGAGTGGTGAGGGCTAGGCAATGGGGGTCAAGTGACTTGCCCAGGGTCACACAGCTGGGAACTGTCTGAGGCCAGATTTGAACCTAGGACCTCCCATCTCTGGGCCTGGCTCTCAATCCACTGAGCCACCCAGCTGCCCCTGTGAGTGACTTTTTGATAAGTAAGAATGTCAGTTTCCCTAAATAGATATAATTAATAAGGACATATACCCATATACATACATATCTAATCAGTGCATACACACATATGATGTACTTTGTAACTATAAAGTTGCATGTGTATATTTCTCATTATTGTCATCTCAGTTTGGTACTATGGAAAGAAAAGCCAAAGAGTCGGGAGATCCACATTGCTCTTGGCAGTCAAGTTACTAGTTGTATGACTCTGAGTGAATAACTTAGGTACATATATAAATTCTGTGCCTTGGCCTCTTTTTTTTCAAACAAGTATAATTAACGTAAGGCAATGTGACATGATATGTAAGTGGCCAATTGTGTATGTGAGCAAATCACTTTAAAGTCTCTGAGTATCAGCTGTAAATAGAAATGCTATTGAACTGTCGACCTCACAGATACAGTTATACCTAGAGCACAGGCCAAGAATATCTTGGTAGGTAGGTGTACCCTAGGTCAAGGATTGACCATTCAGCAGAAAAGGAAGAGTCAGTAGTACTCAGGTCACCCCAGGCTAGGATATGTTACCACACGTGGCTTCCACTCTATTCCTGCTTCTGCTTGTAGAGTAAGGGAGGCACTAAAGGATCTATATAAAGTGCTGTTGAAAATCGAGCTGTTATAATATCTGTCCCCAAATTTCTACATCATTATTATAAGGAAGAAATGAAGTAGTGAATCTGTTAGAGTTTCAAAAATGTGGCTGTGCCATCCAAGCGAGAGACAGTGCATTTCCCTGAACAGCTTTCATTCATCTTCTCACATACTTCAGTTGCTTTCCACTTGGCAAGTATTATTAATGGGCACATGTGGGCTTGGGGATCTGGAATCTGACACTCAGAAAATGATTATCTTCAGTAAAGGCATCTTGTAAAATCAAATAAAGGAAGCCCAAGTCTAATTCCTTTTCTGCTAAGCCTGCCCTCTTCTATTAGAGATAACTATTGTAGTTAAATACAGACCTGCCACAGTACGGCCAACACATGGGCAAACTGCCTAGCAGATGGTACAATCTGATACTAGAGTCAAGAGCCAATACAAAGACAGTCATTTTCTGTTCATTTCCTGAGTCAAACTGTCCAAGGTAATTGTGGGATTGCATGAATTGCTGGAACCTTTCCATTCCTGTCAAATGCCAAAAGCTCTCTTCTGCTCCTAGTGCTGGGAACATGAAATCCTGTCCCCATTGTTTTTTTCCCCCTCAAATTGCCCTGGCTGAGAAGTAAGTGGGGCAATGCACCCTTGAAGAAAGTCAAGGTCTGTCCAAATTCAAGGAGTGACTCTAGAGCGGGGATATTTAACCTGGGGTCCATGACTTGTTTAAAAAGCTTTTTTTTTTTTGTGACAAATACATTTCATTATAATTGATTTCCTTTGTAATGCTACATATTTTGTTTTAGGCACTTACAAACATTATTCTGGAATTCTCCTAGATTTCACTAGACTTCATTATGATACAAGAAGTTAAAAACCCCTGCTCTAGAGTCACACCAACAATGAGCTACTTTTTAAAAAACCATGGATAGGGTTGTCTCTGAGGATGATATACTAAACAGTCCTGACAGCCAAGAGTCAGAATGTCTAAGTCTAGGTGTCATTTGACATTTCATTAAGAGGACCCAATGTCACTTGGGGTAAAGATAGAATAAGGCCCTCATGGTACTCAATTTAAAACTCTTGGTACAATAGAACCCTGCCCTACCACATATGCATTTGCAACCGAGTCTGACTTAGAATTCATGATAGTCTCATTTCTTCCCAGGGTGGAAAGAAAATATTGTTAGTCTAGACTTCTCTGAGAAACCTCTGCTTACAGAGTTCTCTCTTCAAAAGCCTTTAACATTTTCATTTGTTGTATTAGCTTCCAAGTATGTTTCTAAAGACACATTTCCCCAATTTTCAGTTTCTATGATCTATGAGAGGGAAACTTGGTAGAATATTGGGTTTGGAGTTAGAGGATGTGGGTTTGAATGTTCGTTTTGCTACTTACTGGCTATGTGACATTGGACAAGTCATATAACTTCGCTGAGGTTCACTTGTAGAATCAGAAGGTTCTGTTAGGTAATTTCTGTGGTCCCCTTTGGCTCTATGTACTGTGGACCTATGTCAGAGGTGAATTCTAGACTTTACAAAAGACATTGAGGCTTTTGATAGTCTTTGGCTGATGTAACTGCTGATTAGCCAAGAATGTCCAAATTCCACCAGAAGCAAAATGGTTAAAAGTAATTGTGGAGGATTGTTAATTGGAGAGGGAAATAAGATAATTAGTAGGATAATAAGAGGTTTGGGGTATGTGCTAAAAAGGAGAGATCTAGAATGATTGCTGGAAAAATGAGTTCCTGAGTCAGCACTGGAGGAAGTCCTCTGGGTGTGCACATATATGTTTGTATGTTGCAGGTATGTATATTTTAAATGAGAAGTAAAGGAACTAACAATGGGCTTCTTTTCTCTCCCTAGAGTGCTTGGAAACCTTCTGACTGCCTATCTAATTGAATTAGTTAGTGTGAGTGAGCCAAAGAATTCTCCTGGATTCTTAGAGAATTAGTAGAATTGTCTCATGGGGTACAAGACATCATCAATCAATAAACATTTAGTAGGCATTTACTTTGTATAAGACACTGTCCTATGTACTAGGGATAAAAATGAACTTTAGGGCACGAGGTTTCCCAGGTTCTCTTTCTCCCTTGGCTGGGGCTAACTTGCTTATTCCACCTACAATAACTTCTCACATGTAGAAGCGATTACTCCAGATGGATCGCCACCACCACTGCCATAATCATGTGGGTATTGCTTAAACTCTCTTATGGTCCTAGGGGCAGTATTGGTGCATGTGGGGTGTGTGTGTGTGTGTGTGTGTGTGTGTGTGTGTGTGTGTGTGTGTGTGTGTGTATGGAGTAGAGGAGGATATTATTACACTATAGCCCCTGAGTTCTCACCAATGGGTTCTTATTTATGCAAAATCAATCACAAGGACACCACTGACTCTTAAACATAGAACATTTACTAAAAAGTAAAGGAAGAACAAGAACAATGATAACATTTAGTTACTGGAAGGCAAAAGCAACAATAATCTTATATTTATTCAAGAGGAAGTATTAGGGACAGACCTATTATACTAGCATACTATTAGATCAGGTTTTATTTTGGGATGAATTGAGACACTCTTACCCCGAAGAGTTAACAAAAGGAGGTTTACTTGTCCTAACACAACAGGTTCTGCACAAGGGCATAGTATTCCTTAGTTTCTCTAGACATATCTCCCATTCCTCATCTCCACATAGAAATGCATATGGTAAGGGGAGGGTACAGTGATTTATGGAATCTTCAGACATCCAAATTAGAAGGATTCTAACCTTATGTCCATCTAATTTTATGCCCATAGGTGAGTGGGAAGTTACTTCAGAAGAGTCAGGGATTAAGCAGTTTCCAGGGAAAGTTTTGTTGCCTTTTATGGGGAACGCAGATGCTTTCAGAGAAGGCAAAAGCATGCATAATCAAAATATAAGAAGACACCTATAAACTTGGATCACCTCCTCCTACCAACGCATATATCACCTATGGAGGGAGAGTCACTCCACACTTACAGCAACCTGTCAAGGGTACACATCAATAGGGAAACCCAAATGCCTAGGGTAACTCATGACTAGATGGAAGGCTTGATGTCCTTTTCTCTTTAGAGAACAGCTGGCACCATATGTTACCTGCTGAGCAAAACTGCTTCTCTGTTATCTGTTCCACATAACTCCTGCTGGGCAAAGTTGTTTCTTTGCTACTCTTCAGCTGAGGAAACAGTGTCAAGCTCTTTTTAGCACAGACATCCATGGCAGAGGCCTGAAAAAGTATTCTTTTAGTTAAAATATACCAATATAGCTAAAAAAAGCTGCAAGACCTCTTTACTCTTCTCTTTTCTACTCTTAAATGATAGAAAAAAAAATTTCCCTCTTTCCGGCAGTAAAGTTCCTAACAATTTCAAGTGCATTTTAGTAGTTTCTTTTTTTAAGTAGGTTCAGAATTTGTCTGACTTCAGTGTCAGTTTACTCAGCTTTTCTCCAGTCAACCATCTGTCAGTAAAAGCAATGCCCTTTATGATGCCCTGTTACAAAATAATTAGTTTGTCTTCAGCTTTAGGGGTAATATAATAATACTTAAGATCTACCTTCTTTGGCTTTTGGGAGTTTTTCTTAGATGGAAAGTCATTAACAATTGCTCCAAGTCCCTAGTTATGAAATTTCTGAAGATTTAGGCAGTTCTGTTTGCTTGATTCAACCAAAAAAGTATGCTTTCATAGTTAAGATATAAAACTAAAATGGTCAGGTTAAAAGAGCACTTTTGAATCTTTGATACCTGGATTCTATCTTGCACTTAGCTTTGACACTTGCATCTGTCTTTATATGGTGATTTCCTCACACTCCATTTTGATAGCTTTTAATGCCACAAATCTGGTCCTCCCCCTAAATAATAACCCACCTCTAATTTATGATGTGATGCTCTAAAAAAAATCCTTCCCCCCTATCAGGACTAACAGTACTTTTGTAAGCATCTTGTATAATTATTTGTTTTGTAATTTCTCAATTATAATCTTCAAATTGCTGAAAAGTCATTTGTTATTAAACTGTTGGACCACCACAATGTTCTAGCCATTTTAAACTGTCAGTGTTCTGCTTTCAAGTAAGTCTTCTCAGCATATTTATCTAAGAGGCAGCTTTCTTTCAAGTCCTAAGGTTTCTTTATGTCTCTCCTCAAGCGTTTTTATCTGGTGGGGTAGGGAAGGATGGAGCAGGCTATATTTCTTATCAAATTGATCTTTATCAATATTCTTCACACAAATATTCTTTTTTTCTGTCCATTCAACAACCAATGTCCACATAACAAATCAGCGTTAACTTGTGCAAACTATAATTCTCAGAAATATCTTTCTCCTCCCCTCCCCCAAATATATATATATATATATATATATATATATATATATATTTAGATGAGTAGATATAGATGTATGGCTATGTATAATATAGACAAAATGAATAAAAGTAGTTTTGTGAAGGGAGTACAATAAGAGTGATGGGAATCAGGAAAAACTTTATGTAGAAGATTGTACTTGAGCTGAGTATTAAAGGAAACCAAGAATTTGAAGAAGTAGAATTGAGAAGGGCATGAGGAACAACTGATGCAAAGACATGGTGATGGAATTGGGACCTTATAAGAGAAACAACAAATAGGTCAGAATGGCTAGATTGTAGTCTATGGGAGGACTATGTAGCAAGACCAAGGGATAAGGAATTTTAAATGCTAAACAGAGAAATTTTTGTTTGGTTTTAGAAATAATAGGGACCCCCTGGATTTTGCTACTTTAGGAATGGTAGTGAAATGGTCACATCCTTACTTTAGGAAAATCACTTTGTTAGCTGAATGGAAGATGGGTTGGATTAAGGAGAGACGATATGGGAAGGCCAAAGCAGAGGTTCTTGCAACAATCTGGGAGAGAAGCAATAAGATCCTGAAGTAGGGTAGAGGCTATGTATGACAGATATTATAGATTTAGAATGACAAGGAAATAGAGCAATCCTGATTGCCCTTTTCTGCATCTTTTCTTTGTCCGAATTCTCATGAAAGCAATTAAGGATCTCTGACCTGTTCTGAATCTTGCCCTGACAGGATGCCAGAACTCAGTTTTTAATTTCTCAGTATTCAAGAGACTAAGCCTGAATACTGGTATGGGAATGAAGGAAAAACTGTTTACATACTATGACTTTATTTTTAGGCAACCTTCCTCCCCCCCACCCCAATATAACTTTTGGGAAGTGGGGACAAGAGGAGTTTTTCCAAAAGTCATCATATTAGGTTATCTAAGTATTTGAATTCATTCTGAATTAACTCCTTAAACAACTGGACCAACTCTAGTCAGATCCTCTGTTACTTCAATTATTCAGAACTTTTGCTGATTAAAAAAGAGTCATGGAATCTCAGAATTAGAAAAGATGTAAATCCATACTTGAACAAGAATCCTTCCAATGATATCTTTATCAATTTACCATCCAATTTTTAATTAAAATCCTCCATGAGCATGAATGTTCTCTGTCCTGGGGCAGTTAAGCCATTCCAGTTTTGGATAGTTTGAATCACTAGGAAGGTTTCTTCTAAATCAATGTTAAATTTGACTTGCTGAGACTCCTACCAAATGCTCCCCTTTCTTAAGACTAAAGAGATGTGGAAAATTAGTATTGAATCGGGATGTCTTTGTGAAATAATTTCCCCTTTAAGCCCTTCAAGAACAGTTTGATTTTAAGGTCAGAATGAAACAATTTCGACCTCTGGCTAGGAATATGGGTTGGAACCTCCTTTTTTTTTTGTTTAGATCTTAAAAGGATGAAAGATTTAAAGGCTGGGTAAACTCTGATCTATTGGAGAAATTAGAAGAAGCCAGCATGCTCTGCAGAAATGTTGGATTATAGCCACATGAGGAAAGAGTCTGTTGACATCTTCCTGTGCTGAGGTAATAAGAGAAGAGTTGGGTTCTCTAAGCCTACTTCCTCAGTGACTGTTTATCAATCCAAGATATCTTGGGATGTTCATAGAGAGACTGAATGGTAAAGTCACAAGGAATATATAGGAACTATGGGTTCAGGTTTTTTTGGTCTCAATCTCTTTTTCATATTCATGCTCTTTGGCATCAATTTAGATTGTGGAGGGAGTTAACTGGATAGTTTAGATTTTTTTGAGCAGTTGATTAATAAATTAACTTAAAATTAAAAAAGAATACTGCCTCTTGAAAATTTCAATCATTGCACAGAATATATGTATTTTCTCTTTCACAGGATAGTTCAATTCAGTAATAATTTATTAAATGACTGTTATGCGCCAAGCACTGTGTTAACCTCTGGGTATATAGACAAGAAAAAAAAAGATAATCCTTGCTCTCAAGAGGCTTGCATTCTAATGGGAAAACAACATATAAAAATGAAGATGAAAAATTGGGGAAGAGATTGCTTTTCACACCAGAGTATATTCTGTGGCATTAAAACTAGGCAGAGTCTTTGATGAAAAAATGTAGAGTTATCTAGAAAGATTTGATCTAAATTTTATATAATATAGTCTCTTAATGTAACCAAAGATCATAGGGGTTTTTTTTTTGGGGGGGGGAGGAATACTATACCTTATTATTGATTTATACTGAGTTTGTTTTCCATTAAAATGCCATGTTTTTTTTTATAGAAGTCTTTTTAAAATTATGAAATTTTCCTATGAAATTTTCTTTAAGACCACATCTAAGACTATATTTTTAACCCCATTGTAGGGAGCCTGGAATATGATATTCTGGGAGGCAAAGGAGATAGGAGATAATCAAGAATTATCTATCCAGCAAAAGTGAGTATAATCTTTCATGGGAAATGGAGAGTTAATTAAATTGGGAACTTTCAAACATTCCTAATGAAAATACCAGAACTGTATAGAAATTTTGACATTCAAATAGAAGACTCAAGAGGAGCAGAAAGAAAGTAAATAGGAAAGAGAAATCATAAGATACTAAACAAAGTTGAATTGCTTGTATTCTCTTAAAGATAATACTTATTACTCTTAAGAACTTTATCAATATTAGTACAATTAGAAGGAATATATGAAGATAAAGAATGTGGGTGTGAATTAACTACAGTGGAATGGTTTAAAAAAAAAGACAAGTTAAGTGATGAGAAAGAGGAATGTCCTGGGAGAAGGGGGAAGGAAGAAATAGAGTGGGGTGAATTATCTCAAATAAAAGAGGTGCAAAATAGCTATTATAATAGAGGTGAAGGTGGAAGGAGTGACAGGCAACACCTAAACTTTATTCTCATCAAATTTGGCTCAAAGAGGAAATAATGTATACACATATATAGAAATATTTCTACCCTTATAGAAAACTAAAAATGTATAGGATTAAGAGAAGGGGATAACTAATAGAAGGGAAGATGAATTGGAGGAAATGGTATTAAAAAAACACTTGTGAGGAGGGGCAGAGTAAAAGGAGAGAAAAAGAGAAGAATAATTAGGGAAAACTAAAAAAACTAAAACAAATTAAAAATCTATAAACACCAAATTAGAAATCTTGCAAATCAAAGATGAGATTAATAAAATTGAAAGTAAGAACACCATTGAACTAATAATAAGCAAAACTAAAGGCTGGTTTTATGACAAAACCCCCAATAAAATAAACTATAGATTAATTTGATTAAAAATGAAAGGAGAAAATCAAAATACAAGTTTCAAAAGTGAAAAAGGGTGAATTCATCACTACTGAAGATGAAATTAAAGTAATGATTAACAGATATTTTAGCCCTATTATATGCCATTAAGGTTGATACTCTAAGTGAAATGGGTTAATATTTATAAAAATAAATACCCACATTAACAAAAGAGGAAATAGAATACTTAATCCCATCTTAGAAAAAGAAATTGAATGAACAATTAACATAACTTCTTATACCAACTAAACTGCCCCAAATTATCTTATACAGCTAGAAAAAATAACCAAATTCATCTGGAAGAAGAAAAAGTCAAGACTATCAAGGGAATTTATTAAAAAAACAATGTGATCGAAGGTAGTCTCACAGAACCAGATCTCAAACTTTATTACAAAACACTAATCTTCAAAGAAATGTGCTGTTGTCTAAGAAATGGGGTGATGGATCAGTGGAATACCTTAGGTATGCCATACCTAGTAATAAATAACCATAGTAACTTAGTGTTTCATAAATCAAAAGATCCAAGCTTTTGAGTGAAGAATTCACTATTTGACAAAAACTGTTTGGAAAACTGGAAAACAGTATGGCAGAGACTTGGGATAGACCAACATATACCAAAGAAGGTGAAGAGGGGTTTATAATTTAGACATAAATGGTGATACCATAAGCAAATTAGGGGAGCTTGGGTTAGGTTACCTGTCAGATCTATGAAAGGGAAGAATTTATGACCAAAGAAGAGATAGAAAGCATTATAGAATGTAAAATGGATAATTTTGATTATACTATTAAATTTAAGAAGTCTTTGTATAAACAAAACCAGTGCAACTAAGATTAGAAGGAAAGCAGAAAACTGGGGAAAATATTTTACAGCAAATATCTGTGGTAAAGGTCTCATTTCTCAAATATATAGAAAATGGAGCCAAATTTATAAAAAACATATTATATAAAATATATAAATTTAAAAAATGAAAAATATAATATATAAAAATATGACTTAAAATATAAATCTCCAACTGATAAATAGTTAAAGGATACCAACAGATAGTTTTCAGATAGGAAATTACTAAACAAGTTGTGGTATTCAATTGTAATGGAATATTATTGTGCTATAAAAAATGACAAGAAGGGTGATTTTGGAAAAAAACAGAAAGACATATGAACTGATCGAAAGTGAAATGAGCAGAATCAGAAGAACACTGTACGTAATAGCAGCATTATTTTTGATGAATATCTGTGAATGACTTAATTATTCTTTGCAATACAGTGATCTAAGACAATCCCAAGGGACTCATGATGAAAAATGCCATTTGACTGCAGAGAAAGAACTCATGGAGTCTAAATGCTGACCAAAATATACTGTATTTTCCTTCCTTCCTTCCTTCCTTCCTTCCTTCCTTCCTTCCTTCCTTCCTTCCTTCCTTCCTTCCTTCCTTCCTTCCTTCCTTCCTTCCTTCCTTCCTTCCTTCCTTCCTTCCTTCCTTCCTTCCTTCCTTCCTTCCTTCCTTCCTTCCCACAAGTATACAAATTCAGGACTTTGGGAAACTCCATGGTTTAGGGGAATGAGTGCTAACTTGATAGTCGAATGACTTGGGTTCACATACTTCCTCTAATGCTTCCTATGTGCCCTGGGACAAGTAATTTAACATCGGACTTCAGTTTCCTTACTTATTAAATGATAGGATTGGAGTACATGGACTTTGACATTCTTTCCAGCACAATATGTATAATCCTAGCTGAGCTAAAATGTAAATGGAAATCTAACCTAATTTAATTTTAAAGGAATTATAACTCATGTGATGACAGTACTGCTGAGATAGTTGTGGCCCCAATCAGCTAATGAGTGAGTTACTCTCTTCCTTCTTCATGGTCATGAAGTGCTATAATTCTCTTCTGTCTAGCCAGATGCATCATGAACATGTTCTGTTTGTCACAAGAAGGCTTGGATAAGAGAATGGACACGGCCAGGGCATAGCCATTCCAAGCATTGTAAAAATTAACTCCAAATATAGGATTTCCTTAATGGGGATTAGTAATGACTGTCTTCCTATTAAATACCAAGAGTGTGGCTTTTCCTCATATGGTAGCCATGCAGAAATCTCTTCAATAGAATTCTTCTGCATGATTAAAAATCAAATAATACCTCCACCTGAGAAAGGGTTGATCAGAGATGCTTATGTATTCAAATTTTAATATTTCATAGTTTCAAATGTAAGATTCAGTTAATTCAAACAACCCATGAGGGAAGTACAATTGCACTGGGAGAAGGTTGAAAGTTGCCTTATAGAACCTAATTTTATTCTGAGTTGATACATATGAGCTAAATTACTTTTTATTCCCTTCAGGCTATTTTCTGCACATTCATTATGAAGCTACTTAGAGATAATGTAATAAAAATAAGCAAAAATGAAATCACACTGAAGAATCTACGTAGTATCTGAATGTTCCACTTGTTCTTTGTTTTCATATGAGTCTTCTTGTGCAAATACATGAATAGATTAAAGTGGTGATAAAAATAATACCTAATGATTATTCTTAGAGATTATGATGGGTCCACAATCTTTTTGATATTTGTACTCCTTCCACTGGTACAGACTGTAATGGATCATCCTGTATGATTATTGCTGTACATTTCTATAAATGCTTACCAGAAATCACAGATTTTGAGGTAGAAACCTTAAAATTCTTCAGGGATTATTTAGTCTAATGGTCTTCTTCTTATAGATGAGGAAAATGAGACTCAGCATGTAAAGTTACTTGCCCAAATTCACAGAGGTATTAAGAGGAAGAGTTACGATTTCAAATAAAATCTTCTGACTCCAAACCTGGCACACTTTCCATTGCATCACACTACCATGATGAATCCTTCACTCTGAGGACCTTCCTTTGGTTCTTTCATTTTTTTTATTAATCCTATTACATGATTTAGGTATGCAACTTTTATTTCTCACTCATACCATGTGACCAACCCACCTTCTTTTCTGGTCCTCCATATTTTGGATTTCTTTTATATTGCTTCCTATTTTACATAAGAGTTGGTAATGTGTTGCAGCCCATTTTTACTTCTATTCAGTGATTTTTTGGATCAACTTGATTTTTATTTAAAAGTTTGAACAGTCCATGATTCTTAGCCATGGAATAGCACTGGGAACACATTAGAATCAAACAGATTGATTTTGGTGGAAAGAATAATCTTGGAATCACTGAAAGCATAACCTTTCAAGCATGATCCAGTCTTACTGAATTCTGGGCCCCTCTGATTGTCCATCTTCAATTACCACTCAAGATTCAGGGCAAAATCCTAGGATCTAAGTTTGGGGAGAATTTCAGAGGCCACATAGTTTAGCTCATAGGTTATTAACAAGATAAATTGTTTGCTCATTTAGTCTTTCCTTGAAGACCTCTCAGTGATGAGTATGTATAGATTTCCAAATTAATTTCACATTATGATACATCATTAGCTTTATAATCTAGACAAAATGGATTAACTTTCCTAAACTCAAAATTATTTTTCCATGTCTTTGCATAGCTGCTGCCTTCTTATTGGAATGTAATTTGTCTTCATATTCATCTCTTCGAATCTTTGATATTTTCAAGATTCAGGTCAAGTACTACCTCCTATAAAATATCTTACTTGACAGTTTATATATTATAATATAGGCAATTCCTTGAGATTAAGGATGCTTTTTTTTGTTTATGTATCTTCAGTATCTACTGTGATGCTTTGCATATAGACTTGGATCCTAGACTTAGAACTTGACCTCACAGTGTAACTTTCTCATTTTATAGAGGAAGAAACTGAATTGACAGAAGTTGTGACTTAACTAGGATCACAGAGGTAATAAATAGTACAGCCTGAACTTGAATTCAATTCTTCTGACTGAATCCAGTAAATTTTCCACTGTATTATATAGTTTCTCTCATAGAAGATACTTCATAAATGTTTTTGAATTGAATTAAAAAAACTGTTCAGTAACATATATATATATGTATATATATATATATGTATATATATATAATTTGGGCAATATATATCTTTCATCCACGTAGTTCTTTCTATCTGGATAGCCATATTAAGTCTATCATTTTTGAGTGGCCATTTATCTCAGGTAAGAGTTCCTATAGCATTTTCAACATAGCATCAATCCCAAACAAGACTATAGAAAAGAACTGCCACCATGATAGGATAGTATAATTTGTTTTATTATTTACTTGATGTTACTATTTAGAAGGTTCTTGAACAAAATTGTCCCTGATTATATCCATCACAGAGATTTATGCAATTTTACATTCTTAGAAAGACAAGATATTGCTGAAGGAGTTGAGTTTTGAGGTTCTATATTCTTTAAAGAGTAAAATATTTTTTAGGAGGGGATAATAATTGGTATATATAGTGGCCAGATGAAAAAATCAGTCAATAAAATAACCAATAAATATTTAATAAGTACCTATTAGGTATCAGGCACTGAGGATACAAAGGAAAAATGAAAATAGTCCCTATCTTTAAGGAGTATAGGGAGGGGAGAAAAAAGTTCACAAAATGAATATCTACAAGACCAATATGAATTGATTTTGAAAGGGGGCCCTAGCAGCTGAGGGGATCATTATCACACTGTAAGGCAGTAGATACTAAGTTCAAAGTACAGAGAATAAAGTGACTTGAGATTATAGAGGGGAGAAATTACTAAAGCCTGTGGTGATCCACAATGGTTTTAAAGAAGATAATATAGTTAAGTAGCACCTGGATTGGTAGGTTCTGGATTTGAGAAAGGAAAGATAATAAATTTAGAGATTAGAGGTCATTTATTTTTGCTTCTTCGTTTAAATCATGTAGAAAATTGTGAACTAATTAAGCCAGGAAAAATACCCACTGAATATGGCTTTGAACTAGCAATTAATATTCCATGGTGTTTCATTGCCCCTCAGAGCCCCCACCTAAGACTGTCTATCTCAGAAATGCCTCCTGCTCCCATCTCTTTAGTAACATTCATTGAATAAAACTTAACTGATCTTTGTTTATTTGATTAGGACTTTGCTAAGGAAATGACAAATTAATTCATTTGGATGGCCTTATGAAGTGGCACTGAGTCTCATGGTATTTCAATATTTAACTCTATTTCTTTGATTCTGCATCATCAAAACATAGGTGCTATTGGCCTTTCCCTTCTAAATTGCACAATAATTTTGACTGACTAGCTCCAATGCAATGAGTTAATTCCAGGGTTGTAGATCAGAGAGATATTTCTGGTAAGGAAGATCTTAGGTCTCCTTCAAATAAGACTTCAGAGGCAGCTGCATTGGAAGGAAAACTACTATTGTCAGCCATATGGGTACCAAGGAAGAAACGGAGAGCACTGTAATTGTTTCTGGTTATGAGACAAAGCAATATGTCTGCATGGATTTGTTTAATTTATGATAGAATTTGAGTATAAAAGCCCTTGACTTTAATGAGCAGAAAGAAATGTGAATCTTTTTTCTGGATGTAGACACTTAAGTCTAAATTATATGAATGCTGGGACCTGTCCTCGTTTTCAAATGCCGAAAGGAGCTGAACAAGAGTCTATGATTCCCTTCCTCTCTGTGTTCCCTCCACCCCCACCCCAACTTGACATTGGACTTAATTGCATATTTGTGCTGAATGTGGATTGCAGGGGAAATAAAGATCTGGCAATCCATGCTCATAGGATTTCAGTCTCTTTTTGCAAAAGAAAAATAAAGATTCCCCATCCCTTCTCTATTCTTTTTTGCAAAACAACTTGAATTGTACTCAGGAAACCCTTAAATGACCTGGTTCAATTTCTAGTCATCATATTTCCACGGATTTTAACTGAGAAAAGGTTACAATTTTATTTTCTAAATTCTGTTTTCTGGATCTTTTGTTTTGCTACCAAATCTTGATCGATAAGCATTGTAAACTGAAGGATGTTTCCAGGGTCATATTTACCAATACTTTTTTGCCACTAAAAAGAAGAATAAAAGTTCTATTTTGTGATGATATTAGAGATTTCTTAGATCCATTAGGATTCCTTGCTGTTAATGCCTAACTAGTGACAACTAATGATTTTTTCTCCCACAGCAAGTAGCTATCCCTGGGTGTAGGGGTTTCATTTGGCTCAACTGGATTATTGTTGGCAGAGTGATGAATTGTTTCCTGGAAAACCACAAAGATACTGAGATGCTCATAGTTCAGGAAATGCCCCAGTCATGAAGTTCTGGTGTGTATTAGAACTGTGCTGTTGGGACTCTAAATTTCCCACCATTGAGCAAAGCCTGTTACTTGTCCTAGTTCTGATCTTGTTAAACTATGTCAATATTGTACCTTCACAATAAGGATTTAAAATAGCTAGGCATCTATTTTTTTTTGGCTTATTTTCCACTGTCTATGGCTATAATTCAATTGGTTTCCAATATCATTCACATGAAGGAGGAACCTTAGGATTTAATTTACTCTTTCAGAAATATTATATAAAGCAACAGAAATGTTGTTTGAAGAATAACATATTTGTTCACCTCCAGAAAAAAGAACTGATAAATTGAAACATGTATGACATAAGTTATATATCTATATATATTTTTTTGTTGTTGTTAAATGATGCCTTCTCTACTTCAGGGAGGTGAGAGAAGAAGGTATCTGAGAGTTTTCAAATAACAAATAAACAAACAAATTTTTTAAAAAAGAAGACTAAGTTGTAAGGATTATATAACATGGATTAGTAGAAAGTCTAGAACATGGTAGAACAATTAGGAGTCTTCTTGAAAAATCCAGGTGTATGATTTTAAGAGCCTATAGTAAGGTGATAGCAGTAGAAATGAAGAAAAAGGGATGAGTATAAGATATGATTACAGAGAAAAAATTAAGAAGTCTTGGTGACAATTTGGATACAGACTTGGGTGAGAGGAGTTACAGATGATTCTCTGTGTGCCTAGAAAACTGTCCAACTCTAAATCTTATCATCATTACAGGCAGCAACTCATCACTATATCAGGAAATTTTCCTATATGTCCTCACTTGTAATGGGAAAGAAAGATAAACTGTGTCTAAACCAGGGGTCATTGAACTTATTTTTTAAAAGTATTTTGGCAACTATATATCAATATAATAGATTTACTTTGTAATCTTGAACATTTCATTTCATACCTATGTGCTGGGGGCCATCAAGCCATGATATCTTGACATGGTCACACGTGGAGGCCAGGAGGTCACAAAGTGGCTCCTTGGCAGGATGGAGAAATCCACTCAGCCCCCCTCTGTATGACTTCTCTCACTAACATCCCTTACTATTAGAATTCCTATGATTATTGTTCTCTCCCTAGCTTCAGGAAAAATAATATGAGAGCAAAATACTTGCACATTATTCCCCCAGAATACCACCAAAAAATCATACTTACAAAACCAAACCTAAAAGACTATCATGGGTTAACTCTGCTTATGCACATAACTTCTAACAAAGCTATTCTCAGAAATACCCCACTCCCATGCAGAGAACAAATTCTCCTAGGCCAGTACATCAATCATCCCGGGGAGAGGTTTCAACACTATGCCTTAGTACACCATGCCTCAGTGACTTGATTTACCAACCAAAATCTATCTTGGAAACTCCCCATGAAACACCGAAAAAAGATTACCCCAATGTTATAACTTAATTTTGTTTCTATTACCTCTTTGATTTCTCAACTTGGCTACAATGTTTGTCGATTGTTTTTCCAAGAACTTCTGATTATCTATTTTTATTAAAAGTAACAAATGATTTTCCTTGATTGTCCACAAGCTCAAGCGACTCTCAGGTTAATGAAAAAAAATGACCTCTAGCTATGCTACCTGTGATGAAATAGTTTATCTTTTGCAAAAGCTTTGTGTATCCTGTCAGAATCAATAGTAACAATATAAGTATATAGAATGATCACAAAATGTGAATCAAACCATTTGTTAAAAGTTAATGTATCACTTATCCAATTATATGCTTTAAACATGTATGTTGAATAATGTAGCTGTGTGCCAAGAAAATATGTATTCACTGAGGTGCAAAAATAAAAGCCAACCCTGGGCCTGGTGGAGCAGTTGCATGCAAAGCTTGGCCCCAGATCGATACACATAGCTGTCTTCCATCACTCATTTATACCTTTGCCATCACACCTAACTGAGGACCCTTGAAGCCGTGAGCAAGGCTGGCCCTGAACTCGCAACACCTATGAAAACATTATTCTAAGAGGGATAAATAAGCTTCACTAGCCTGCTATTGACATTCATAAAACCAAAAGGATAAAGAAATACTACTTTCAATCCTTGCAATTTTGATTCTTTGTACCTAAAGACATCTGCAAAAAGAGTTGTAGGCAATGTTATCATACAAAAGACAATAGTCCTAAAGCATTTTATGTTTATTAGCATTACAGCCCTAACAGGTAGACACTGTCTGTGTTGTGACTCATTTTTTAAGGGTGAGAAAATTGAAATCATGAAAATTAAAGTGATATAAAAAGTGAAATCTCTCCAAATCCATTTCTCTGGGTGACAGCTGAGAAGTGAATCCCTTCACCTCTCTCCAGTGCTTAGCACAGTGTCTGGCACAGAGTAGACACTTAACAAATCTTAATTGACTGACTTCTGTTGGGGTTTCCTCTGATCTAAAATAAGGGAATTAAGTTAGATAACCTCTAAAGTCTCTTCCCAGATCTGGAATAAATTCAATTCAATTTGATACACATTTATTAAATGGTAGAAATTAAATGACAGACACTATTCTAAGTTCTAGGAATACAAATAAGAAAAAGACAGTTCCTACCTTCAAAGAACTTACAATCTGATTGAGGAAAACAATACACAAAAAGAAGCTGGATAGTAGGGGTGGGAGGGCAACAGGAGATATCCTATGTAGGGACATGATGATATACAAAGTCAAAACCAAGCAGAGTCATAGATAGACAGTAGAGAGTTGCCAGGAAAGATCCCCTTATTTGCCCATGGTCATCCAGATAGTTAAGTATCAGAGGGAGGATATGAATCCACATTTAGACTCCAGCTCCAGTAGCATATTCACTTTATACTGCTGACTCAATACAAAACAAAATGTGTCACTGGGGAGAAATTGGGATGAGGCAGCTTAAGTATTGTCTTATTGACTGAGCTGATCATATCAGCCTCCAGTGAGTAGCCTGAATATTGTTGAATGAACATTCTTAGGGAGATCATCTTGAGTGACAAAAGTTTCATTTTCTTTATTCTGTTCAGAGCTATCCAGGAAAAAGAATGGCACAGAAAGCCAAATATGTTCTCATTTTGATATTTAAATTTTTTAAACCAATTACATATAATAACACATTTCCACATGAGTTTTCTGAAGTAATATGATCTAAATTTTCTCCTTTCCTCCCCCTTCTGGAGCTGGCAAGCACTTGATATTGGTTTTAAAAACTGGGCATGATAATTTTTATACTCATTATTACTTATAAAAAGATTATGTGTACAGAGAATGCAAAGCACTATTATTTAAAATGTTTACTCCTGTATAAGAAACTCATTTTTTCTATATGAAGGATTTTTTTCCAAATAGGGCTTCCAGTAAAATTTTTAAACTAAAGCAACTTTGTCACATTCACTAATATGGAAAGAGTGTGAATAATGCCCATTTTGCTCATGTAATTTCCTATGGAGGGGGGTTAGTCTTATGGAATATTTTATGGAGTAGTGTTTTAAAAAAAATAAAAAGAAGGAAGGGAATGTACCCCAATGAGGGAAGGCTTGTACCCTGAGGTATGGAGAGAGGGAAAGAGAGGAGAACCTCCACTTCCCACAAAGTGGGGTACAGGGGAGATAGCAGATGTAATGGGTTGGCTCAGAGAGAGGAGAGGGGGTTTAAAGATTTTCCTCTTTCTGCCTTCCCTCCTTAGCTAAAGCTGCTCTCCCCAATTCACTCTTGCCCCTCTTGTCCCCTCTTCGCTATTTGAGACCAAAAGATCTCCCCTTGATTCCGTTCACTCACACTCAGCTTGGGGAACATATACTTTTAATGTTAACTCAATCAGATAATACTAAAGGAATAATGGGCAGGGAAGAATGGGAAAAGAAAAGTGGGAAAAGGGGGTCCCTGTCTCTATCTAGACCCTTTTCCTCCCTCTTCAAGTTTGGGGGAACTCAGGCCTTGGCAGCCTGAGCCCCCCAAGAGAAAGTCAGGTTGACTCACCCCTGGGCAAAAGGAGCTGAGGTAAAGTCTGCTCAGGTTTCTCTTCAGAAAGTCCTTTCAATTGGGAAGTGTTGGGGGGAAAGATTTCCAGCCACCAGCAGGAAAAATAGGTAACCCTCAGGAGAAAGTCTTTATATACCTTCTCTTTTTGACATCTCAAGACAGAGAGACCCTCACTGCTCTCCTCACCAGAGTCTTCTCTCCTCAGGAAATTCACTCCTGGGGCCCCTTCCCCATCAAGGAGATCAATTTCATAGACTCTTCAGTCTGCTACTTTCTCTAGTGCCAGCCTCTATCACAGTAGTAAGATTTTAGGGCTTACATATAAGGTGACAATGGAGTGAAGCTGTGATCAGTAACAATAAAAAAAAAGAAGTAGGATAGCTAAATCACCCATTCACTTGAAGAAATGAAGAAATGTCTTATTTCAGTACAGTGGAAAGAGAGAAGAGAAGAGGCTTGGTTCAGCTTCCAAGTAACTGTGTGATCTTGTAAAGGTCATTCAATCTCATTGTTCCTATTTTTGAGCTGAAAGAGTTAGATGAAATGATTTTAAAATTCTTGCTAAGTCTAAGATACTATGAGTATTGTATGCCTCTCAAATAGAGAAAATAATTTTGGATGAGACATCAATCTGTATGACCCTTCTTCTTTAGGCAAGCATCCTAAAGAAGGAGAGTAATAGTCCTAGGCCTTCATGAACTGAGATTTGAAGGAGTATCTGGGTATTTCTTGCTTAGAGCTTCAAGAAAGAAGATGGATGATGCCAATCCCAATTCAGATTGCTAAAGGAAAATACTTTTATTGACTGATTGCTATACTAGAAAATCTGGGAAACTTCTCCTTTGGGGGAGATCTGTGCTACCTCCTTCCCAATAGAAGAGCTCTTTCACTTTGTGTTGTATTGTTGTATGATATATATTCCTCTACGTATATATTTTATGCTTACTATTTATCTATCAAATTGTTTTTTTCTCCTAATTGCTAGATGTTCATTGTGAAAATGGTATTTGGTGGGAAGAGTCAAGTCTTGGATATAGTTTAGGGTCCTGATTCCCCCAATTAATTAAACAGGGACCAGAAGTTAGCTTAAACCTAAAAAGCACATATCCTGGATTAATAATATTTAAGGGAGTATATATGTAATTTTAATTTCATTTTTCTAATTCCTATAGGTGTTCATTGAAGTACTGATACTTGAATAAAGCCTTAGATTTAAAGCTTTAAATCCCAATCCCCCTGACAATTAATGAATAGAGATCAGAAGTTAGTTTGAACCTGAAAATCCTACCCCCTAGACTAATTATATTTAAGAGAGTATTTAAATACAATTCTAGCCCAGTATTCCCTGTCTCTCTGAGGACAGTAGAATGATAAAGTTTCTGGTTCCAACATCTTGCTTCCCCTCCTGGTAGAAAAAAAAAATTCCTTTGAAGAAAGGTTAGTGGAAAAGAGACTAGAGATGACTATTCTGCCTCTCTTGAAGCCAAACAATGACACTGTCATGAGACATGTGGGAAAGCCCTTTTGTGTGTGCACACAACTCACACTTGCACACACATTGCAAGTAGTTTTCTTTTTCTGTTTTTATTTTATTTTAATAGCCTTGTACTTTAATAGCGAATTAATTTTTGTTAATTTTGGTTTCCTTGGTAGCTGTATTTATTAAATCTTTCCTATATTTGTATTTTTGGGGTGTTGATACATTGAATATTATTTTTTTTAATGCTTTAAATGTTTCTCTTTTATTGAGCATTCATGTTTTAAAATTAATGATTAGGCTCAGCTTTGCGAGGTGTATATCATACAATTGGGCCAGACTGAATTGAGTTGAAGCAGAGTTAGCATTTATACCTGAGAATTCATCAAGTGCTATAAAGATCAGGGCTTTATTGATTAGTTAGTTGTTTATTTATACTTAAAATAATAGAGCAGGCATTCATAATTCAGTTAACTGAAAAGTGTTTCATGGATGCCTTTTTTTGGAGAGCTAATTGTTAAACATTCACTAGCACACCACAGCATCTTGAGGTCCTTGTTTTAGGAGATTATGATTCTTAAATTATCTCTCAGTTTCATTCTTCAATGTACTTTGTGTATACAAGGATAATGTAATCTTTTTTTTTTTTGAGAAATGAGGCCTTTATTTGAGAAACTTATAAAAATATTTTATACCACTATGATTCATGTGTATTATTCATCGTCCTATTTCATTCTGTTTAGTTTCTGACCACTATATCCCCTAATTTGCCCTCTTTTCTATCAGTCCCACCCTCCTTCTCTTATTCCTGTCCCCTTCTACTTTCCTGTAGGGTAAGATAGATTTCTATACCCAATTAATTGTGTATGTTCTTATATTATTGAATCAGTTCTGATGAGAGCAAGGTTCATGTGTTCCCTTCCCCGTCTACACTATTTCCCCTTCCACCATAAAAGCTCTTTTATATGTGATAATTTACCCTAGTCTATTTTTCCCTTCCCCCTTCTCTTACTGCATTCCTCTTTCTCATGCCTTACTTTTATTTCTAGATATCATCCTATCATATTCAACTCACACCCTTGCCTTCTGTTTATGTATATTCCTTTTAACTGCCCTAATAATGATAAAGTTCTTAGAATTTAGAAGAATTACCTTTCCATATAGGGATGTAATACTTTAATTTATTAAATGTTTTTTTTTATATCTCTTTCCTATTAACTTTTTATGTTTCTCTTGAGTTTTTATTTGAGAGTTAAATTTTCCATTTAGCTCTGATCTTTTCATCAGGAATGTTGGATAGTCCTCTCTTTAATTGAGTACCTATTTGCCCTCTTGAAGGGTTATGCTCATCTTTTCTGGGTAAGTGATTCTTGGTTGAAGTCCTAGCTCCTTTGCTCTCTGGTATATATTTCAGACCCTCTGATTCTTTAACATAAAAGCTGCTAAATCTTGTATTTTCTTGAATGTGGTTCCATGGAATTTGTTTTTTTTTCTTTTTGGCTATTTTCATTATTTTCTTCTTTATCTGGGAATTCTGGAATTTGGATAATATGGCTAGGAGTTATTCTTTTGGAATCTCTTTCAGCAGTTGATCTATGGGTTCTTTTTATGTTTATCTTACACTTTGGTTCTAGAATATCAGGGTACTTTTCCTTGACAGTTTTTTGAAAGATGATGTTTAAACTCTTATTTTGATCATGGCTTTTGAGTAGTTCAATAATTTCTTAGATTATCTCTCCTGAATCTATTTTCTAGAGCAGTTTTTCCCCCTCTAATGAGATGTTTCATATTTCTTCTATTATTTAATTCTTTTGACTATTTGATTGTTTCTTGATGTCTCATAGAATCATTAGCTTGTCCATCTCTAATTTTCAAGACTGAGTGAGGTTTTATACTTCCTTTTCCAATTGGCTAATTCTACTTTTTTAGAGTTCTTTTTTAAAGTGAATTTGTTTACCTCATTTCCCATATGGCGACTTTTGCTTTTTATGGAGTTTTTCTCTTTAGTGGATTTTTGTACTTCTTTTACCAATTGGTCCATTTTGTCTTTTAAAGTATTGATTTCTTCAGTATTTTTTGTGCTTCCTTTACCAAATCATTAAATCTTTTTTGTGTGTGTGTGTGTGATTTTCCTATATCACTCGCATTTCTTTTCCCATTTTTCTTCTATTTTTTTTGTTTGATTTTTAAAATCTTTTTTTTAGTTCCTCTATTAATTCTTTTTGGGACTGAGAGCAATTCATATTTTTTGGAGGCTTTTGAGGCAGTAATATTGACTTTATTGTCTTCTTCTGAGTTTGTGTTTTGATCTCTGTCCCCAAAATAACTTGCTATGTTGAATTTCTTTTTTTGGTTGTTTTCTTATTTTTTCCAGACATTTTTTTCTTTTAATTTTAAAAATGTTAAAGTTAGGTTTTATAACTGTCGTGAAGAGAGCACTGTTCCAAGTCAAGTTAGCTTTGAGGATCTACTTGCTTTCAATTAGTTCAAGGTAGTGTCATGAAAGGAGAGTGTTTTATTAAGAGATATTTCCAACCTTTTAGATATCTTTGTGGCAGCTTTCCTTCTGAATTTTGAATATCTTTTTTTTTTTTAAACCCTTAACTTCCGTCTTGGAGCCAATACGGCAGAAGAGTGGTAAGGGCTAGGCAATGGGGGTCAAGTGACTTGCCCAGGGTCACACAGCTGGGAAGTGTCTGAGACCAGATTTGAACCTAGGACCTCCCGTCTCTAGGGCTAGTTCTCAACACACTGAGCTACCCAGCTGCCCCCTTGAATATCTTTTAAAATTTGTGTGATTGTACTTAAGGTTTTAAGCTGAATTTTCTTCCTTCAATCTTTGGTGATTTGAATCTTGTTTCCTTATATAGCCTCATCACGCACCTTCTGACTTATTCACTTTTTTGGTGGATTAATCTCTAGAAGTCATCCTCAAAGTTGTTTCAGCCTCTCCCACTTTAGCAGTTACTTTTCATTAATGGAGGAGGAGTTGTGTATGGGAATTAGGGATTAGTTTCTTGACATGTGGAGATAAATGGAATTGTTCTATCCTTGGAATATAATTCATTAAAAAAACTTTTTTTTTTTTTAGAATTAGTGGGAAGTTGAGAAAATGTCTAGTTCTTCCTTTTTTAGACAATGAGCCAGAAATCATATGTATATATTTTGAGTATTGTAACTCAAGTTGCTACCAGTTTTGCTTTTTGAAGTTCTTTTGAATGAGGCCCATCTTTCTATAAGTTCCTCTTGGTTTTTGTTAATGCTTATAGAAATACTAATGACTTTTTTGGATTTATTTTTATGCTACTGTTTATATTATATAATGTTGCACTTAGTTTCTTTGATGATTCTCTAGGGTTTTCTAAGTAGATAATGTCTTAAAATAGGAATGATTTTATTTTCTCTTTACTAATGCTCATAGTTTTAATTTCTTTACTTTTTCTTATTAATATCATTTTCATTACTAGAGTTACGTTAAATGATAGTAGATAGGGAGAAGCAATATAATATATTTACTTTAATCCTATTTGTACTAGGATTTTTTTAGTGTTTTTCCATTGCAAATGGCACTAGATTTTGTTCTTAGATATTCTTTATCATATTAACATTGGCCATTCTACGTTTTTGTTTTTTAATGACTGTTGTGTTTTGTTCAAGGCTTTTTCCACAGTAGCCATATCTATGTGATTTTAATTATAATTGTTTTTCATATAATTACATGAAAATTATTTCCTAATCATGAACTATGCTTATGTGCTAGCTCTAAATCCAACTTCTTAAGAGAGAATAATGTTTTTAATATATATTTTTGTAGAAATTTTTTATTAAGAATTTACTTAAATTTTTGTCATTAATATTTATGTGATATGGTCTGGAGTTACTTTGATTATTTTCTTAATCTATTTTTTAACATTATTTTATTTGGTTATTTCCAAACATTATTCACTGGAGACAAAGATTATTTTCTTTTCCACCCCCCCACCTCTCCCCTAGCCGATGCACGATTCCATGGGTATCACATGTGTTCTTGATTCGAACCCATTTCCATATTGTTGGTATTTGCATTAGAGTGTTCATTTAGAGTCTCTCCTCAGACATGTCCCCTCAACCCCTGTAATCAAGCAGTTGCTTTTCCTCGGTGTTTTTACTCCCACAGTTTGTCCTCTGCTTGTGGATAGTGTTTTTTCTCCTAGATCCCTGCAAATTGTTCAGGGACATTGCATTGACACTAATGGAGAATTCCATTACGTTCGATTGTACCACAGTGTATCAGTCTTTGTGTACGATGTTTTCCTGGTTCTGCTCCTTTTACTCTGCATCACTTCCTGGGGGTTGTTCTAGTCTCCATGGAATTCCTCCGGTTCATTATTCCTTTTAGCACAATAGTATTCCATCACCAACATATACCACAATTTGTTCAGCCATTCTCCAATTGAAGGGCATCCCCTCATTTTCCAATTTTTGGCCACCACAAAGGGCGCAGCTATGAATATTCTTGTACAAGTCTTTTTCCTTATTATCTCTTTGGGGTACAAACCCAGCAGTGCTATGGCTGGATCAAAGGGCAGATAGTCTTTTATCGCCCTTTGGGCATAGTTCCAAATTGCCCTCCAGAATGGTTGGATCAATTCACAACTCCACCAGCAATGCATTAATGTCTGGACTTTGCCACATCCCCTCCAGCACTCATTACTTTCCTTTGCTGTCATGTTAGCCAATCTGCTAGGTGTGAGGTGATACCTCAGAGTTGTTTTGATTTGCATCTTTCTGATTATAAGAGATTTAGAACACTTTTTCATGTGCTTATTAATAGTTTTGATTTCTTTATCTGAAAACTGCCTATTCATGTCCCTTGCCCATTTATCAATTGGAGAATGGCTTGATTTTTTGTATATTGATTTAGCTCTTTGTAAATTTGAGTAATTAAACCTTTGTCAGAGGTTTTTATGAAAATTGTTTCCCAATTTGTTGCTTGCCTTCTGATTTTAGTTACATTGGTTTTGCTTGTACAAAAGCTTTTTAATTTGATGTAGTCAAAATTTTTTATTTTACATTTTGTGACTCTTTCTAAGTCTTGCTTGGTTTTAAAGTCTTTCCCTTCCTAAAGGTCTGATATGTATACTATTCTGTGTTTGCCTAATTTACTTATAATTTCCTTCTTTATGTTCAAGTCATTCACCCATTTTGAATTTATCTTGGTGTAGGGTGTGAGGTGTTGATCCAAACCTAATTTCTCCCACACTGTCTTCTAATTTTCCGAGCAGTTTTTATCGAATAGTGGATTTTTGTCCCCAAAGCTGGGATCTTTGGGTTTATCATATACTGTCTTGCTGAGGTCACTTGCCCCAAGTCTATTCCACTGATCCTCCTTTCTGTCTCTTAGCCAGTACCAAATTGTTTTGATGACCGCTGCTTTGTAATATAGTTTGAGATCTGGGACTGCAAGGCCCCCTTCCTTTGTATTTTTTTTTTTCATTATTTCCCTGGATATCCTTGATCCTTTGTTCTTCCAAATTAACTTTGTTATTTTTTTTTCTAAATCAGTAAAGAAATTTTTTTGGAAGTTCAATGGGTATGGCACTAAATAGATGAATAAGTTTGGGTAGGATGGTCATTTTTATTATATTGGCTCATTCTACCCATGAGCAGTTAACGTTTTTCCAATTGCTCAAGTCTAGTTTTAGTTGTGTGGAGAGTGTTTTGTAGTGTTCATATAGTTCCTGTGTTTGTCTCGGGAGATAGATTCCTAAGTATTTTATTTTCTCTAAGGTGATTTTGAATGGGATTTCTCTTTCTAGTTCTTGCTGCTGAGCTGTGTTGGAAATATATAGAAATGCTGATGACTTATGTGGGTTTATTTTGTATCCTGCAACTTTGCTAAAGTTGTTGATTATTTTGATTAGCTTTTTGATTGAATCTCTAGGATTCTTTAAGTAGACCATCATGTCATCTGCAAAGAGCGATAACTTGGTCTCCTCCTTGCCTATTTTGATGCCTTCAATTTCTTTTTCTTCTCTAATTGCTACTGCTAGTGTCTCTAGTACAATGTCAAATAGTAGAGGTGATAATAGGCATCCTTGTTTCACTCCTGATATTATTGGGAATGCATCTTGTTTATCCCCATTGCAGATGATGTTGGCTGATGGTTTTAGATATATACTGTTTATTATTTTTAGGAATGACCCTTCTATTCCTATGCTTTCTGGTGTTTTTAATAGGAATGGATGCTGCATTTTATCAAAGGCTATTTCTGCATCTATTGTAATAATCATGTGATTTTTGTTGGTTTGCTTGTTGATATGGTCAATTATGTGGATGGTTTTCCTGATATTGAACCAGCCCTGCATCCCTGGTATAAATCCTACTTGATCATGGTGAATGACCCTTCTGATCACTTGCTGGAGTCTTTTTGCTAGTATCCTATTTAAGATTTTTGCATCTATAATCATTAGGAAGATGGTCTATAATTTTCTTTCTCTGTTTTTGACCTGCCTGGTTTTGGAATCAGTACCATGTTTGTGTCATAAAATGAATTTGGTAGAACTCCCTCTTTGATTATTATGTCAAATAGTTTGTATAGTATTGGGATTAGCTGTTCTTTGAATGTTTGATAGAATTCACTTGTGAACCCATCAGGCCCTGGGGATTTTTTCTTAGGGAATTCTTTGATGGCCTGTTGGATTTCATTTTTTGATATGGGATTATTTAAGAATTCTATTTCTTCTTCTGTTAGTCTAGGCAGTTCATATTTTTGTACATATTCGTCCATATTGCCTAGATTGGTATATTTATTGCCATATAATTGGGCAAAATAATTTTTAAAGATTGCCTTAATTTCCTGTTCATTGGAGGTGAGGTCCCACTTTCCTCTTTGATGCTGTTAATTTGCTTTTCTTCTTTCCTTTTTTAAATTAGATTGACCAGTACTTTATCTATTTTGTTTGTTTTTTTCAAAGTACCAGCTTCTAGTCTTATTTATTACTTTAATAGTTCTATCACTTTTGATTTTATTAATTTTTTCCATAATTTTTAGGATCTCTAGTTTGGTTTTCTTCTGAAGGTTTTTAAATTGTTTGCTTTCAAGTTTTTTTTTTTTAAATTTGCATTTCCAATTCATTGATCTCTGCCCTCCCCAGTTTGTTAATATATGCACTCAGGGATAAGAATTTTCCTCTGATTACTGCTTTTGCTGCATCCCATAAGGTTTGAAAGGATGTCTCACCATTGTCATTTTCCTTGATGAAATTATTAATTGTTTCTATGATTTGTTCTCTAACTAACCAATTTTGGAGTATCATATTATTTAATCTCCAATTAATTTTTGATTTGGCTCTTCATGTACCCTTACTGATCATTATTTTTATTGCATTATGATCTGAAAAGGCTGCATTTATTATTTCTGCTTTTCTGCATTTGTATGCCATGTTTCTGTGACCTAATGTATGGTCAATGTTTGTGAATGTGCCATGTGGTGCTGAGAAGAAGGTATATTCCTTTTAATTCCTATTTATTTTTCTCCATATGTCTATTAATTCTAATTTTTCTAAGATTTCATTCACTTTTTTTTACCTCTTTCTAATTTATGTTTTGATTTAATTTATCTAAATTTGATAGTGGTTGGTTCAAATCTCCCACTAATATGGTTTTACTGTCTATTTCTTCCTTCAGTTCTCCTAGTTTCTCCATTAGAAATTTGGGTGCTATACCATTTAGTGCATACATGTTGATTAGTGATATTTCCTCATTATCTATAATCCCTTTTAACAAAATGTAATTACCTTCCCTATCCCTTTTAATCAGGTCTATTTTTGCTTTCACTTTGTCAGATATCATGATTGCCACTCCTTCCTTCTTTCTATCAGTTGAGGTCAGAAGGTCTTACTCCATCCTTTAATTCTGAACTTGTGAGTGTCTACCCACCTCATGTGTGTTTCTTGAAGACAACATATGGTAGGGTTTTGAATTCTAATCCATTCTGCTATTCGTCTACGTTTTATGGGTGAATTCATCCCATTCATGTTCAAAGTTATGATTGTCACTTGTGGACTCCCTGGCATTTTGATATCCTCCCCTAATTCTGACCTTTCTTCTTTAGCTATAACTTTTTAAGCCAGTGTTTCCCTTTCTAGCCCCTCCCTTTTTGTTCTCTCCCCCTCCCTCCTCTCCTTTCCTCCCTTTTTGTGTTCCCTTCCCTCTTACCCACCTTGGTTTTCCCTTCTCCCTTACCCCGTTGGATAAGATAAAATTCAAGATCCCAATGGATCTGGATGCTCTTCCCTCTAAGAGTTGATTTCACTGAAAGTAAGGTTTAAGTAAAAATTCTCTTCCTCTCCTTCTTATAGGAGAATTCTTCCCCTCCCCTTCCCATGTGTATCTTTGTGGGAGAAAGATTATTCTATTTAGTTTTTTTCCTTATTTCTTGGAGTATATCTTAGTACCATCAAGGATTCCCCCCTCCCTTTTCCTTTCTATCCCCCCTTCCTCCATATCATCCTGATGCCCCAAACTTTCCCTATGCGTGATTCTTCTTACTACTCTAATGATGCATACAATTTTTGAAAGTTACACATTACATTTTCCCCACATATTAATATATATATAAATTGATATTAATGTAGTCCTCATAGAAGAGAGCTTGAATAAAAGAAAAAGATAACATTTTTCTCCTTTTCCCTTTCCTTCATATTTACCTTTTCATGTTTCTCTTGCTCTTTGTGTTTTGATATCAAAATTTCCACAGAGCTCTGGTCTTTTCTTTACAAAAACTTGGATATCTTGTATTTTATTGAATGCCCATACTTTCCCTTGGAAGTATATAGTCAGTTTTGATGGATAGCTGATTCTTGGTTGAAGACCCAGCTCTCTTGCTTTTCTGAATATCATGTTCCATGTCTTATGGTCATTCATAGTGGAAATTGCTAGGTCCTGTGTGACCCTGATTGGTGTTCCTTCATATTTAAATTGTCTTTTTCTGGCTTCTTGTAAGATTTTTTCTTTTGCTTGGAAACTTTGGAATTTGGCAACTACATTCCTGAGAGTTGTTTTTTGGGGGATTTAGTGTAGAGGGTGTTCTTTGAACTCTTTCAATGCATATTTTGTCCCCTTGTTCTAGAATCTCTGGGCAGTTTTCTTTGATGATATCATGCACTATGATATCAAGATTGCTGTTTATTTTTGGATTTTCTGGTAGTCCAATGACTCTCAGATTGATTCTCCTTCCTCAGTTTTCCAGGTCTGTCACCTTGTCAGTGAGATATTTTATGTTGTCTTCTAATTCTTTAGTCTTTTGACTTTGCTTTATTAATTCTTGATCTTTTGCAAGATTATTGTCTTCCAGTTGCCTGATTCTGACCTTTAAAGACTGATTTTCCTTTTCAGTTTGGTCTGACCTGTTTTTTAATGCTTTGAGCTCTTTCTGTATTTGCATATTTTGGTCTCTCATATTGCTGAATTCCTTTTACATTGTTTCCCATTTTTCCTGCCAGAAGGCTTACATCTTTTTGATAATTTCCAGTTTAAATTCTTCAAGAGTTTGTGGAGAATTTCCATTTCCTTTTGGAAGGTTTTGGAGCATTTGTTTGTGTTTTCTCTTCTATGTCCTCTGTATTTTGTATTTTTGCTCCATAAAATGTGTCCAAAGTCACCCCCTTCTTCTTACTTTTCTTGGTGTTTGGAGGCTTTTGCACTTCTCTACTGTTTGCCATCTCTATCTGAGGGAGGAGGACTGGCTCTTAGAGTGTTTGTCTGATGGTCCAAGGCTTTAGACCCAGGCAAATTGTCCATTCTCTGCAGCTGTGCTGTTTTCCCGGGGAAGCCCAGGGTCTGCCCTTCCCTGCCTGCCGGCGTTTCAAGTGTTACTGATCTCATTTCCCTCCAGTTGCTTCTCCGCTGTCTTACTTCCATACTCTGAGCCTGGCACAGCACTGTACCACGCAAGGTACCTCAGTGCCTTTGCAGGGCCCGAGGTTTCTGTCCTTTCAGAAGACCCTGCACTCTAAGGGGGAAGGGGTGCTGGCCTCCCTGAGCTCTAAGGGCTCCTATTGGGGTTAGGTTCAGCTGGGTTGGTCTGGATGTGCCTGAAACAAAAACCTCCGCTGCTGTCTGTGTTGGATGCCCCGAGACTGGCCCAGGTTAGTTTTAAGTTATGCCCTTTGGAGCAACCCCTTTGCAGGCCCCAAGGTTTCTGTCCTTTCAGAAGACCCTGCACTCTAGTGGGGGAGGGGTCCTGGCCTCCCTGACCTCTGTAGTCTTCTGATGGGATTAGGTTCAGCTGGGTTGGACTGGATGTGCCCCAAAGCAAAAACCTCTGGTGAGACTCAGATGGAGCCCCCTGTCTCTCTCTGTTTCCCTGCCCTCTGTATTGGATGCCCTGGAGACTGGCTCAGGTTGCTTTCAAAGTGCGTCCTTCAGAACTTCTGGCCCTGAGGCCCTTTTGCCAGCCCTGAGGTTCCCGCTGCTGTCGCAACAGCACTCTAGATTGGGGGGGAGGGGTCCTGAGACCTTCCTTCTGCCTTCCCCTTAGACCCGAGTGATCTAGGATTCTGGCTTTTGGAGGGCATACCTTTTGATCCGAGTCCAGAAGGAGGGTTCCCCGGCTCTGTCCTGTTGTTAAGTTTGAATTTCAGTCCCCTAGGAGCATTCAGTTTTGATCAGTAAGTTAGAAGGGTTTTCAGAGGTCTGAACTTTTGCTGCCTCTAAGCCGCCATCTTGACTGGAAGTTCTCTTGATCTATTTCTTTTAGATTATTGAGTTTCCTAACCATTTAAAATAGTGTACTGTAAGCCCATTTGGACAAAAAATTCTTTTTTCCTCTCTTATTGTTGTGAATTCAATTGTTATTTTAATAATTTTATATTAAATTCTTTTTTCTGATTAGGTTAACTAGAGGTTATGTATTTTATTAATCTTTTTATAGAATCAACTTTTAGTTTTATTTTTTCTGGTCTTTTTGTTTCCTATTTCTTCTATACTAATTGTCAAGATCTATTTGTGTGTGTGTGTGTGTGTGTGTGTGTTTCTTTTGGGTTTCTAAATTTTAAAAAATTTTAGATGTTAAAATTGCCCATTAATTTAATTAATCCTCTGTTTTTTATTTCAATATGCTTTAAAAGATATTTTTTTCTTTAGTAAAAACTAAAGATTTCTTTAGTAATGGTCTCCCTAATTTTTTGGGATTATTATCAATTTTTTCATAGCTATTAAAGTTATATTAAAGTTATGATATGTCATTAATCCACTCCCTTAGACCATTATTATTGTCCTCATTTATTTATATCTGATTATTTTGCTTACTATGCTAAATATAATTTTTATTGTATTAGGGTATATGATATTAATAATGAGCATTTATATAGTTCTATGACCGGCAAATACTTTACATTTCTCCTTTAATCCTCATAATAGTTCTGGGAGGTAGGTGTTATTATTATTCCAATTTTATAGTTGAGGAAACAGACAAGAAAGAGCAAATTACTTAATCAGGGTTATACAACCAGCAAATATCTGAGTCAGGATTTGAATTCACACCTTCCTGATTCCATGTCCCAACATTCTATTCACTATGCCACCAGCTAATTCATAAAATATGTTTAAAATTCTGATCTTTTAATTTGTAAAATGATTTCCCTGTACCCTAAAATGTTTTCAATTTTTTTGAAGGTGCCAAAAAAGGTTACCAAAGTGGAAACAATAGCAATTCTAAAACTTTTATTGTTCTCCATCTCTTTACATTCTTAAAAATAATTGAGGATCCTAACTTTTTTTTGTTTATTTGGGTTATATAAATAATTATTGTATTACAAATAAAAATATTCTTGGGTAATAAAAATGGTTTTGACCTCATGGAATCCCTAAAAGAGTTTTAAAGACCCCCAACGTCTCAAGACCATACTTAAAAAAATATAGCAATGGAAGATGTGGTAGCACAGAGACAATGATATGGAATGAAAATTTCATATCCAAGGAAAAAGGGGATCAGACTTCTCTCCCCCAAACATTTATTATTGGTAGGCATGCATCTGTTCCTCAAGCATCCTAACTCATGAAATTTGAATATGCTTCCTTGAATCTATGTACAGTAAGAAAGTTATGCATCATAATACAGGAAAGAGGTGAAACCAGTGAGGGGGAGAAAAGAGACACTATTGGAAATACAAGATAAAAATGAAAGACAAAAATTACAGAGAGTAATCCAAGCTCTCAAGCAAATGAATGAAGAGAAAGACTCATTAAGAAGGAATAAAAATGAACAAGACTCTCTTAGTCCCTAAATGTAGCCATGGGAGTTTAGCTCAGCTTCAACCATGCTTTAAAGATTTCAATTATAATTTCCATTGCCCGTACGAAATGAACATATTTAAGATTAGAGGAGTGTACCAGAATCTAGGGAGACTGGGAAAGGCTTAAATAGAAAGAATGTCTTTGGATTCAGAAGATCTTTGTTTGAGTACTGTCCCTCTCTCTCTCTTTTTTAAACCCTTACCTTCCATCTTGGAGTCAATACTGTGTATTGGCAGAAGAGTGGTAAGGGCTAGGCAATGGGGGTCAAGTGACTTGCCCAGGGTCACACAGCTGGGAAGTGTCTGAGGCTAGATTTAAACCTAGGACTTCCCATCTCTAGGCCTGGCTCTCAATACACTGAGCTACCCAGCTGCCCCCGAGTACTGTCTCTTACTAGCATTATGATCTTAAATAAGTCTTCTCAGTAGTTGCAACAATCATAAAATGAGGTGGTTGATTAGATTCAGGGCTATCTGGGAAAAGTCACTTACTCTGTGCAAAGCAATGTGCTAAGTACTTGGGAATACAATGACAAATCCAAAAGCAATCCTTGCCTTCAACTCTCTTAGATTTTCTTATGGATTGGAGGAGGCAATGATTGCTAATATCGCTTCAGATTTTAACAGATTGTGATCAAGTGACTCACTTAAATTAGCTCTATCAGGTTGCAACTGCTAAATTTGCATTGAAGACTACAACATAGGACTTCATTTAAAGTTGGGGGCAGCAAGGTGCCTCAGTGGATAGAAAGCAGATCTGGAGACTGGAGGTCCTGGGTTTAAAATTAAATCTGGCCTCAGATGCATCTTAGATGTGTGACCCTTGGCAAGTCATTTAACCCCATTACCGGGTCCTTAGTCCTCTTCTGCTTTAGAACTAAGATGGAGGATAAGGGGTATTAAAATAAAAAAATCATGAAGGAAATTTAAGTCTTGCATACATCTTCACCCTCCCCACTTCCCTCTCCAGGTGGTGTTAAACATTTACCAGCAAACTTCTGGCTTTGTATCACTGATAGATGATCTCCTGATTTCTGGTTCCTGCACTTTTGACACTGTACAATCTTGTCTCTTAGAACACTTTTTAAGAAGAAATATCACCTTTTTATAGTCTAAGAGAGTAAGTGACTTTTAGATATATATGAATATTGGGAAGTCTGTATATATATATATATATATATATATTTATATGTAATTATCAGTGATGTTGGGGTGGTGTTGATTGTAGATTTTTGCTTTAAATGAAGACTAATCCTTTTTTAAATCCATCCTTACTTCTGATTCCTCTTTTATACATAATATTTTATTATTAATTATATATTATGCATTATTATATGTTATATATGTTATATATAATATATTAATTATAATTATGCATTATTATATATATATAATACATAAACTCCATGAAATTTTATTCTGTAGGGTATCCTTTGGTAGGATTGGTCCTACTCATAGTTTATAATATGACTTCTCAGGTACTGGTATCAGACCCCAAATGTATCTTTTTCTGGTCTGACTGAGGTAATACTTTTAAAATCCTTCATTTGGGACTCTGAGAATTTCTTGCCAAGATGATTATCTTTCATGATACAGGCAAATTCTGTTTAGTTTTGAAAGGGTTTAGAACTTGGATACTTGACTGAGGAAAGGATAAGATGAAGTAAAACATTTTTAGGTCTAGACAGCCTTAAATGTGACATGACAGCCCAGGGTACTTGAGAGAGATATGAGGTCGAAAAAGAGAACTTGTTTAGGGGAAGGGACATAAAAAACCCATTTCACACATTTCACGATTTGGCATTAAGCCCAGTTCTACTCATCCTTTCTCTGTAAATTGCCATTTCAGACAGAAATACAGGGGAAACAAGAGTGTTTTCCTTGCCCCTTAAATACAACAATTATGGGGAAATAAATTAATCCTCCTAATTAATCTTGGCAGTGAATGATATATTACAGCTGAGAACAAGGCAATCTACCACAGCCTCAGAGGCCGTTTCTGTCAAACTGTATGAGTTGACATGAGAAGTCTGTGCCCTTTAGGGTTTTTAAAGTGGAAACCAAATACATCAATCTCCTGGATTATGTGAATGAATCTCTGAGACTTTTAATTCTTTGTGCCTAAATACTGAGCCTGTACTACCTAGGAAAACATCATCCTCCACCGATGACAGGCAAAGAAATTGCAGGGAGACAACATGCCTTACATATTTATTAAGTGGCAGAAAACATTGCAAAGGTGATGGTTGAATGCCTCACTTTAGCCTTATGGCAATTATTTAATTTAGGCTTCAATGAATACACACGTGTTTCAGTCATATATCTCTTAAATTATTTTTAGGGAATAAATGGAGACAAACCACTGCATATCTGTGTATTTCTGTTCATTGTACTAATGGAAATTTAGCTTAAAAATAGCAATTAATAAGCGCTTAGTAAATCTTTATTGACTAACATGGATATAAACCTGTTGGACTTACAGAAATTGAAACAAGTGTTAAGTGACTTGCAAAGAATCATATAGTTAGTAAGGTTCTCCCTATTAGACCTGATTTGAACTCAAGTATTCCTGCTTGTAGTCCCAGTGCTTTAACTATTGTACTACCTGGCTACCTCTAAGGGAGAATGGGGAAGAGATGATGGCTAGGGAGAAGGAGAGGCAAATATTTTGTTCATTCCTGTAGCATTAATCACTTCCCACTCATCTTTGAATAAAACTGCCCATTCAACTCTAATCACACTTTTTTTTTTCACAAATCACCTTTATAGACAGAAATATATTTTACATTTCCCTTTTCTCTCTTATTATAGCAATTACAGGGAAAATAAGTGAATCTTTCTGGCTTTAACTGGCAGTGTGGTGTGCCATGGCTGGGAACACAGCAGCCTAGCATAGCTACAGATATAGTTTCTCCCAAATTGGATTGGAGTTTAAGGCATTCTCAAGCTACTGGATATAATCATTTCTGGTGTTATTATCTGCTGCTTCTAAATAGCATATATGAATTGTATTGGTACGACGGGTTATCAGGGCTTAGAGAGCAAGTCTGAAGGGATGTGGATCATTGCCCAGACACTGAGTGAGGTTTATTGTTAATCTGATTCCGAAGTTACTTTTGGAAAGTTTCTGTCTGCTTGTAAAAAGCAGGATCTTGAAAACAGAAGGAAGCAGGTTCCCAGTTCTGGTGTAGCCTAGTGACAAATACCAAAAAAGAACAGCAGAAAAAAATCTTAGGAGCCCATTGAATTGAAGGGCTCATAAAGCTGCTTCTGGAAACTTGTTGTGGCTAATGAAGACAACAGGAAAGTGAATAGTGAGTTTAATTCTATATCTGTTATTATGGGAAAGGGTGAATAGTTTTTATTGGACTTTGGAGAGAAGGGATTTGCAAATTGTTCCAATGACTTTTATATTGACTAAACTCACTGGGTAATCACTCAATTCCTCACTCTAACTTTTGCCCAGTTCTGTAGAATTAGTATTTGAGAACTCTACAATTCCATACAATTCCACACTTCTGTGTGAGTATTTTAAAGTTGTGAAAATTAAAAAGCATAGACTCTGTCCAGTGGTGCACAGTAGGTCAGGAAGCAATGCCACTGGAAAGAGTCAACAGTGAACTTATATTTATTAAGCACTTAATATTTTCTAGGCAGTGACTAAGGACTGGGGCCAAATATAAGTAAAAAGAAAGACAGTTCCTGTCCTGAAGGAGCTTACAGTTTAATGGGAGAAGACAACCCATAAAAGAGAGGAAAGGAGGAAGGTATAGTGGTAAAGTCAAGAGAAAAACGATGGTTGATCAGGGTCCTTTCCCAAAATGGAGTCTCCAAGTGAAATTAACCAATGGTAAAAAAGGGACATAGTAGCAGGGGGAGAAGGTGGCTAGAGTATGGTGCCAAAGAATCAGTACTCAAAGACTTAGATTCTTTCTTCATTCTTATTGGGGGAGGGCATAAATAATATAGCAAAATCATGTAGTTAAAGTAGATCCTCTGTCCCCTAATGCATGTGTGCACTTGTATTATATTATTTAATGCAATGAATATATTCTTCAAAGGGATCAAATGAAATTATATTTGTAAAGTATTTTGCAGACAAAATGTTATATGAATGTTAACTATTAGCTGAAAGTTAGTAAAATTTTATAAATCAATTTCTATTTTATATGCACTCTGAAAACTTGCTATTTTTGGAAAAGTTGACATGAGTCCTCTTGCAAAGTGAAGAATTTTTTGTTAATGCAAATTATTTTATCTTTTAGAAAAATTTAGATTTTCATGTATCAAGTTTACTTTGAATTAAAACATAGCATATCTCTGTGATATAGAAAACCTGTTAAGTTCTTTTGTTCCCTGATGCCAGTAGTTTAATGATGGTCTCCCGTAATGTGTAGGTTTTCCCATGTCTGAATGCCAAATTCCTACATTTCCTCTTTTTGTCACTCTTTTTTTTTCTTTTCTGTACCCCTCTCCCATGTTTCTCATGCTATCTTCTTTACCTATTTTCCTATTTTGATCTCAGCTCCACTTTTGTTCCGTTATTGTCTCTCTGCTTCCTCTGCTCAGATGCTCCCCTGATATAGGCATAGAAAATATTATTGTTTCACCTTATGGGGGAAATAATTGAGGCTCAGACACATATGTTCCCAGTCCTTCTCTATCTTTTCCGCCATGTTTATGTATTTTAAAAAGACTGCTATTAAATGCTTACTTACTTAGACTCTGCTTTTTAAGCACCTTGGGAAGAAAGGGCAAATCTATAAATAAGCATCAAAGACATGACAAAATATCTTTCACACAAAATATGTCTTAGTCATCATCTTAATGGAACTGACATTCTGCTTGAGGAGATAAACACATGAATAGTGAACAACAAGAAAAAAGAAACATGATTAATACAAAAACTGAATAAAGACAAAGTTGCAGTGGTTCAGATAAGGGGGATATCAGTGTAGACTATAGGTGAGAGATCCCGAGCATCAGGAAGGAGGAATGGTATTATGTTCCATCTTGAATGAAAAGTAGATGGTTTTTCATCTTTCTTCCAGATATGGATAGGATCGTGTTGAATGCACTCAACAAATAGCAGAATTTGTTGGTAATTCATTAGTTTTTCATGAACTTAACCATAATGACTTCCCTATACTCTCCATTCCCATTCCTACAGATTTAGGAAACAGCATACAACAAAATACTACACTTCGCTATTAACAATGCAATATACAGTCTCTCTCTACTGCTAACAAGTCATTATACATATAACATTTTCCACTTCAATATGTAGGAAAAAGAAGTTATTTTGGAAAGACTCTTTAAACTAATTTACAACATCCTACCACATAGAAATGAAACATAAAAACCATTAAATTGTCTTTGTTACCAATGTATTTTACATGAAGTCAGACTCAACTAGGAAGGTAAAATAGACTTATTAAAAACCTCCAGGAATGAATTTATTTTTAATGAGCAATGATGTCAAATGTGGTAAGAGAAAGTTCTCATTTTAAATATACAATTATAAGGCTCCACAGATGGCTGACTTTAATGTTACATAATTTTTGAAAGTAAAAAGCAAAGTATAGAGCTGAGAGAAGACAATGGTGTAGTTGAAAGGAGTTGGAGCTGGAGTCAGAAATAATAGGTCATAACCATGACCATAATTATTTAACCTTTATAAGTAGCAGTAAGAAGAGAGAATAATATGTATCCTGCCTACCATCAGCAAGTTGTTGTGAGAGAGTATGTGTGTTTGTGTGTGTGTATATATGTGGGTTTTTAAGGTAAAAGTTAAAGATCCATTAGTCATTAGCTATTACTTCCCACACAACTTGGTAAGTCAAAGATTGAATTTTTCAGATTGCTAAAGTTTTTTTTGTTGTTGTTGTTGTAAAATTTCTGAATCGCATGAACCATTTGAAATATGCAAGTAGGAAATGAACAGTGAAGGGGGAGCTGGACTGGCTATTGCTGCTACAATCCATTTTATCTTTAAATATATTAAGTAGCCAGTTACATTGAAGAAGACATTGTATTAATGGGGGAAGAATACAGGGAGAGTGTGATGCCTCTGTGTGACCATTACCTTGCAGTTTTCTTTATTTTGTTTTTTTCTTTTGAGTACCAACATTTTAGAATAAAGGACTGTCAATTCAACAAGCATTTGTTAGGTGCCTACTATATGCAAGTGTAACAATACAGAATTAGTAGTGGGTTTAGTGAGGTCAGAGTGGTTGTCTTTTTTTCTTCTTCTAACTCTGGGATCTTATGTGTGAGCAGATTCAGTAAGGAGATGGTCAGAAACTTGGCCCATAAAGAGAAAGATCAAACCCTTAAAACAAAGCAAAACAAAACTCTAGCCCTTTAAACCCCGTCTCCCATCTGCACAAATAAAAACCACTTAAAATTCAGGTTTAATTTGTGTCTAGTAGAAAGGGAACTAATGAAAAATAAAGATTATATTCAAGTTAGCTACTTTTTTTCTCCACAAAAATTTCAGACAGATAGCTAGCATTTATTAAATACTTACTATGTTTAGGACTCTATACTAAATGCTAGACATACAAATGTGGGTTTCAAAATTAATAATCAATAACTAAATATTATATTTTATAAAGTTTTATTAATAATAACTAAAACAAGGAACTTCCAGGTCTCTTTTAAAGTTTCCTTCCTCTCCCCCAGTATTTATTATCCATTTAGATTTCATTTGTCAGAGATCTGAATTTCCTCATAGAAGTACAGGGTAGAATCTCCACTCTGCATGTTGAGAGCAGTTAGAACTTTTAAAACTTTGTCAAAATATTTCAGGTTGGTTTGTAGTATAAGCAGCCTGGCTTGTGGCATATTCTTGAGGAGAAGGAAATAAAGTAGGAAATCTCCAATGCAAACAAAAAGTCCCAGGATAAGAATTAAGCAAATCCAAACTGCACTTTTTAGCTCTACCAACTCAAACTGTTAAATTTATAAAGTTTTATTAATAATAACTAAAACAAAAGAACTGCCTGAATTCAGCCTGGTTGCATGTCCAAGAGAGGAAGAGGGAGGAGTTACAGCCACTTAAATACAATCATGCAAAATGTGGGGACACAGGAAAAAGGGAATTTTGGAAAATACTAAGGGACTTCTGGGGGATGAAGTCCAAAGGCTCAAAATCTCCAGTTATACACAAAGAAAAGCAAAAAAGAGTCCTTCCTTCTAAGGAACCTCTGGTCTTGCTTCAAATATGAAGCCTCATGGGCATGCAATGACAAAAAATTACCTAGACAGCAAGTTATAATTGTTTTCTTCTCCTGTGAAAGTGACACTTCGAATTCCAAAGCATGAAACACTTTGAAGGTCAGGAGAATGAAGATTTTACCATAGACTTGGTCCTGAGATGTTTTTCTCATAGCCTCAGGATCACACATCTATTAAGTGTCTCTATGGCCAAGTTTGAACTCAGGAAAAGTTCTTGACTTCAGATTAGATGCTCTATCCACTGTGCCACTTAGTTGTCCACCTCTACAATATCTTTAACCTCTATTCACCCTATTTTGGATTACTTTCCCCTCAAAACTAGTTTAGGTTTCATCACCTCTCAGCTGGGCCACCATAAACAGAGATTTAACCTGTCTTCATTTCTTTGTCTTTAGCACATTTTTTGGGTACACCTTCCAAAGTAATCTTGCTCAGATCATGTCATATCCCTGCTCAGAAACTTCCATTGAGTCCCTATTGCATATCAGAGAAAAATAAAAGTTTAAAAGTAAGAACAAAATAAAACTAGAATTAGAAAAAAACAACTCCTTAATCTAGATTGTATGGCCATCACATTTGGAGATGCCATGATATAATAGAATGAGCAGTGGGTTTAGAGGTAGCTAGGTGTCATAGTGGAGAGAATGCCAGAACTGGAGTTAGGAAGACCTGAGTTCAAATTCCTTCTCAGACACTATGTGACCAGGGGCAAATCATTTAATATCCCTCTGCCCTTGTTTCCTCATCTGTAAAATGTTACTAATAACTAGCACCTACTTCAAAGCGTTGTGAAGATCAAGTGAAACAATATAGAGAAAGCATTTTGAAAATCTCAAAGTACCATACCACTAGCTCTTGTTAGTTGGAGTTGATGAACCTAAATTGAATCCTGAATCTATTTATTTTCTTTTTTTACTTTAGGCAAGTTATTGGACCTCTGTGCGCCTCAGCTTCCTTACCTATGGAAAAGAGTTGGACTAGTTGCCCTTTAAGATTCCTTTCTTCTGTAGAGCTGTGATCCTATCTTTCCAACTTTTTCCATAGTGCTTCCTTTCATACATTCTATGTTCAGCTAAATTGTATAACTAGCTATTCCAAAATTGGAGTATATCATCGTCCTTCTCTGAACATTCATGGAAGTGATCCCAGATTTTAATGTATAAATTTTATAGTGAAAGAAAGAGCATTTCCCCCCACCTTTTGATATGCAAAAGTAATGTGCACCCAAATCAGAGATAAACAGATCTAGATAAGTCTCAAAACTAGATGAGATTTAAATTTTGGACTTGAGCAGACAGGATTTAGAAATAAAGTAAATAAAGTAAAGCATGGAAAAAACTCTAAGCTATAAGTCAATAATTATAATATCTCTTGGATTCCATGAACTGGCTATAATCATGAGAGATTTCTCAAAATTCGCTCTTTTTGCTCATCTCTTCAATCAGTCAGTAAACATTTCTTACATGCTTACTATGTTCCATGCAACATCAACTATTGGGGGTCCAAAGAAAGGCAAAAAAAATCTCAAGGAACTTATAGTCCAATGATGGAGAAAACATGCATACAATAAGTACATATAGGCTATATAGAGGATAAATCATAGTTAAACAGTAGAGAGAAGGGAGATAGGAAAGACTTTATATAGAAGATGGGATTTTATCTGGTTTTTTAAGGAGAAAGAACCATATAGACATGAGCCCTGGAGTTGGGATACAGAGTGTTTTATATGAGGAACTTCAAGGAGGTTCATGTCACTGGATCATAGTACTTAGTAGGATGCAGGATGTAAGAAGCCTGGAAAAGTAGGAGAGCTCAGGTTATAAAGATCTTTGAATGCCAAGCAGAGGATTTCATATTTGATCCTGGAAGTGAAAGGGATCAACTTGTGCTTATTAAGTGTGTTGAGGTGGAGAAAGTTTATATGGCCAGACTTGCACTCAGGAAGTTAGCTTAGTGGAGAATGGACATGAATGGGTACAGATGTATGGCAGAAAGACTAACCATTAGATTATTCAAATAATCCAGGGATAAAGTAAGGAGGGCCTGCAACAGAATGGAGGCAGTGTTAGAGGAGAGAAGAGGACATATGTGAGAAATGTTATAATTAATAGACCTTGGTAAATGATTGGATATGGATGGTGAGAGATAGAAGTCAAGAGTGACATCAAGGTTTAGAGCCCAGATAACTAAGAAGACGATGATACCCTTCACAAAAAGAGAGAATTAGGGAGAGGGAAGAATTTTTTTTTTTTGGAGATGAGTTTAATTTTAGGGATGTTGAATTTGAGATGATTCTATTATTTATAGGTTGAAATATCCAATAGACAATTGGAGATTTGAGGATTTGAGTCAACAGAGAGATTAGAACTAGATAAGATTTGATAATCAATATGGATATGATAATTAAATCTATGGGAACTGATAAGAGTAACAAATGAAATAATATAAAGAAAAAAAGAGAATCTAGGAGAGGGATATCCATAGTTACTAGGCATGACCTGGATGAAGATCTAACAAAGGAGACTAAAATATTAGTAAGATAGAAGGAGAACTAAAAGAGAGTGGTGTTCTAAAAACCTAGGGAACAGGAATTATTAAGAAGAGGGGAAGTGACTGTCAAAGGCAGCAGAGACATAATGAAGGATGAGTATTGAGAAAAGGCTATTACATTTGGCAGTTAAGACTTCTTTAGTAATGTTAGATAGAATAGTTTTCATTAAATGATTAGTTTGTAAGCCAAACTGCAAAGATTAAAGAAAAGAGTGAGAAGAGAGGAATTTAAGGTGTTTATCACTGATGGTCTTCTCAAGGAATTTGGTCATAAAACGGAGGAAAGATATGGATGATAGTTATTGGGAATGAGAGAATCAAGTTGAGGATCTTTTGAGAATAGGGGAAAGAAAGATCATCTAATATAGCAGCTATGAATGATGAAACATGTTAAATTCTCGCCTTATAGTTTTATTACTTCTAAAAAGACAGGAAAAATGTATATTATTATAGTCATTAGCAATCAACATTAGTCATCACATGTGATCTGAATTGTATCATTTTTGGTGTTATTTTCATCATTATCATTATTTTAGATATTTTTATTGTTTTCCTGTATCTACTTTCTTTGGTTTTTCACATAGGTCTTCCCATGTTTCTCTGAATTTCTAATATTTATAATACCTTTTAAATTTCCATGTTATTTTTCAAATTTTATTTTATTATTGTATTTTATCTTTACATTGCAGTCACTTTCCTTTCACTTTATTTCAAAATGAGTGGTCTATATGACTTAGTCAAATCGACATATGTTAATTAAATACTTACTACGTACTAGGGCTGGGGAAACAAAAGCAAAAGAAAGTCTCTGCTCTCAAAGAGCTCACAATCCAGATAACATGCAAATAATTATATACGAACAAGCTATATAAAGGATAAATTGTAGATCATCTCAGAAGAAAGGCAATAACATTAGTGAAGATCAGGTAAGATTTCTTGCTGAAGACGAAATTTTAGCTAAGACTTGAAGGAAGTCACAGAATCCGGGAGGCAGAGATGTGGAAGGAGAGAATTTTAGACATCGGGAACAGACAGTAAAAATGTTTAGAATATCTAGATAACTTTTCAGGGAGCATAAGGAGATAGGAGTCATTAGATCACAGAGTTCTGGGGTAGGAGAGGGAGAGAAAGATGTAAGAAGAATTGAAAGGTAGGAAGGGGCCAAGTTATGAAGGGCTTTAAAAGTCAAATAGATTAAAAAATTTCCAAATCTGATCTTGGAGGTTATAGGGAGTCATTGTAGTTTATTAATTAGGGAAATGCCATAGTCAGACCTGTAATCAATTTAGTGAAATTGCTTTTGCAGTTGACTAATGGTTGGATTAGAGTGGTGAGAGATTTGAATTTGGGAGAGCATCCAGTAGGTTATTGTAATAGTTTAGGCACAGATTGATAAAGACCTGCACCACGGTGGTGACAGTGCCAGAAAAGAGAAGGTACAGTATATGAGAAATATTGTGAATTGATAAAATTTGGAAAAGATTAGATTTGGGGGAATATAAGAGGAGTTAAGGATGATACCTAGGTAGTGAACCTGTGTGACTGTGTCCTCAACAGTAAGGCAGGATGGTTTTAAAGTAGGAAAAGATGAGTTCAGTTTGGGATACATTGAATTTAGGATGACTGTGGGATCTCCATTTCAACATGTTCAACTGGCAGATGGATATACAAAGCTTGAAGCCAGGGGAGAGGTTAGAGCTCAATAAATATAACCAAGAATCATCTACATAACTATGATAATTCAATGCACGGGATATGGTGAGATCACCAAAATAGTATATAAGTAGAGATAAAGAGGGTCCAGAGAACCTTGGGGGATATCCATGGTGAAATGGGCATGGCATGGAAGATCCAGCAAAGGAGACTGAGAATTAGAGATCAGAAAAAAGTAAGGAAAAATTGGAGCTATGTTGTAAGAACTTAGAAGAGATTATCAAAGAGAAGAGGATGATTGACAGTGTCAAAGGCTACAGGTAAAGAAAGATGAAGCTGAAGAAAAAGCCTTTAATTGGATAATTAAGAGATTGTTGGCAGCTTTGGAGAGAGCAGTTTCAGTTAAATGATGAGGACAATATAGAATTGAATTGGTTCACCAAAGCTGAAGATGGGGAAGAGAGAAGAGTATAGCTAGGGTAAAGGAGATATTCTAGGAAAGAACAGAGTGATGGAGGGATTGGAGGGCATTTTGAGAATGAACAAGGTTAGAGTTGCAAAGAAAAAGGAGCCGAAATGACAAAAAATTATGATTATATAAAGGAATTTCAGAATTCATAAATGTGAAAATGAAACACTTGTGGGTGATAGAAAGATCAAGGATGATTGTTTCTATGAATAGCAGAGGCGATGTGGCAGATGAGTTGATAATATGTGAGTCAATTGAGGAATAAGAGATTGAAAATAATTGAAGGACCATCAGTATATATGCTGAATAATGTTGGTAGAATCCAGAAGTGGCAAAGGTTTGTAAAGAATATTTTAACTTTGCCACCATGATCAGCATATTAGGTATGGTGGGAGATAAGGAAGGTGGGTCATATTAGTGAAAATATAGCTAATGTCAGAAAGGGTGGTGAGTGACAGATAGTATATCATTAGGTGGGAGCCGGTCAGAGTAAATGTAATTGAGTTAAACAAAAGGATATATAGATGATTTATACAATATTCTGTCCTAATTATCCCCCCCAACTTTTTTTGGACAAGAGTAATGATGTACATTTATCATTGTTTATAGTACAATATCCTATTATATTATTTAAAAAATTATTTTTATTTATTTCATTAGATATTTGAAAATTATATGTACATTTAAAAATGATCATGCAAAATATTTTTGAGTTTCAATTTACCTTATTCCCCCTTTTGGAAGGCAAGTAATTTCATTTTGATTATACTTTTAAGGTCATATAAAGCATATTTCCATATTAGTCGTGTTACAAAGGAAAACAAAATAAAATCATAAAAATAAAAATTGTAAAAAGAAGAATACTTCAAGGTGTATTCATAGTTCATTAGTTCTTTCTCTGGAGGTGGATAGCATTTTTCATCATGTATTCTTTGCAATTGTCTTAAAACATTGTCTAGTTCAAAGTAGTCAAGTCTTTCACAGGTGATCATACTTACAGTATTGCTATTGCTGTAAACAATGTTCTCCTGATTCTGCTCACTTAATTTTTCCCGAGTTCATATGAGTCTTTCCAGGTTTTTTCTGAAACCATTCTGCTCATAATTTCTTATAGCACAATATTATTCCATCATAGTCATATACCATAACTTGTTCAGTGATCTCCCAATCAATGGTTATTCAATCACTTTCCAATTATTTGTCACCAAAAATGCCATAATTTTTTTTTTTATAAATAGTCCCTTTTCTTTAATCTGGGATACAGTCCCAGTCGTGGTATTTCTGGGTCAAAGGGTATGCATGGTTTTATAGCCTATGGATGTAGTTCCAAATTATTTTCTAGAATGGTTGAAATAGTTCACAACTCAACTAACAATACATTAGTGTCCTAATTTTTCCACATCCTCTCCAACATTTGTCATTTTTAATCTGTCAAATTAGCTAATCTGACATGTGAAAGGTATTATTTCAGTTGTTCTAATTTGCATTTCTCTAATCAGTATTTTTAGAGTTTTTTCCATGAGACTATTGATGACTGATTTCTTGTTCTGAAAATTGTTCATATCGTTTGACCATTTATCAATTGGAGAATGGCTCTTATTTTGTGACTTTGACTCAGTTCCTTATATATTTGAAAAAATGAGGTTTACTTTATGTTTTGCAACTTTGCAAATTTTGCCATTTCAACTAATTGTTTAGTTGATTCCTTAGGACTCTCTAAGCAAACCATTATATGATCTGCAAAGAGGGATAGCTTGTTTACTCATTGTTTATTTTTATTCCTTTATTTACTTTTTTTCTTGCCATATAGCTATAGCTTGCATTTCTACAATATTAAATACAATATTGAAAAAAGAATGCTCATAATGGATTTCTTTGCTTCACTCATAATCTTATTGGGGAGACTTCAAGTTTTTTCTCCTTACAAATGATATGTGCTCTTTCTTTTAGATAGATACTATTGACCATTTTAAAAAAGGTCCCTTTCATGCTTATATTTTCTGTTTTTAAAAGGAATGGGTATTGTATTTTTTCAGAGGCTTTTCCTGAATCTATTGAGATAATTATATAATTTTTGTTGATTTTGCTATTGAGATGGTTAATTACACTGAAAAATTTTCCAATATTGAACCAGCCCTGCATTCCTGGAATAAAGCCCATCTCATCATGAAGTAAAATCTTTGTGACATATTGCTATAATCTCCTTACTACTACTAAAATTTTTTTTTGCATCCATATTCATTAAGGAAATTTATGTTTTTTCTCTGTTTTTGCGCTCCCTGATTTAAGTATTAAAACCATATTTGTGTCATAGAAGTAATTTGGTAAGATTCTTTCCTTTTTTTTTTTGGTTTTTATTCAAAACCCTTACCTTCTGTCTTAGAATCAGTACGAGGTCTTGGTTCCAAAGCAGAAGAGTGGTAAGGGCTAGGCAATGGGGGTTAAGTGACTTTCCCAGGGTCACTTAGTTAGGAACAGTCTGACACCAAGTTTGAACCCAGGACCTCCCACCTCTAGGCCTGGCTCTCAATTCACTGAATCACCTAACTGCCCACAGGATTCTTTCTTTACCTATTTTTCAAACAGTTTATATAGTATTGAGATAAATTGTTCCCTGAATGTTTAATAGAATTCACTTGTGAACCAACTCATCTGGTTCTGGGGATTTTTTAGGGACTTTGGTGATAACTTGTTTTCCCCCTAAGGATTAATTAGTATTCTATTTCCTCCTCTGTTAATTTGAGGAGTTTATATTTGTAAATATTCATTCATTTCACTTAGATGCTCAGTGTTATTGGCTTATAATGAGACAAAATGACATCTAACAATTCATTTAATTGGTGTAGTGTTCACCCTTTTCATTTTTGATACTGGTAATTTAGTTTTCTTCATTCTTTTAAAAAATCAAATGATACAATGGTAAGCAATCTAACAGATAGATTATACAGATATAACCATGCAAAACATTTTCCCATACTAATCCCTTTGTGCAAGGAAACTTGAATAAAAAGGTTAAGAAAAAATGAAAAAGGTATTCTTTGGTCTGGATTCAGACTCAATCAATTCTTTTACTCTGGAAGCAGAGTTGACATTTTTTATCATGAGTCCTTTAGGAGTTTTGGGTCATTATATTGCTGAGAATGGTTGTTATTTATAATTGTTCTTTGTACAATATTCTTGTCACTGTATATAATGTCCTCTTGGTTCTGCTCATTTCACTCTGCTTTAGTTCATGTAAGTCTTTCTAGGTTTTTCTGATCTCCTCTTGCTTGTCATTTCTTATAGCACAATAGTATTCCATGTCAATTATATACTATAACTTACTCAGCCATTCCCCAATTAATGGGTATCCCCTCACTTTCTGATTCTTTGCCCCTACATAAAGAGCTGCTTTAATTATTAAATTAATTAATTAATAAACCTAATTAATTAAATATTAAATAAGGTCCTTCTCCTGTTTGTTTTTTATCTCTTTAGGACATGAACCTAGTTATGGTATGCTGGGTCAAAGAGTATTTACTGTTTTTTAGACCTTTGAGCATAAATCCAAATTATTCTCCAGAATGATTGGATCATTTAAAAACTCCCCAAATAGTGTCTCAATTATTTGACATTCCCTCTAAGGTTTGTCAATTTCTTTTTCTGTCATAATAGCCCAATCAGAAAAGTGGTACCTCAGAGTATTTTCAATGTACATTTCTCTTATTAATAGTGTATTTATGTAATATTCTTAAATATAATGTTCCATATTTTTGTACATAATAATTGTAAGTTGAATTTGGATTTATATCTTTAGGTTCTTATTTCTATAGAGTATAGTTAGGATTGTGTTATTTGCAACTATAATTATTTATAATTGTATAACTATAATTATTTATAATTTGAGATTTTCTCTCTTTACCTCTCCCTATTTTTCATATTAGTATAGTTTTCTATTAGAAAGAATTAATAGTATAGGCAACTTTAACTAGGAATATAGAGTATTAGATAGTTATGTTAGAGAGATTCATTGGGGAGATTAGTCTCCCAAAGGATCTCAGGGGGATTGTTAAAGGGATTTTCTTAATCTTTCCCCCTGTCTCCTTAAGAGGCAAAAGAGTCAGATGTCTAAGAAGAGTAGAACTAACAGGTGTCTGTGAGCCAGAACTGAAGATCCCATTATCAGGAAGATTATCATTATTAGGGGAATGATAAGGAAGGGACACTGGCAGTTGGGGCTATTTGCCTCTGGATCTGAAGAGAGCAAGAAGTCTGTCTCTGCTACTGGCAGTTGGCTACTGTTAGTTGGGTGGTAGAAACTGATTGAAGGAGTTTGTGGGTGGTGAATGTGTGATTATTTAGGAAGATAGAAGGTAATTAATGAATCAGTTTTAGATAGTATCACTTAGAACAGGCCTGATGTTTGCCAGGCAAGAAGAATCTGTACTTTGAAGACAGTTAGAGGAGGTTATTAGAAATTTTAGATAGTATTAGGAATTTAGGTATAGTCATAGGGTATTAGAATAATCATCTCTCTTTCTTCTTTTTCTATTTTGTATCTGTTCTTCCTCTAAAATTAAACTAAGTGTTTTATTCAACTGCTCTCCTCACTTTTGTCAAACTCTCACTTTTAACCCTTACAACAGTGATCTAGAACATTTTCACATGACCATAGATAACTTCAATTACTTTGTCTAAGAACTGCCATTTTATATCCCTTGACCATTTGTCAATTGGGGAATATTGTATATTCTTATATGTTCAACTCATTTGAAAAATGAGACCTTTATTAGAGGGTTTTGTAAAAAAAAATGCACCATTATGATTAAGCAGGATTACTCTTTATCAGATTTCCCCTTGTTTAGTTTAGGGCCACCACCGCCCCCAAATTGTCCTCTTTTCAATCAACCCTCACCCCCATCATATAGGAGAAGATAGATTTCTATATATAGTTGATTGTGTATGTTTTTCCCTTGTTGAACCAATTTCAATGAGAATAAGGTTTATTTGCTCCCTTCCCTACTTTGCTCATTTCCCCTTCCACTGTCAAAGCATTTTCATGCTTTTTTTGTGTAATAATCTACCCCCATTCCATTTTTTCCTTCCTCCTCCTCCCAATGCATTCTTCTTTCTCATTTGTTAAGTTTTTTTATGTAACCATATCACACTCAGTTCACCCCACACCCCACCCTCTGTCCATGTATATTCCATATAACTGCCCTAATAATGATAAAATTCTTAGGAGTTATAAGAATCATCTCCCTATGTAGGGATGCATACAGTTTAAATTTATTGAATGCCTTTTGATTTCTTTTTCCTATTTATCATTTTATGCTTCTCTTGAGTTTTGAATTTGAGAGTAAAATTTTCCATTCAGCTCTGGTCTTTCCATCAGGATTGTTTGAAAGTCCTCTATTAAACTGAATATTTGTTTTTTCTCTTAAGGATCATACTCAGTTTTGCTACATAAGTGATCCTTAGTAGAAGTCCTAGCTCTTTTGCCCTCTGGGATTTTATATTTCAGGCCCTCCAATTCTTTAATATAGAAGCTACTAAATCTTGTGTTATCCTGACTGTGGCTCCATGGTATTTGAATTCTTTCCTTTTGGTCATTTGTAATATTTTCTCCTTGACCTGGGAGTTTTGGAATTTGGCTATAATATTATTGGGAATTATCCTTTTGGGATATCTATCAACAGCTGATCTATGGATTCTTTCCTTTCTGTTTTATCCTCTGGTTCTCGAATACCAGGGACATTTTCCTTGATAATTTTTTGAAAGATGATATAAAAGCTTTCTTTTTGATCATGGCTTTCAAGTAGTTCAATAATTCTTTGATTATTTCCCCTGGATCCCATTTTCCAGGTCACCTGTTTTCCAAATAATATGTTTCATATTTCTTCTATTATTTCATTTTTTAAACTTTGATTTTTTTGATGTTTAATGAAGTAATTAGCTTGTCCAATTCTCATTTTTGAGGCATGATTTATCTGAGTGAGCTTTTTTACTTCCTTTTCCATTTGGTCAATTCTACTTTTTTTTCCTTCTAACCCTTTCATTTTATGTTCTATCTTAGAATCAATTCTGTGTATTGCTTCTAAGGCAGAAGAGTGGTAAGGGCTAGTCCTTTCAGAAAATCCAGGAATGGAGTCAGTTCTTTCACTCACCATGTGTCAGTCCAAAGGAAGAGATTTAAAAACAGTCTCAACATGTACAGGGTCTCAGGTCCAGTCAGTAGATTCTTCACCAGCCTCCAAGTTGAACTCTCTGAAGATCTCAGATAATTCTCCCAATCTCAAAGGATTCTCTCCCTCACAGGAAGTTGTAACTCCCTTTTAAAGACACTTTCTTTCACGTCACTTCCTGTGCCTTTCCCTAATTTTATATCTACCAATCACAGTTGAAGCTTCGCTTTAGGACTGCCTAGGGGCTATCAGTTTAATTCTGATTAATCACCCACTATTTCACAAGTGGGCCACAGACCTTCCCATTTAATGATTAAGTGAAATGTTTACACTTTTGGTGATTAGATAAAAAAAGGGGCAGATCTCCCCACTCAACTGTAAGTAGGGTGTTTACACTTTTGGTGATTAAATCTAAAAATGTTCAGGGGAGTTAATTTATTTTCACAATCAGGGGAGAGCTAATTAATTTAATTTTCACAATCAGGGGAGAGTTAAATTTAATCTTCATACCCAACAATCTTTTTTTACATCATCTTTTTTTTAAAACCCCTTACCTTCTGTCTTGGAGTCAATACACAGTATTGACTCCAAGGCAGAAGAGTGGTAAGGCCTAGGCAATGGGGGTCAAGTGACTTGCCCAGGGTCACACAACTGGGAAGTGGCTTAGGCCAGATTTTGAACCTAGGACCTCCCGTCTCTAAGTCTGGCTCTCAATCCACTGAGCTACCCAGCTGCCCCCTTTTTTTACATCATCTTAACAGAATCAAGACACTCCTATACTTTTTTCTGTGTAGAATCATGTATCATTTTCCCAAAGAGAAAGGTCAACAATCTGACTTCATTGAGTCATTTATGATATCTTTCTCTTAATGTTACTTTCTGAACAAGTCTATGCCAGAAGGTCAAGAGCTACTTTGATCCAGCCATACCATTGCTAGGTTTATACCCCAGAGAGATAATAAGGAAAAATACTTGTACAAAAATACTTATAGCCACACTTTTTATGGTAGCAAAAAATTGGAAAATGAGGGAATGTCTAGCAATTGGGGAATAGCTGAACAAATTGTGGTATCTGATGGTAATGGAACACTATTGTGTTGAAAGGAATGATGAACTGGAGGAATTCCATATGAACTGAAAAGACCTCCAGGGACTGATACAGAGTGAAAGAAGCAGAACCAGGAGAACATTGTACACAGAAACTGATACATTATGGCACAATTGATGTAATAGACATTGTAATAGATGTAAAAGCAGCAGTGCAATGATCCAGGACAATCCAGAGGAAATTATGAGAAAGAATGATATCCACATCTAGAGAAATAACTGAGAGTAGAAATGCAGAAGAAAAACATATGATCGATCACATGGTTTGATGGGTCTATGATTGGGGTATCGGCATTAAAAGATTACTCTATCACAAACATGAATAATATGTAAATAGATGTTGAACAATGATACATGTATAACCCAGAGAAATTGCTTGTCTGGGGAGGGAGGGAAGGAAGAGGGGTGAAAAAAATAATGAAACACGTAACCATGGAAAAATATTCTCAAAAAAATAAATTAGTTGATTAAAAACTAAAAATAAAGAAGGGTAAGGGCTAAGCAAATAGGGTTAAATGATTTACCTAGGATCATACAGCTAGAAAGTAGTTGAGGCCAGATTTGGAACCAAGATCCTCTCAACTTCAGCTCTGGTATTCTATCAAATGTGCCACTTAGCTGCTACCCTTATGATGTCTTTTCCATGTTTATTTTTTTAAACTTCTCTTCAGTCTTATATTTGAAAGTCAAATCTTTATTCACACTCATCTTTTTTTTAAAATCAGTGATTCTTAAAAACTCTCTATTTCATTAAATATCTATTTTCCCCCTTGAGTTTTACTGAGGAATTTATTGTTGGTTGTAGTCCAAACTCCTTTGCTTTCTAGGATATTGTATTCCAAATTCTATCCTCTTTTAACATAGTAGATTCGAGATCTTATGAGATTCTGACTGTGTTTCTATGGTATTTAAATTGTTTCTTTATTGTAGCTTAAAGTATTTTCTCTTTGACTTGGGAGCTCTGGAATTTGGCTATAATATTTCTGATTATTTTTATTTTGAGTTCTCTTTCAAGAAGTGATTGGTATATTTTTTCCATTTATATTTTGCCTTTTCAGTATAGAATATTGGGGGCAGTTTTCCTTGATAATTTCTTGAAATATGTTGTTTCTATGTTATCTTTATTTAGTCATGGCCTTCAGATAGTCCAATAATATTTAAATTATCTGTTCTAGATCTATTTTCCAGGTTAATTGTTTATCTGATGAGAAATTTCACATTTTCTTCTATTGGTTTTATTCTTTTGACTTTGCTTTGTTCTTTTTAGTGTTTTATAGAGTCATTAACTTCCACTTGCAAAATTCTAATTTTTAGTAAATTATTTTCTTCAATGAACTTTTATACCTCCTTTTTCCATATGGCCAATTTTGTTTATTAAGATGTTACTTTTGTTTTTTAGCCTCTTTTATAAAGCTATTGTTTTTTTTTTATAATTTTCTTCCTTTACTTTCATTTCTTTATCTAAGTTTTCCTCTTCCACTTTGATGTTGAAAATAATTTTTTAGCTCTTCTGGGAATTCTTATTGAGCTTGTGTACAATTTGCTTTTTTTTCTTTTAGGTTTAGATTGGGATTATTTTGACTTTATTGCTTTGTTCTGAGTTTGTGTCTTTATCTTCCTTTTAATTGTAGTAGATGAATCAGCTTCTTTTTTGTTGTTTGCTCATTTCCCCACCATGTTTCTTAGTATGGAACTTGATATTAATGTTGAACTTGGTTTCAGGTTGGGAGAGGGAAGTTGGTAGGGGCTCTATTTCAAGCCTCAGGCTTTCTCACACTGCTGTTTTCAGAATTAGTTCTGGGGATTTGAAAGTTTTTGAAGCTTGCAAGGTGATGTGATCTAGAGAGAGGTGTAGTCACTGTTCTCTTGGCCTGTACTCTGAGCCTTTACCCAGGAAGGTCCTTGTTCCTATGGTGTTACAACTCCTTCCTTTGATCTTGAAACAATACTGTTCTTCACTGTCCCTGATTCCCTGGGACCAGAAGTGATATTGCTCATGAGGGCTTCTACTCCCTCTTAACTGAAAATGCTTTTTTCTATTCTTGAATTATATCCCAGAAGTGAATATAAGCATTGGTGTGCCAAAAAGTTGCTTGTGAGTGCTCCAACTCCCTCTTAATGGAAAATTTTCCTCTCTGTCCTTGAACTATGACTGGTATTATCAAATAGTATCTGGTCTTGGAATCCAATGCTAGCACAGAGGAACCTTGTAATTGCTTTATGAATACACCTCTTACCATCTCTGGCTTGAAAGCTCTCAAAAAAGCCAGATTGTGGTATAACAAATGCTTATTATCTTTACCCCTAAACTCACTACTCACCCTAACATCTATTTCTATTGTAAATACCCCATCCTTCCATTGACCCAGGTTTTAATTATTGGAATCATCTTTGACTCTTCACTCTTTCTCATCCATGCAACTAATTGTTGATTCTATCTTCCAAACATCTCTCCTAACTCATCCCTTACTCTCCATTCACAGTCACTATCCTGTCAGAAATTGAATTATTTCTAACCTGCATTATTTTAAGAGCTTCCTAATTGGTCTTTCTACCTCTAACTACTCTCCTCTAATCTATGCTTCACAAACTGGCCAAATTAATATATTAAGGCTAAAATATTTATTATTCAAGACAAGATATCATCTTTGATATCACTCTACTATTTCTCAGTAAATTCTAATAGCTTACTATTTTTTCTAAGAGAAAATATAAACTTCTCTACATAGCATTTTTAGTAGACCACAATTGGACTGTAAATGCTTTCTAGAATAATCTAATTTCCCCCAAAACTTGCTTTTCTATATTTTAGACACATTGATCTGTCAAATGTCCTTTCTCATCACTTTTGTCTTTTGGAACCACTTGTCCCTCTATCCCAAGAAGAGAAAAAAATCTCTTGAAGAGAAGGATTATTTCATTTTTGTATTCATATCAATAGCAATAAATGCTTGTGTTAACTTGGTGTCAGATGATATTTTGGAGCTGATTCAGTTTGCAAGGTTTTTATCATTAGTGATTTAAAAATATAGTTACTTAAAGTTTAAATTTATTCTTCTAAAATGTTTGTATGAATACATATTGGGGAATGGCTCTTAATTAAACAAACTTGTTTCAGTTCTCTACATTTTGGATATCAAACTTTTATTGAAGTTCTTTGATGCAAATATTTCCTCTAATTGATTTTTTTATTCTACTAATGTTGATTATGTTTGTGAGAATGTTTTAAAATTTTTATATAAAATCCAAATTGTCCTTTTCATCTTTCATAATTATTTCTCTCTGTGTTTCCTGAGTATAGGCAGTTAAATAGTGCAGTGGATAGAGGGCCAGATCTATTGTTGGTCAGGTATGAGTTCAAATCCAATCTCAGAAATTTACTAGCTGTGGTACTTTGAGCAAATCATTTAACCTCTATCTGCCTGGGTTTCTCATTATCCAAATAGGGATGAAAGTAGCACCTTCTTTGCATGTTCATCCTGAGGATAAATGAGATAATATTTTAAAGCTTCTTATAAACCTTGAAATGCTATATTCATGCTATTCTCATCATTATTATTAATTTCCCTAATCATAGTTACCTTTCTTTCTCCTATTTTAAAAAATGTTGTTACTTTTTAATATTTACACTACTAATTTATTTGGAATTTGTGAACTTATGGTATATTTTTTTATAATGATTTAATATCTATAACAGCTAACACTTAATTTGTGGCCCAGTGGATGAGTGCTGGACCTGGAGTCAGAAAGACTCCTATTCCTGAGTTCGAAATCCAGGCTTAGGCATTTACTAGCTGTGTGACCCTGGACAAGTCACTTAATTGCTCAGTTTCTTCACCTGTAAGAGGACTTGGAGAATGGAATGGCAAACCATCTAGTAACTTTGTGGAAAAAATCCCTTACAGGGTCATAAAAAGTTTAATGCAACTGAAAATGACTGTACACTTTTTCATAGGTTTTTTTACTTCTCTGAAAAATCTCATGAAGTAGATAAGGCCAGAATAATAATTACTAATTTGTTTATGAGGAAGTTGAAGCTTAAGGACATTATGTTTTCTCCAAGAAATATGGTCCCTAAATGTTCTAAAAGCCAGACCTCTCAGTTCTGAGTTTTCTGCTACCAAACTTAGCTCTGTCACCCTCTTTTTCAAATACCTTAACCTCATGGACCTAACTGCTTATATTGCCATTTTCTCTGATTCTTTTCTTTTCTCTTATTTGTTCCATTTTGGCAATCTATTCCACTACCTTTATTACACTTGGAACATTGAAGTAAAGACAATTGCCATGTAGAGATTCCATTAAATCTCTTATCGTGCATTTCTGAAGAAAAGAGAAATGCTGTTTTGGTTGAAGAAGAGGACAGCTTGAATGAGTGCACACTTTCAGAAGTTCTGGTCAGACTGGTTCTTTGAAATGACTTTTAGCTTTGATTTTAAAAGATCTAAAATTATTTTTCCTCAGCCAATACTAGGGAAACATTATCTCAATAGAATAGAATGTACTAAGAAAACCAATTCGAAAAAAAATTAAAGCAAAAGAATAAATAGTTCCTGGCCATTTATTTACTGAACTAGATGAGTAATGCTTTAGTTAGGAGGTCAGAGATATGTATTTTTTGTTCCATTATGGCTTCCATGAGATACTGTATCATTTATCAATACCTTATTTAATAGTACCACAGACTTAAAATTTATAAAAGTTTCAGACACTTGGCCATCAGGAAAGAAATTGTTTTGCACTATTGTAACACATGCAACTGTGTTCTAAGGAGTAAAGGGTTTTTTTTTCTGTTTTGTCAAAGGGAATAGAGGCATTAGAGTATTTCATTTCAACCTTACAACATCCCTATGATTTGGTAGGGCAAGGTGCAATCTGTATGTACTAGACCAAGGGTTACAAACCTTTTTTTTTGTGGCATAGACCCTTTTGGATGTGTGGTAAAGCCTATGTATTCCCTTTCAGAATAATGATTTTAAGTGCATTAAGTACATAGAATTACAAAAGAAATTTATACCAAAATAATAGTAACAAAGTATTTTTTAAAATACATTCATGAATGCCAGGTTATGAACCCCCAGCTAAACTGTGCTAGATCCTAAGAGGGTACAACAAGGAGAGAAGAGGCTACTTAGAAGATACAAGGATGAAATGATATTCACCACCATCAAGATAAGAACTGTTACTGGCACAATGTTCTAGTTAGAAATAATGAAGGATCAAAGCATAGAATCTCAGTATTTATACCTAGAAAGAGCACGAAATATCATCTAACCCAACCTTCTCATTACATAGATGAAGAAACCAAGGTTTGGAAAAGTGTTATGACTCCCTCAAGGTGACACAGGTAACAAGTTATCCAACCTAGTACTCATTTTATGATGCCACATTGCCTTCCTGTCCTTTGGCATTTGAGGAGATAAGCAACCTGCCTCTATCAAGCTTTCCCTGCCCTTTCTCACACTACTACCTTTTATGTATGATGCACTATAACTAAACAGGAACACTTGCTATTCTCCAAATACAGGATTCCCCCAAATCAGGATTTTCTTGCCTCCATTTCAGAGTGACACCTCCAGGAAGTCAGAAATGGGAAGGAACAGAGTCCAACATCTATCTAAACTTGATTCTCCTCAATGTTATGGCAGTGAGTGTTGAGGAGAGTGGACATTTTTTAAAATCCTATTTATCAAGCATTGAGAACAGAATATTGTGCTAGGTACTGGAGAGATAGAGTGTGGATAAAACAGTTTTTGACTTCATGAAGGGTACAGTAAGGCGATAAAATAGGCAAGAAAAACCATAATGTATGACCATGTAAAGAGGAACAAAATGCAATGTAGGATTGTAGGAAGGATATGATCAAGAATGTTATTAATTAATTAAAGCACTATATTTTAATTTTATTAATTTAAATTGAGTGAATTAATATCTTTTGTTTTTACATCAGCTTCTCTTCCCAATATATCCTTTCTACTTCCCTTCTTCTGTGAGGCCTCTATTCTATTAAATAATAAAAAAGAGACAAAAAACAGTCCAATGGAACCAACAATAGATACCGAGACTCACAGTTTATGTATTGTTATATGCCTACTTATTTGGCACAGTTTGCTTAATTAAATCATTGATGTCAGACCAGTGAAGGACCAACAGCATAAATTTGGAGGAGGTACTGACCTGTTGAGTTTATCATTAAACATTGACTTTGCCATGTGCTTACCAGTAGCTACAGAAGGGACAAACCCGCTAGCAAATCCTGATGAACTTTTAGTTTCAGTTTTTAGAAAAGTCAAAATTGAGTCTTCACCTTTACAAAGAAGAAAGAGAGGAATATCATTGAAAATATTACTACAAGCTGCACCCTGACTGTGAAAGAATATCAGAGAATTTGTTCAGAGAATGTTTTAAAATTCATTATTTTCTATTTTGAGTGCAAGCCCTTAGGTTTATTTCTAAAATTTGCTTTAGCTTGTAGTACTTTTCTTTTAGCCATATAAAAGCTAATTATATCCATATAGTTTTTTTATTACTTTATCATTAAACTTTTAAATAAAACATAGGTTGGAATGGCTGTGAGAAGATAGGAACAATAAAATTCTGTCAGTGGGGCAGCAAATTATTCTAACCATTCTGGAAAGTGAGTTGAAATTATGCTAAAAAGGTGCCTAAAATGTCCATACATTTTGACCCAAATAGCCCATTACTAGGCATATACTCTTCTAAAGGTCAAAAACAGAAAATCCCGCATAGTCTAAAACATTCATAGCAGCACTTTTGTTTGGTAGGATTAGAAACAAAGTAGGTGCCTCTAAGTTGGAAAATAGTAAATAAAGTGTGGTAAATGAATGTAATAGAATATTACTGCACAATTATAAAATAAATTACTAGTAAGAACTTAGAGAAATAAAGAAAGATATAAGAACTGATATGATGAAATAAAAATTATATAAATGGAATCAGGATGGTTTCTAAATTAAGTGACTCTTTTGAACTGCTTTTCTCTTGCTTTATCTCTCTCTACCTCCTCTCTTTTTGAATCTTTATTATGAGGAATAGCTTGCTGAGTAGAAAAGAAGAAAGGGATGTATTTGGAAATTAATTTAATATAAAACATAAGACATCAATAAAAGAAAAATATATTATTAACACTGATCACATAAGTTGGACTGTAAGTCTTAGCTATCAATTGAACAAAAATTTATTAATTTACTATTATGTGAAAGGCATAGTACTTGGTAAGTATTAGAAATTTAAAGGCAGAAGAGAGAGGCAGAAATCTGAAAACTGGGAATGTATAAAATAAATGTTAAGTGTTTAATGACCACATTATTTTCCAGGATTTGATTCACCTCTGAAAGCAGTGAATGGGACTAGAACAAAAGCCCTGTCTGCTACCAGCCAATTATTTTTAGTGAAGTAGGGGTTTGGAACAAGTATTTCATCCTAGAAGTATTTCAATCTGGCACAAGAACAAAGGATAGCAGAATGGTACCTTTTCTGAGGATGAGATTTAGGATTCATACAGAAGCTGTAATTAGTTAATTTTGTCTGATGAATCTATAAAAGTGAAAGCATTTTTCTATTTTTAGACATGTCATAATTATACCAAGCATGTTCATAATCTTTATTTTAAGTTTGCTTCAGAATTGTAAAAATGCCATCATTCAAGCTAACCTTATTGATTAAAGATGTTTTAGAAAGGATGGATCCAGCAGATAAAGTGTTACCTTGAATTTGTTAAGTCACTCATCCGGCAGTGTCATCATTATGGTCCTACCTCCATTGATGCTGATCACTGACTCATCCATACCTTTTTGTCTTGAGTGGGATTTGTCAATGTTTCCATGATTTTGCCAAAGAGGATCTGTCCAAGGGGCTAGGTGCCTTCCTTTGATGTTTTGATATTTCACAGAATACTGGTGCCAAGCTATTTATTACTTTGCCTTCTTGCAATTCATGCATGTCATTGATAATATCTTTATGCCACTTCTTGTGCAAATGTAATCACTGGTAGCTGTTGCTATCTCCTTATACACATCATTCATTTCTCCTTTGCCTTTTATGCTATTTATAATTTTGATACTTGGATATTGTGGTGTTCCATGATTTGTGTTCATATACTCTTCCATAGTATACATACTGGGAATTGACAGTGTCCTCCCACCAATGGCTTTCCATTTGACCATTTTAATTACTTAATAGCAATATCAGTACAGCAGTGACAGGAACAATCATAGAATCTTTCATGTTTGATCATCTTTAGCAGTATTATAGTTGACCCCCAATCATGTTCTAGCTATTTGGAATGTGAAAGCATAGAAACCTATCCTGTCCTTACTCAGCTCAAGCTAGAGCAATTGGATACATAAGAGTACTGCTGACTGATTTGATAGTATTTTCTTCTTATTAGTTGTCTATTTGATTCAAAACTTCACTGTCCCTTTAACAGATTTGGTGAAGGTTGAACTCTTCTATTGACCTTCATCCCTGGTAGAACTAGAGATGAGTAAGACTTGATGTTTCCTCTAATCCTTAAGAAGGTATGTCTTAGCAAAGGCTGTCTTAGCAGGTGGACTGACGAGAATGAAAGCATGAAGCCTGTGCTTTTAATATATATATAAAATTACATATTAATTATATTACACTAAAATATTCATATTATTATGTACTTATTGTGTGATATTAACATGTATGAATTATGTATAATATTATATTAACATAATATGTAGTAATAAAGAAATAATATATATTATATTAAGATTTCTACCTGAGCAATTTTTTAATGAATGTTCTTTACTTAGAAAGGAAAACACTGGAAAAAACAAGTTTGTAAGGATAATTAATTTAATATCAGACTGGCTTTTACAATAAATCAATGGCTATCAGACTTTCCAGTTAGTCAGAGACAAAAGTATGATTTATAGAGCTTAAATTTATAGCTAAAAAAAGAAACTTACAAGTTATAGATAATGAAAAAAATAAACTTTTTTGGGGGGATAAGATAGATTACTTTGAACAGAATGTTTTCTGGGGCTTCTTACATTCAATTTTTCCATTATTGCCAACTTTTAGAGTGTGACTATCAGGAGAATTTTGTAATTTCAGGAGCTTCATGCTACAAAGGGTTTGATAGTGACTATGACTGAGGCTACTGGTGCTGCTGAAAAACAAACAAAAAAGTCTCCCCTTAGCAACCAGGTGTCAAAAAAGAGAATTAAAGCCTGTGGTTTCTAACTTAGTCTAATAATTATTCCTTTATGACATATTTCCTACTTTATATTTTCCTATATCTAAATGGTGACTCCCTTATTGGTTCTATGAGTAATTCCTATAGTAATCATTCATTTTGATTTGACTCAGCTATTAGGCCTGCTATTTCCTACTGAAGCAAATCATTAATCATTAAAGTAATCAATAATAGCTATTCCTAAAACTTATCCATTTCAGTAGTAAATAAATGATCCTTCATTGTGCTATCTTTTCCTTCCTTATCTTCTCCTAAAGAAGAGAGCCATAGAGAGCACCTGCTCTATTCACCTTTGGTATAGGGAGTAGTAAATAGCAGAACATTCTAGAGGACAAAGGATCAATGTCTCTCTGTCTCTGTCTCTGTCTCTTTCCCATTCCCCTGCTAACTTTTATCAGTTGAAAAGTTTCTGTAGATCAGGTCAAAGTAAACCCAAATCAGAACCTGGAGAATTAAAAAACTATCATTTTCTTTTTTAGAAATAATTGTCTCCTATATTTAGTATTATCAATACATATGAGTTAACTTTGACTTTTTTTTTACATTGAGCTATAAATTTTCTTTAATAGCCCATTAGTGCTTGAAGGTCTCCATTAAATCTATTTTCTCTCTGTCTCTGTCTCTGTCTCTTTGCCTCTCTGTCTCTCTCCTCTTTTCCATCTCCTTCCTTCTCTTTCTGTCTGTCTCTCTCCTTTTCTCTCTTTCTCTCCCCCCACCAAAACCTGCATAAAGAATAATGACCTTCAAATGTTTTGAGTTGTTTTTCATTTTAATAGTTTCTGATAAAAGGATACAGCCATAGAATTTATATAGAGATTTGTGAAGTAATGCTGAGAATACTGACCCTGGAATTACAAGAAATTTGGGTCTGAGTTCTGCCTTGACATTTTCTACTCATGGTCATGGGAAAATGCTCCAAATTCCATGTTCTTCAAGTTCTCATTTGTAAAAAGGGCATGGGTTTGTTGTGAGACTTATGTAAGCTATTATTTGTAAAGTGCTTGTCAACTCTTAAGGCTTTGAATAAATGCTAATACTATTAAATATATTTCTCTATTTCAGGCTCTGCAACCTATTTTTCTAGTGGAATAACCTGGGGAATATGTTTCTGAAAGTCTTGAAGGTGAAAAACAAAAAGTCTTTGTAACAACAGAAAGAGAAATAAAAAATCAAATGAACATGTTTTGGTTTTCTAGTTGATATGATGGGAGGGAAAGTCAAAGCAATTCAAGGTATTCTCTTTGTATTTATTTTCCATATCCTGCTCTCCATCCCAAAATCTGGCTGTTTTTCTAAAAACTCTACTTGGAGTATCGTTCAATTGATTATAGGATTTTGATTCCTGTGCTTGACTGTTGCAGAGGAAGAGTCAGTGGATTTGTAATTTGTGTCTCTAAGTTCAAATCTTACTACCTTTCACTCATCACAAATATAACCTTGGGCTATTTTATATTGCTGGTCTAGATTTCTTCATTATTTACAATGTTAAATGACATAATTTTCAAGGTTCCTTCCATTGTAACCCTCCTGGATTACTGCCATAGAGATATTAGACTCTGGAAATAATCAAATAATTCTTGCCCTAGAATTGGTAATGTTTTGAACCTGGCATTGAGGCTTCTAGAAAGGAGAAGCTAGAAAAGATTATATGCTTCCTTATGAACCAAGCAGAGAGCTAGATCACATTTTAGAGGGGCATTTTGGACTTGTGGCAACCTTTTCATTAATCTCATTTTATCCTCACAAGAACTCTGAGAGGTAGATTCTATTATCTTCATTTTACTTATGAAGAAAGTTAAGTAGACAGGTGATGGGGTTTGCTTAACTTGCAGATTATAATGCTAGGAAGAATCTAGATGAGTTTGAATTTACAGTTTTCTTGTCTCTATTTCTAGCACTGTATCTATCATTTGACCTAGGGGAACAACTCCAGAGCTTTGTTCTTGGGCTTCCCCCTCCTCCCATATATTATTTCACTTGGCTATTTAGTTGACACCAATGATTTAAATTATCAGTCAATGTAGACTATTTCCAGATTTATTTTTCTAGCCCTGATTTCTCTACTGACCTTTAGTTATACACCTCTAATTGCCTATTCAACCTTTCAAACTATATATCTCAGAGATATTTTAAACTCCACATGTCCATAATTGAGCTCATTTTCCTCTCCCATACTCTTTTATCTTTTTAACTTCCCTATCACTGTGGAGGCTAGGTACCACCATCGTCCCTGTCATTTAGGATTGAAATCTAAATATCATTCACTTCACTCTCTCTCACTCCTCATATTCAATCAGTTGCCAACTTCTGCAGTTTAAATTCTACTTCCACATCATCACTCGTTTATACCCCATTTCTTTTCTCTGACATTGGCACCACCCTATGTCACCTTAGCATCTCACACTTGGACTAAAGCAGCTGACAGTTGACTGATGTCCTTCCTTCAAGTCTCTTTCTGATCCAGTCCATCACCATTCATCTGTCAAACTGATCAAACTTTCAAATTTGATCAAATTGGTCCAAAGCACAGATTTGACAATATTGCTTTCTCCATTATTTAATCAGCTCCAGTGGCTCCCTATTGACTCCAGGATCAAACATAAACTCCAATGCCCGGCTTTTAATTCCCTTATAACTTTGCCTCTTCCTACATCCCCATTTTTCTTATTCCTTATGTATCCACTCTGCCTCCTACTCTATAATCCAGTAATATTGCCTCCCTTCCTGTTTCTCATATCTCCCAGCTCTGAATGTTTTCACTATTGTACCTCATCCCTGGAATGCCCACCTTCCTTATATCAGTATCTCCTTTTCCCAGTTGTTGTTCAGTTATTTCAGTGGTGTCCAACTCTTTATGACCTCTTTTTGAGGTTTTCTTGGCTAAGATACTGGAGTGGTTTGCTATTTCCTTATCCAGCTTATTTTATAGATGAGTAAACTGGAGCAAACAAGGTTAAGTAACTTGCTCAGCGTCATAGAGCTAGCAAATATGTGAGACTGGATTTGAACATGGTTCTTTACTCCAGGCATAGCACTCAAAGTCATAATGAAGTCTCAATGAAAATCCCACCTTCTGAAAAAAAGCCTTTCTTGGCTAATTGCAGTATTTTCTCCTTGACCTGAGAGTTCTGATATTTGACTATAATACTTCTAGGAGTTTCTAATTGGGGATCTCTTTCAGGAGGTGGATTCTTTCAATTTATATTTTCCTTTCTTGTTTGAGAACATCTGAGAAATTTCTCCTGAAGTTTCTTACAATATGGTATAGGCTCTTTTTAAAAAAAATCATGACCTTCAGGCAGACCTTTGGTTCTTAGGTTATCTCTCCTGGATCTATTTTCCAGGTCAGTCATCTTTCCAGTGAACTATATCAGAGTTTCTATTTTTTCTCCATTCTTTTGAATATGTTTTGCTGTTTCCCTGATGTTTTATGTAGTCATTAATTGTCATTTATCCAATTTTAGTTTTTATTTAGCCATTATCTTCTTTGAGCTTTTGTACTTCCATTTTTAGGAAAATTTGCGTTAGTGAATTTTTATTGTAAGCTTTTGACTAATTTCCTTTTAAAGTTTTTTTTTTTTACCTTTCCTTTTATTTGTTTTTAATCCTCTTTTGGAGCTCTTCCAGTAGTTTATTTTGGATCTGACATTCTTCCATATTTTCCTTTGAGACTTCATAGGTTTCTGTTTTAGCCTATATTTGGTCTTCCCTGTTGCTGAAATAGTTTAGTAGTGTCAGGCTTTTGCTTTGTCTTTTGTTCATTTTTTTGTGGGGGGGGGGATTTTCATGACCTTTCCTATATGTTGAATCTCATCTTCACTCCTGGGGTGAAGAGAATATTGTCCTGAACTTGTATTGTGGTCTATTCTGGTGCCCAATATCAGCTCGGTTGCCTTTTGGGTCCTTTAGTGAACATTCCATGGGCGTGACCCAGATGGCTTGTTGTAGGGATACCTGTAATTATTTCATCCAGATTCTTTTTGTGCTAGATCACACTGGATTCTGACCTTCTCTGCTGAGGCTCACCTGAACTCAGCTATTCCCCCCCACCCCCCTTGTCATTTGTGTTGGATCATGACTGAGTTCTGTCCCAACAAGCTATACTATATTCTCCCCTCCTACCCCACAAATCACTGCTATTTGTCCATACTGTCTTGGGTTCTGATTCATCTTATATTCTGTTGGTTCTGTCACTCTAGCATTCATTTTGAGGTATTTTTTATTTTTGCATATGGTTGTTTGCAGGTGAGCTTCATGTGTTTGGAGCAGTCCTTATTCTACTCTGTCTTCATGAGGTCAAGTACCACCTTTAGCTTAGGCTGGCTTTAAGCTGAGAGTTTTCCTAGCATGTGTATAGGACTCTATCTATTTCTATAACTATATCTTTACACATATCTATACATACCTATACAAATGTACACGTACCTTATGTATACAGCTTCTATTTACTCACTGCAACTTAATGCAAACTTTATTTACTCACTCCTCCTCAATTATTCTACAAAGAGCATGTGGGAGCTCAGAATAACTGCCTGCTCCAAACCCAGGGACCTAATAAAGAAGAAAAACTTTTACACTATTCTTAAATCTTATACTCAATCTATTGATCTCCCCTCTCAGACCTTAGAAATTGCCTTCAGAAGTACATTCAAATGTTTCTTACTCTAAGGAGGTACAGATAGGATGCTCAATATTTTTGTTTTATTAGTGCTGTTAAAGAAAACAAGTTTTTGAAAAGACTCATTACATAAATTTAGATTCTTTGGTTGGCAGGTTTCTTTTTACTGGAACAATATTATGAAAAAATAAGACCTTTGATATGATGTTCAGTCAGCTCTCTGAATAGCTCATCACACTTTTGGAAACAAGAAAACAATTATCTTTTAATTTATTCTAGGTGATGGTCCATCCCATCACATTCTACCCTGGCCTTTTTTTCCCTCCCTAATTTCCAAAAAAGTGATTTTTAAAAAAGTTACTTGATTCTAGGTCCCAAGTGATACTATGCCTAGAGTAAAAATAGATTTAATGGAGCCTCATCCTCAGATACTTTCCTGGGCTAGTGTGATAGGGAGATTTCTTAAACCTCTCAGAAGTTTTGGATTCTGAATCCTTCACTGAAGTTCTGGTTCATTGGATACAACCACAAGATAGCATAGGGATTCTCAACTCAGAAAGAAAACAAATATGACTGAAAGCTGAGTCTGTAGAAAATTTAAAGAGATTTTTGGTCAGTGTAGGAAAGCTGGCAATTGTGTGTGTGTGTGTGTTATATAGAAATCTACAGTGAATAATAAATTTTTCTCTATTTCACTTTTTTTTTTGCTAAACTTGTGCCTAAGAGCCTTTGATCTTACTGAACTCTTTGAAATATATTGCTCCAGCTCTATCAGAGCCAGTTCTGTTCTGAGAATATTTGGCTTAATATAATTGGTCAATAATATATGATTTAGTATCTTATCTTAATTGTTCAATATGTTAAATGTACAATCATTATGGATAATAAATATGTAGTTATTATAATATAAATGATTAATAATAGGCAGTACATATTAATATTATATACATTATATCCTATGATATAAATATATAGTATTATAATACAAATATATTGTATTGTATTATAATACAAATGCATATGCTATAGTACATTAAATAAACTTCTCAGATATATACCTTTGTGTATGTATTTACATAGACTATATTTATTTATGTACATGTATACTTGTATATCTAACCATATGTCTGCATATATCTCTATGTTTATGGGTACCATATCTATATTTATACTTATTTAATCATTTGAGAATTCATATCATTAACTACAAATTCTTCAGGTTCCAAAGTTCAGAATGTGCCAAAAATGGCAAATGATCATACGCTTCATCCACTTTCCTTGTTTTTCTGGTGGAGAACTTGGTCTAGGATGAATAATCAGATTATATTTTATAATTACATAGCAAGTTCTCTTTATGGTTAGAGAAATACTATCATGCTTTACACACTGGGAATTATAAATAGCACTGGCCACCATCCCAGACTGCCTGACCTCATTATCCTTATTATCATTATACAGCATTTATTTTGACTTTCTATTTTCAAAGTGGTTGGCTCTTGCTAATTAGTTAACAGAAGGGTTTCTGCCTTGTAAGTGGTTATTATGGGGGTATGCCTTAGGAAGCTATGTAGATGAGTGGCCAGAGCTCAGAATTATGATTTCAACTGCTGGTTTTGTCTTTCCTGTAGTAAGCATATCTATTCATGTTCTCTGATCTCTGAGGGCTCTTCTGTCTTCTTGATCAAGACCACTTGGTTAAGAATTATCTGTCAAGTTCTATTCTTAAGTCCTGAAACTGATTAGCTCTGTGGACTATTATTTCCTTAGCATTATTTAGGGCAGAATAGGTATTATATCTGACAGAGATACCAGGATAAAGATCATGCATATTAGTGCTAACCAACCAAGAAGAAAATAACAAATTATACTTCTTTAGTATCTCTTAAAGCAAAGGTTCTTAACCTGGGGTCCATAAAAATAATCATACTTCAATATCATCAATATTAATAATTAATTAATAAAATGATATAGTTTCCTTCCCTATTTTACATATTGTGTTTAAAAGATTTATTCATCTGTTTATGTTTAAATATTCAGTTAACTTCCTCCCTTTCTCTCTTCCTCCCATTAGAGAAGGCATCATTTGACAAAACAGATATTTGTAAATATAAAACTGTATCTCACTCATTTCTGTTTATGAAATCTTTCTCTGGAGGTGGACATACACAATTCATTCTTCAAATAATATTTCTTTTGTTGTATATAATATTCTCTTGGTTCTATTCAATTCACTATAATTTCATGTAGGTCTTTTCATGTTTTTTTAAAATTAAACTATTCATCATTTCTTAGGCACAGTAGTATTCCATCACTATTACTTGTTTAACAATTCCTCAATTGATGACATTATTTCTATTTCTATTTTATATATTTTAAAATATTATTCTGAGACAGAGTACAAAAGTTTCACTAGACCAACAAAGAAATCTATGACTGGAATTCAGAAGAAGGTTAAAACTCTCATAGAAGATACAATATTGCATATAATCATAATATGTACAGAAATATTTGTTGCTTGATTTATTTTACATAATTTTTGCTCAGGAGAAAATGGCTATTTAGAGGAATAGACAGTCCAGACAAATGAACAACTACAAAAGTTTCCCATGTGTATGTCTAGTAGATTCTAAGGAATATTTGCACATTTTACCTTGCTGTGTCCAGGGTGTCCTTGTAAATGTACTAAGATTAATGGCATGTGCTATGCATGCTTCTGAAAAAAAGTCCTTTCTCAAAGAGATGAATAAGGGTCTTATCTTGTATAAATGATTTAATTTCTGCAGTATGTCAGTCTGGTTCCAGGTTATGGAATATATCTAATAAGGGCTGGCAAAAAAATGCATTTTCTTAGAAAGCTGCAACTCTAATAAAAATTATTTAAACTTAAAAGAAAGGGAAAATGGGAAGATTGATGATATATTTCTACCAAATCTCATACCATAAAGAGTAGTGATGGTAAAAGGAGACAAAGAATAGCAGTAATGATTCTGAAAATTTACATGTGACAAAATTTTAGATAAAAGCCTGTAATAAAATCCATGGCTTCTGATGCTGATGGACAAAAATGCTCAGTGTATGAATAAAATGCAATATGAACTTGAAGTTTGAACTCAAGGAGGCAAATTTGAGTTCACATATATCATGGACAGTTGGTAAGATAACTCTCATATCTACAATATGACCTTGGAAAAGTGTATTTAACAGACAGAGGATAGATGAAAGTGGGGTAGGTGAAGTAATATATACTGTATTAAGAAGATGAAATCCAGGAACAAGAAAGGAAAATTATGGTGAAGTGCATCTGAGTAGAAGTCAATGGATATAGAAACAAAAGGGACTATTCCCCAGGCATCCAGGAGTAACTCTCAGAGTTTTTGTAAGGATAAAATTAAATAATAATCGTAAAGTGCTTTGCCGTCCTTAGAGTGCTATATCAATCCTAGATATATTACTTTTGCTGTTGTTGCTGCTGCTGCTATTACAATGATTTCATGCTTTTTGAATTGGTTAGATACTCATACTCCAGATGTAGTCTTCATCATTTATAATAGTTAATGTCTCTTTAAAAGTAGGAGTGTTCCCCAAAGGATGCTTGGCCCTTTGTTGTTGACATTTATGTGCCAATGACTTGGAGAAAAAGGGCATAGATAAAATATGTTTTATTCAAAGGCTTAACAAATTTGCAGATGACACAAAGATGGGACAGTTATATTGGATGACTGTCCAAAATTATTTTAATAGGTTAGATCATTGGACTGGATTTTAAATGATTAAATTAATGGGAAGAAATAAAAATTCTTAAAGACAGGTTTTAAGAAATCAACTTTACAAATATAAGATAGAGGAGGTATGATCTAGACAGTAGTTTATCTGAAGAAGACCTAAAAATATTAGGGGATTATAAACACAAAATATCAATAAGATAATTTGTCAGACAAAAAAGCTTATTCAATTTGAGGATTTTATTAAAAGAGCTTATAGGAAGCAAGGATACATAGTCTCACCTATTCTCTCCTGGTTAGACTATGGTTAAGAGTCTGTATTTAATTCTGAGTAACCATTTTAGGATGAACACTGATAAGCTATAGAGTGTATAGGTCAGCCAGAATCATAATAAGGTCTTGAGATATAATAATTAGTTGAAATGCTCCTGATATTTAGACAAAACTAGATAAATTTAAGGGAAGATATGGTAATATTCAAATATTTAAAGGACTATCAAATGGGAGAGGGATTATATTTGTTTTATTTGTTTCCAAAAGACAGAACTAGAAGCAAGGGGTGGATATAGCAAAGATGTAATTTAGACTTGATTTCAGGAAAACCTTCCTCACAGTTGGAGGAAGTTCCATTTTTGACAGTGGATCCCGCATCACCAATCATTCTTAAGCAAAGATTAGATGAGTACTTGTCAACTGTTCTATGAAGGTTTTGAAATAGGTATAAATTGGGTTTCCAACTCTGAAATTCCATGATTCTGATATTCTCTTGCTAATTTATAGTTTCTATAAAGCCAGAGACCATAACTGCTCCCTTTTGGATAAAATGTTCTCTCTGCTTTTCTGGACAAGATTTAGCCAAGAGTAGGAGCCAAAACATGGTGAAAGTTTCTTGAGCAGGGAAATCTCGTAAACTAGTCTGTGCTTTCAAGAACAATGTTAGCAAACATGTGGAGGATAGATTAAAAAAAAAGGAGAGAGGAGTAGCAGGAAGACCAATTAGGAATCTTTTACAACAGGAAAGAGGTGAAGAGAACCTAAATTAGAGCTATAGCTTTGTGGGTGAATAGGTGGAGACAAAAACAATATATGTTGGGGAAGTAGAATCAATAAGACTTGGCAATTGACTGGATATGGGTGATAGGGAAGGGGGAATGAAGTACAGAAAAACAATCCTTCCAGTGTTGAGAACCTAGATAGATTTCTAGAAGGATGGGTGAGTGAGTAGTTGGCCTTCCTTTCCTGGTTTCTGGAGAGATTAGTTTCAGAGAGGCCTTCCCCTCTTGGAGGAGACTGTAGGTGGAACACTGGTCCTTTAGTAGAGGGTTAACAAACCCTGACAGGATAGATATCTTCTCTACCCTCTTTTTGTATTCTTCTACTTTCACTCTTTCCACCTTCTTTGTAAATAAAGCTATTAAAAGTCATTTTGGTTTGAGCTATAATATTTTAAAATCAGTGACCACAATATCAATTTAGAATTCTCACATGTTTTAGTCAAATCCTTGAATTTAATTCCTTACAATTGTTTTAACCTAATTAATTCCTTTTATTGATTGATTTAATAAAACTGTCTAGGAATAGCTCACCCATTTTACACTTTTGATTTTATAGCTAAATCAAAGAGATGTTCTCACCCACTAAAGGTATCATAGCACAGAATATCTTAGTTACATTAATTGGTACTGAAGTGTGGAACACACATACCCTTGTAATAAGACAAGTGAAAAAAGTCAGGATAAGGGAATAACTTAGCTCATACCCAGAATAAAAATCATAAATAAAGTCTATTAGTACCCAAGTAATACCAGGAATGGAAATTTGAAAGTCACAGATCATTTTCTTCCTTATTCTGCCACTGCTGTGGTCAGCTACATTTCTCTGAAAAACGTCTCTATATCTTTCTGAAAATTGTCCTTTCTTCTCATCTTTCTTGGGAAAAGCAATGAGGGACTGTTGATGTTGGCTTCTCCTCCTGCTGTAGGAGTTAATGAGAAAGTGAGTCTAGCCAGCTTTTCCCCCAGTAAACTGGTATTCATATAGTTCCAAAGAAGCCAACCTTCCCCAATCCCAAACAAAATAACAAAATTCTTTGCTGTTACAAGATCTCAATTCTGTCACAATTCCTTTTCCTTCATAGTGAATTATATCTCTCAGAACACTATATGCTTAGTCTCTAGAAGCTTGTAAGGGTTTATACATACATATATGTATATATCTATATATATATCTACATATATATATATATATCATGTATATAAATGTATACTTAGTAACTCTCCAGTAATACAATGATCCAGGACAATTCCAAGGGACTTATGACAAAGTATAATGTCCACCTCCAGAGAAAGAACTGTTGGATTCGAAATGTAGATCAAACCATACTGCTTCTCACGTTAGTTTTATTCATGGTTTTATTTTGAAGTTTTGGTTTTATATGAGAATTCTCTTTATATGAAAATGACAAATATGGAAGCACACTTTGCATGATTATACATTTCATTGGGAAAATAAGTTTCTTTAAAAAAATTCTTAAATTTAAAAAACAAAATTTAAAAAGCAACTTATCCTTGTAACCTACAGGGGACTAGTTGCATAGGATCACAGATTTAAAATAGGAAAAATCCTTTAAAGTCATTTAATCTAGTCCCTTTGTTATGCAGATATACACACATATAATATTATATAATGTAAAATATACACATATATATTATGTACAGATATAATATATAAAATACTGTCACCTCTGCGTAGACTGTAAATTCCTTGAGGATAGGAGACTATTCCACTTTTGTCTTTGTATCTGCAATGCAAACTAGCACAGTGCTTGGTACATTGTAGTTGCATGATAAGTGCTTGTTGCTTGCTTGTTTGGAGAGGGGACTATTTTAGGGTAGAAGATAGCATTAGTTTTGGAAATACAGAGTGTGAGAAACCAACAGGAGTCCCAGGAGGGGACATATAGCTGGAAGCTAGTGATGCAGGAATGGAGCTAAGGAGAGAGATTAGAGAAAATAGATTTAATTATGAGTTGTCTACCTACATGAAATAATTGAACACACGGGAACTTATGGGATTGCTAAAAGTTTGGAATAAAGAAGAGGGATAAGATGTAGTCTTGGAATGCATGTACCTCTTTATTCTTTGGGTGATACTCTGAGAAAGTAAACCGAGAAGCAGGCAAAAGGAGAATCAAAAGAATGAACAAAACCCAGGGAGAGGAAGCATAGAGTAATGGATAGAGATCTGGTTTTAGAACCAAGGTAATTATTTTAAAAATATATATTTATATATATAACTTCTCACAAGTTAATGATAGTGATTCCATAGATTTTTCTAAAATCCTAATCTTGACTACAGCAACTTTTGCTTCTATAGACCTATGTGCACAAAAATTGTCCGGCCACTAGTCATTGTGAATGTGCCCGAAGGAATCAGCCATAGTGATCAGGCAGTAGATATGGACTCATTCAAGATCATGTTTCTCTAATAATGTATGTTCTATTTAAGTGTGATAAATAGGCCTAGAATTGACATAGATGCTTACAGGGTTATGTATTATTCTCAAGCTCTATTCCTAAGAGGAGCATTATGCTTTGGAAAATGCTAGTTTTAAAGTCAGAGGACAAATCTCAGCTTTACTACCTGCATGACATTGGAAAAAAATTTTAATCTCTCAATGCTTAAAATTCTTATCTGCATAATGAAGAGACTATATTACATGACTTTGAAGGATTTTTCTCATTTTAAATCTATGATCCTATGCAACTAGTTCTCTATAAGTTATAAGGATAAGTTGCTTTTATAATTTTTTAAATTTAAGAATTTTTAAAAGAAACTTATTTTTCAAATGAAATGTATTATCATGCAAAGTATGCTTCCATATTTAACATTCTCATATAAAGATAATTCTCATATAAAACCAAAATTTCAAAATAAAAGCATGAATAAAACTAATGTGAGAAATATTATGGTTGGATCTTCATTCTGAATCCAACAGTTCTTTCTCTGGAGGTAGATAGTATACTTTGTCATAAGTCCTTCAGCATTGTCCTGGATCATTGTATTACTGGAGAGTTACTAAGTCTAACACAGCGGATCATCCTACAATATTGCTTTTACTGTGTACAATGTTCTTTTGGTTCCACTTATTTCACTCTGCATCAGTTCATGTAGGTTTTTCCAGCTTTTTCTGAAATCATTCTGCTCATTGTTTCTGATAACACAATAGTATTCCATCATCATCATATAGCACAATTTGTTCAGCCATTCCCTAATTGATGGACATCCCATCATTTTCCAATTCTTTGCCATCACAAAAGAGCTGCTATAAATATTTTTATACAAGTAGGACCTCCATCTTTTTATAATTTTTTGGAATATAGATCTCATAGTGGGGTTACTTGATTAAAGCATATGCATAGTTTATAGCCCTTTAATTATAATTCCAAATTGTCTTCCAAAATGGTTAGATCATTTCACAACCCCACCAATAATGCATTAGTGTCCCAATTTTGCCATAACCCCTCCAAAATTTATCACTTTACTGTCATATTGGCCAATCTGGTGAGTGTGAGGTGGTACCTCAGAATTGTTTTAACCTGTAATTTTCTAATAAAGAGTGATTAAGAAGATTTTTTCATATGGTTATTTATAGCTTTGATTTCTTTATCTGTAAACTACTTGTCCAAATCCTTTGGCAATTTGTCAACTGGGAAATGGCTTTTGTACTTATAAATTTGATTTGGTTCTCTGGATATTTGAGAAATGAGACCTTTTTCAGAGAAATTTGTTATAAAACTTTTCTCTGATTTGATGTTTCCCATCTAATCTTTGAACAGAAACTTTAAAATGTAATATTTTATCAAATATTCAAATAATCAAATAGCAAATAATCAAAACTATTCATTTTACATTTTGCAATGATATTTTTGTTTGGTCATTCATTCTTTGTTTTTTCATGGGTCTCATAGGTAATGTATTCTATGTTCCCCTAATTTACTTATTGTATCACCCTTTATTTCTAAATTATATACCCATTTTGACCTTATCTTGGTATAGGGTATGAGATACTGTTTTTTATCTAGTTTCTGCCATAATGTTTTCCAGTTTCCCCAGCAGTTTTTGCCAAAAGTGAGTTATTATCACAAAACCTGGGATCTTTGGGTTTATTAAATTCTAGGCTGCTGAGGTCATTTATTCCTAATATATCCCATTGGTCCACCATTCTATTTCTGAGCTAGTACCAGATCTTTTTGGATGATTACTGCTTTATAGTACTGTTTGATATCTGGTACTTCTAGGCCACTTTACTTTTTTCCCATCAATTTCCTGGATATTTTTAATCTTTTGTTCTTCCTGATAAATTTTATTAATTTTTTTAGTTCTATAAAATATTTTTGGTAGTTTAATTAGTACAGTACTGAATCTAAGTAAATTAATTGGTTATTTTGATTATATTAGCTCAGTCTACTCATGTGTAATCAATATTTTTCCAGTTGTTTAGATCTGATCTTACTTTAGGGAAAAGTGTTTTGTAATTGTGTTCATAAAATTCCCGTGTTTGTCTTGCCAAGTAGATTGCCAGGTATATTATATCTTATAGAGTGATTTTAAATGGAATTTCTTTCTATTTCTTGCTGCTAGACTTTGTTGGTATAGAAATCTTAATGATTTATGCAGGTTTATTTTGTATCCTGCAAGTTTGTCAAAGTTATTAACTTTATATATTTATTTATTAAATCTTTTAATTGATTCTCTAGGACTCTCTAAGTATACCATCAAATCATCTACAAAGAATGATAGTTTAGTATCCTCATTGCCTATTTTAATTCCTTCCATTTCTTTTTCATCTCTTATTGCTAGAGCTGGCATTTCTAGTTCAATATTAAATACTAGTCGTGATAAATATAAATTTCATAAACAGCCTTGAGTAAGTAGAAAAGGGCAGTCTGGCCAAACGTGGCCCCTTCCTCCAGAGGTCAGATGACACATATATAAACCAGTGATTCCTAACTTTGATTTTTTGTCATTTCCTGGAACCATTTGGCAGTCTGGTGAAATCTATTAGTCTGTTCTCAGAATGTGGATTTCAATTTCATGAAATTAAATTTAAAAAATAGGATTACAAAGGAGATCAATTTTACTAAAACACAGTTATCTATATCTGTATGTTAAAAGTATACTGTCTCTTGGTTAAGAACAGCTGACCCTAGGCAGAAACAGTCAGTGACAAAGCAAAAGGCATACCAAATCTTGTATGTGTGAGATAGGTAGGAGGTACAGTAGATAGAGCCCTAGATCCAGTGTCAGGAAGATCTGAGTTCAGATTTGACTTCAGACACTTACTAGCTTTGTGGCTCTGGGAAAACCACTTAACCTTTATTTGCCTCAGGTCCCTCAACTATAAAACTGGGATAATAATAGCACCGACCACCACGGTTTGTTGTAAGGATTCATTAAGGTAATATTTGTGAAACACCTAGTCCAATGTCTGGCACATAGTTGGTATTTAATAAATGTTTATTTCCTTCCCTTTAATTGGTTCATGATTGGGGGTTTCATAGGTATTTTCTTATCACAGACTGGTATATTGGAAAAGGCACTGGTTCTCTTTCTTTATTTCTGAGTATAAAGCAATATTTGAGAGCTCCTCAATGTCAGTCTTCAGTCCAGTGAGAGATAACCAGACCCTGACTGGACCTTGTAAACCTTTGGATATGATTGATTGGACTGAACTTTTGATTGAACATTTATTGTAATTGTACACATTTATGCCAAAAGAGACTGCCCCTAATTTGGCTTTCTGTCAATGTGCCTAGCAAAACTTTCTTTTCTTTTCTATTTTCTCTCTCACTATTCTAATTCTCTTAAAAAATTGAATATTGTGTATATCTATAGTTAGAATTGAATTCAGAATTACAAAATTGATTATGTTGTTTGATCAATGGGGAGACTGGTCTCCCATGATCATCAGGGGGGATTGTAAACCTTAAAATTTCTTAGACTTATGAATGTGGGAAATTTCCCCATTGGGAAATTTCACACTTGAAAAAATTTCCTACTGATAGTAAGAACTCTATTGGAATATGAAACTCCTTGGCATGGGAGGATCCTTCTCCTCCCTACTTAAGACTACTTTAGGACAGAAATCTTTTGCTAAACAATGGAAAGGGCTTTGACCTATGCTTAAGCATAGAACAGGAAGTTCTTTGAGTCATGATTGATTTTAGAATTGATACAATAGAGATACATGGAATGACAGAACCAGGTCTTGGAAACTACAATCTCCACCCTACTGAGAGTAACAGGATTTAGGAAGGGCTACAGCAAAGATCAAGATTTTATTATTTGAGAATATGACCTTCAACAGACATGTGCAAAGGGAACAGACCTCTGGGTGGTCCTGGGTTAAGCTAGAGCCACCATTGGCACAGGGGAGACATCGACAGTGATTGGTAGATGTGAGAACTGAGAGGAGGGAACTTAGATTTTTGGCTTAAAGATAGCGGGGTCTGAGGACTGGGAGGAGGTGGATGCGCTGAAGGAGGTCTGAGAGGAGAGAGGTCCTAGAGGGAGAGTCCTGGAGAGGTCTTGAAGGAGGCTGTGGAAGGAGAACTCAGGAGGAGTCAGGAGGAGAATTCTCTGGAAACATTTCTTGAAAGGAGGCTCTCTTGAAGGTGGAGCCTGAGGTTGGCATGAGAAGCCTTACCTAGAGAGATCTTGGTTGAGTGATAAAACCAACTGACTGATTTATCTCTTAGGACTGAGGTCTAGGCCTTATTGGCTTGAGGCCCTTCATTCTTATTCCCTTCTTACTTTCTCTCTTTTTCTATTGATTAATCAGTGTATTATAAATTAAATTTCTCTATAAAACCCAGTTGGCTTGGGCATATTCATAAATTGGGAATATATTCCCTGGCGACCATCTTATATTTATATAAAACCAAGACACAGTAGAAAACATATTTCAGTGATCATAATTGTTATATATTTCCCTTGCTCCCAAACATTTTAATTATCACATTTTATGGCTCCCACTCTCTTATCTACAACTATTTAATGCTCAAAACTATTTTAAATCTAACAACCTCAAATGTGATGCAGTATATCCTTGAGTCAGAACAAAAGGAACTTAGTATGTCTATGTCTTAGACTGACAGATATCCTCACTGAATATTTGTTTTGGTAGCAGCAAATTATAGCTATCAAGTTCCTGAGCAATGATAAAATTATACATTAACATTAGAAGAAATCTTAGAGGCTATTAAGTCCAATTTCCTATGATATTTAAGAATATTGAAGGACTGGTAAATTAAGTGACTCATCCAAAGTGGGATAGGCAGTAAATATCATGCAGGATTTGAATTCAGGTCCTGACTCCAGAGGCAATGCTTTCTTCCTAGAGCATGCTTTATCTATGGCTTTTAAAAATCCCAAATACTTAGGATATATATTCCTTATTTAGACTGAATATCCTTGGACCTTGGACCATTCTCTAAGTTAAGATGAAAACTCTGAGGCGAATTGGAACCACATTCCTTTAGGTTAAGCACTTTTCCATTCTAGCCTATGTTAATAAACATCTGCTTCAGAGATCAGGAAGGCTGGAGAATGATGGTGACTCTCACCATCCCTCTCATGAGCTATAAATAGACTGGCAGTATGATATCACCTTTGTTGGCCAAGAGTGTGAGGAGAGGGGAAATAAGCCTTTCCATGAGGGAAGAGAAAAACTGAGGGGATGTATGAGTGATTTATAATGAGGGAAGATGGGAAGTGAAATGTAAACAAGTTCAAGAACCACTTGGAGCTGTTCAGTGTTGGAAAAGGGGACTGAGTTCCCTAGGAACCTGAAGCCTCAAGCTGAAAATGATGGAGACTGACAGATTCAGTATTAATCTAAAAGTTTCAGCTTCCTGAAGAGCACTAAGTGAAAAATTAGCCTGGAGACCAAAATGGTGGGGGCAGGTTGGGATATGCCTTGAAAGATCTTCCACAAAATGGCATGGTGTCTGCAGCAGTGCCCTCCTCTGTTCCTAACAATCTCCTGTTCCAAATAATCAATTGTAGATCTAAGGGTCAAAATGATTATTTAACAACTGACAAACCATAAAGGGGGAATCAGTTCTCCTCCCCCACCCCAAACTTAATGCCCTTAAAGGAGTTTGTGATAATACTTAGATATATATGAAGAGAGATAGGTTTATCTATTTTCATCTTATACTGTTTCTGGTTTAGGGGGGCAGGGGAAGTCATTTAACCTCAGTTTACCTTCATCCACTGCAGAAAGAAATAACAAACCACTCCAGTATCTTTACCAAGAAAACCCCATAGACAGCATGGTCCATGAGTCACAAAGAATTGGAAAGAGCTGAATGACTGAACAGCAACACTTCTTGGGTTCAAAGTATTTGTATTGCTCTAAGTGGCTTTCCCTTAAAAAATATCCATTAACCTGCCACATCTACAAAAGTTGCATCTCTGCCACAAGTGGAAATTTTAGAGGACCAAAGATCCTTTACCCAAGTGGGAACTGAAAGAAGGTTGTACCAATGGAGGAGGATTGGCGTTAGCTCAGAAAACAGCAGACTACAGTATGACCAATTCTGGCAGTGTTGCTTATTTTTTACATACCTACCCATGCCAAAAGACCCCTCAAGTATTTAAAAGATTGTTTCATGGTCTGACTCTTGTAGCAATACCAGGCAGAAGATAAGAAAATAGTTGTCTAAATTGCTAGAGCTTTAGACTCACCATTCTTCCAATTCTGTCCTAGTTTGTGCTTTAGCTTCTTTGTTCTTCTCATTTTATGGCTCCAGAATTATATGATGGCTACCATATGCTCCAATGCCTTCCTTGATGTAATGAGCAAGAATGGGATTATTTATTTCTGATTCTTGTGGTTGGTAGCTGCCATGTTCCAAGTACTAGAGGGAATGTTCTGAGATCAAGGTCATTGTCTAAGGAAGGATACTGATAAGACTGTGGTCTAGAACCAACTAGCCTTCATTTTCCATGAATTTTATTTGGAAGGATAGATTACCAGTGCAATCATATAATGGTGACTTTATAGATAAGGAACATTGAAAATTCTGGCTGTGGTTTTGTTAAAAATGAGTATTTGATAATGCTACGATATTTCAGACAAATTTTAATCTTTAATCTCTAAATTAGTATACCAGAGCCTCATTTATTATATTGATGATCATAGACCTTTGCCTCCATGAACGGTTTTCTGTCTCAGGGTGAAAAAGATGCATTTGATCTTGCCTTGTCCATGAGGAACATGGCTTGCCTATAGGAGTGAACCCAAACTATAGAAAATTTCCTGTTTTTAAAGCCATTTGGCTGCCATGTTAGGCATTTAAAACAATTATGACTAAGATCAAGTGTAGTATCTATTCTTATCAATTTAATATCTGATTTCCAAAAGAAATGACAAACAAGATGATCACAAAAAACTGGAAAGACTTCTATGTAGTGATGCAAAGAACCAGGAAGACATTATCAACAGTAACAATAATAATATATGATGATCAACTGTGAATGACAGCTATTATCAAGAAAAAAACTATCTTCTACCATAAAAGGTAAAATTAAAACACAGATTGAAACATAGCTTCTTTATTTCCTCCATGAATTTTTTAAATGTAAGCAATATGTGTCTTATTTCACAATATGATGGATAGGGAAATATATATCATATGATAATATATGTATGATCTATATCATATTGCCTGCCTTCTTGGGGAAGAGGGAGGGGTCAGAGGGAGAAAAAAAAAACCCAGGCTCTCTCCTATAGCCTTTCAATGGGGGAGTGTAGAAACAACTAGAATCATAGTATTTTGGAACTGGAAGAAACTTAGGAGATAATCTAACTCAAACTTCTCATCTTATGGTCAAAAACTTCTCTGAGTCTCTGTTATATGACTTATCCAAGATGACATAGTCTGTAGGAGAGCCAGGAAAATGATCTTTATCTCCTATTTCCCAATCCATTGATCTTTTTGCTATACCACACAGCCTATTGCTCTCTTGTCAGATTCATTCATTCTACAAACACGAATCTTGGATTTGTTGTTGTTGTTGAGTTATTTTTCAGTCATATATGACTCTTTGTGACCTCATTTGGAGTTTTCTTGGCAAAGATATGGAAGTGGTTTGCCACATTCTTTACCAGCTCATTTTACAGATAAAGAAAATGAGGCAGTTAAGTGATTTTTTTTTCCATTGTTACACAGCCAGTAAGTATCTGTGGTCAGATATGAATTTATGAAGTCCTGACTCCAGACCTGGCACACTGTCCACTGTGTCACCTAGCTGTTCCCTCCGTCCATCAGGTATATCACAGCACAAAACATGCTCCATGATCTGGGGGGCCTGAGGTCTCCACTATGGGTGAGATGACTGGTTCTTACAGAATATTTGGTGAATCAAATTTTATCTGAGGATTAACAGTATATACAATATGGCAGAAATCTCCGAGCTTGAACTGTAGATACTGCTCAGGCACTACATGTCTAGCATTGAGGTAACTTCAATGGGAGATAAGATAAGGTAATGATACCATCTGGCTCAGGAGACAAGACAAGACAGGACAAGACAGATGGTGTGGTATAGACTATTAGTCTATCTGGAGAGAAATGACATGATATCATGCAAAATGTAATGGGCTAAACCTGACCCCAAAAAAGAACTCTGAGAAGGTCCTACCCTCCTTTACCTACAGAAATGGGGGATAAAGAGTATAGAAAACTACAGAGAATGTCAGACTTTACTAATTCAGATTAACTGTTGCTTTTTGTTATTTCTTATTCTGTTTGAGCACGCCCAGATTACTTAAAATGGAGGTACCATTTTCTGGGAGAAGGCATTCTGCATTCTATTATGTAGATAGGAGTAAATAGTTTCTTGATCCCTGGAATATCCTAGATAAAAAACCAAACCAAAAAAAAAAACATGACACTGGAACACATACATTCTCTCTCTTTCCCACAAATCCAGAGGTCTTACCTTCCCATAGATCAGGCAACAAGAATTGAGGTAGAGAAGAAGCTTTCTCTGTGGCCCCAAGAAATGGGTGTGGGATTGGAATTTGTCTGTTTGCTTGTTTTGTCCTGTTTGTTCTTTTCCCTCCTAGGGGTAAGATGCAGAATTCCCACTGGCCTTTGGAGTCTGAACAATGATGATCTTGGAAGCAAGATTCCTGGCTGGATAGACAGCCAACCTGTCCAGCTGGGATGTTCTGAGAAGCTGGGGTGCCAGAGATTTAATGCCAAGGCAAGCTTTAGACTAGGAGTTTAGTGGGATTGTGCCACTTAAAAAAATGAGCTGAGCTGTGAACCTAATCTCCTTCCATCCCTAGAGTATGAAGTCGAGTAAAGGATTATGCCCCCAGATATTGGGAATATGTTTGTTTTATACATGTTTATTCTTAATTCTCCCTTAAAGCAAAAGTTCTTTTGTAAAAGTGAATCTGAATGTTGAGGTTAAATAGAACTGAGGTGGAGTAAACCCTCCTAAAACTGAAAGAAAGCCATAATTGAGGACTAAAGCTAAAGGCAGAGAGCCTGGAGGTGGGATAAAATGTAATATACTTTAGCTTCTGGACAGTAGAGAGATGAGGGTGATTATTATGATTTTTCATAAGATAAGAAAGCGTGGGAGGGATGGAATAAGCATTTATTAAATATCTCCTATGTGTCAGAGATTATACATTTTGCAAATATTTTCTCATTTGATCTTCACAACTCTATGAGATAGGTGCAATTATATCTCAGTTGAGAAACCTGAGGCAGACAGTAGTTAAGTGACTTGCCCAAGGTCATACAGCTAATAAGTGTCCAGAGCCAGTTTTGAATTCTTTACAATATAACAGCTACTATACTAAGCACTCTTCAATTTTATCTCATTTTATCCTTATAACAACCCTGGGAGGTAGGTATTATTATTATTATTATTATAACCATCTTATAGATAAGGAAGCTGAAGCTAACAGAGTTTGTGAGCTACCAAAGGTCCATCACACAGTATTTGTCTGAGCCTGAACCTGAAGTGAGGACTTTCTGATTCCAAGCCCAGTGCTCTATCCATTGTACTACCTAGCTGCCTCTAATACATTTAGAAAACATTAAGAGATGTCATTGATAGTAAACAAATTATATCAGTAAATATTTATTAAAGCTAAAACATGCTAAATTTGAAGCCTTTGTTTTAAATCTTGGTCCTATTACTTATGTATTGTATTACCTTGGGCAAATCATTTCCTTTCTCTTCTCTAATGAATGGGCTAGTTCAGAGGATCTCCAAAGCTCCTTCTGGCTCTAATTCTATGATTCTGTGAATTCAGAAAAAAAAGTTGTAAAGCTCTCCCACATGATAGCCTTTTAAAAGCTCAAAGAGCTATTAAAATTATATATTAGTTATATTAAAATGTCCAGTTAACTTCCTTCATCCCTCTTCTCTTCTCATGAGAGAAAAGGCGTCATTTGACAAAAAGAAATATGTATATATAACATGATGCCTTACTTATTTCTATTAATCAGTTTTTCCTCTGGAGGTGGACATATATAAAGCATTCTTCAATTTCTGTTGCCATATATAATGTTCTCTTGGTTTTACTTATTTCACTCTTCTTGATTCATGAAAGTCTTTCTATGTTTTTTCCAAAATTAGCCTGTTTCTTATTTCTTATGGCCCAGTAGTATATCATCACAATCAGATGTCACAACTTGTTTCACCATTCCCCCATTGAAGGGCTTCTCTTTAATTTCTAGTTTTCCAGTTCTTTGCAATCACAAAGAAAGATACTATAAATTCTTTAGAACATATCCTGATCACTTTTGGAAATAAACCTAATGGTGATATTGCTAGCTCAAAAGGTATACACAGTTTTGTAATTTTCTGAGCATAAATCCAGATGGCTCTCCAAAATGTTTGGATTAGTTCACAGATCCTCCAACAGTGTACTAGTTAGTATCCCTATTTCTATTTATCCCCTCCAACATTTGTCATTTTGCCCTTTTATCATTTTAGCCAATCTGATAGGCAAGATGATATCTAAGTTGTTTTGATTTGCATTTCTCTAATCAATAATGATTTAGAGCACTTTTTCATACATATAGCTACTTTCATATTTTGAGTGTCTACAACAGGGCAGTGCTGCAATATTTAGAGTGCCAGTCCTTATCACCTCATCTTCTGAGTTCCATTCTGGCCTTAAACACTTACTAGTTGTATGGCCCTGGGCAAGTCATTTTACCATGTTTGTCTTAGTTTCCTCATCTGTAAAAGGATAAAAGAAATGGCAAACCACTCTACTATCCTTGTCAAGGAACCCAAGTTCATAAAAAGTCTGATATGCATGAAAATGAAAATAAATGGTATCAGCAGCAGGAATGAATTTGAGGCTGCCTGACTCCAAGTCTGGCACTCCATGAATATTGTAATAAATAATAAATCCTTAGTCCCCCCCACTGAGGTATTGAATGTTATGGTTTCTTTAAGAAGAAACCCCTTTTTGATTGAAACTTGGAAAATTTTTTACATGTGGATTTGTCCATTTTCCTGGTTTGGTACTTTGAGCATAATTGAATCATTCTTGAATGACTAATGATCCTTCAGAACCTTCAGATCATCATTATGAATTATAATTCTCTATGTTCAAGAGTATAAATTAAAGTGAGTTAACTGTGCAAGGCATCCCTGCAGTTGCTTTTTAAAAACTGTCAAGGTATTTTGGCACAATATCTTAATTCGTGGGAAGACCTAGATCTGCGTTGTATTCCTGCCTTTTCCCCAGCTAGTTGTGTGATCATGGACACGTTAGTTAACTTTTTCTTGTTGTTTTCAATAGTAAAATTATATGTCACATTTTTAGTCACCTAAATGGTTGTTCAGACTACATGTGTAGCCCTCCAGTATTATGGAACACACTCTATCTGAAGAAAAATGATCCCATTTTTTCAATAATTTTAGTTGATAGGAAGTTGATTTATCTCCCCATAACTTTGGTTCTTTGCAATTGTGCTCTCTGTGACCAGAAAAAAATGAGTGTGCTCTCATTTTCATATCACTGCACTTTGATTGTTCTTTTTTTTAATTTTCACTGGTTATTACCCACAACGGTAATGCTTTCCCTCCTCTGTATTACTTTCTAACTTCCCTGGTTTCTGTTAAGTTCTAGCTAAAATCTTACCTTCGGTTTCTCTCACTACCAGCACACTGAGATTACCTCTAAATTACTCACTGTGTATTTATGTGTACACAGTTACTTGCATGCTATCTCCCTCAACAGACTCTGAGCTCTTTGAGAGGAGGGATTATGTGCCATTGTAGGGATGGAGTAGGGATGAGGCTTGTGTTCTTTACTATCCTAGTCTCCGGTGCAGTCTCAGAAAGTGACTTCATCACCTTCTCCTTCAAATAGGGATTTCTGGCATGGAGGACAAAAGGAAGAACTTGAGGGAATGAATTTAAAAGTAATGAAGACTTAGGCTTAGGATATAGAGGCTGAGGGCCTTCATCCCTCTTCTTTCTATCTATGATCTGAAAGCCCTTTCCAGTATTGGGAGTTTAGGCTGATTCTGTATAATGTCTAGATGTGAAGGGTGTATGGGGTGCTCAGGGAGGGGTAGTATCTCTGGTATGGAGGGCTTATCGTGCCCTCCTAGGGCAGCTCTCCAGCCTCTGACCCCCCCCTGACACCCAGCTCTCACCTGTGGCTCCCAGTAGCTGCTAGCATGCGGCAGCGGCCACACCCCGGGCAACGGCTTTGACAGGCCGGCTAAACCTTGTGAGGGTAGCCATCGGGTCATCGACCCCTGGTAAACCAGGGCTTTGCTCACCCAGCATGTGAAGACTGTTTCGGTGGAAAAGGCGGAAGAAACCAATAAGAAGGTTCAACGGCTGAGAGGGCGACGCAGCAAAGCACTGTGGAGTGCTTAGGGCGTGTTGGAGCACAAAGGACAACACGGCCACCCAATGCAGCTGAGGAAGTCTCCAGGTGTAACGACTTTTCGTGCCAATGGACCCAGGCTTCCAACGCCGAGAGAGTGGGACTGTCTCTGTGCATCGACTTTTCCACTTAAATCTTCATGCACAAGTATCTTTGTGCACACTCATCTATCCTAACCCCGTCCACCCTCTTCAAGACCTGCGGTGATGGGGGAGTGATGACGCAACAGGTGGAGGTGACCACTGGCAGTTGTAGTCACGATCCTGCACGTAGGCGGCCCACAGACCAGTGGTCGCTCGGCCCTGTGGGCAGCAGGGACGTTTGGCAGCATCCTGGGCGACTGAGCAGCCCCCTCTAGGAGAGCACTGCTCACCCTAATCAAGGGAGGGGACTAGAGAAGGCATCCCAAACATTGCCTGACCTACAAACACCCGGTCAGCACACCACGGCTGGTGGGTCATCACTTTAAGCGGTCGAAATCAAAGAAAAAATACAAAGAAACTCCTACTAGGAGCATGGAACATCAGGGCTTTACTTGATAGAGAGAATACCCCAAGACCTGAGAGAAGAACAGCTCTAATTGGTAAAGAACTGGCGTGATATAACATCGACATCACAGCCCTAAGCGAAACACGCTTACCAGAAGAGGGATCACTCAGCGAACCCACCACTGGACACACCTTCTTCTGGAAAGGTAGAGCCTCAAATGAAGACAGAATCCACGGTGTTGGCCTGGCCATCAAGACCAGTTTGCTCAAACAGCTGCCAGACTCGCCTGTGGGCATCAGCGAGAGGCTCATGAAGATCCGTTTGCCTCTCAGCAAAGACTGGTATGCCACAATCATCAGCGCATATGCCCCTACACTGACCAGCACAGAGGAGACCACCGAGCAGTTCTACTCTGACCTGAGTGCCGTCCTGCACTCAGTGCCCACAAATGACAAGCTGATACTACTGGGAGACGTCAATGCCCGTGTTGGCCAGGACCATGAAAGATGGAAAGGAGTGCTTGGCAAACACGGCGTGGGCAAAATGAACAACAATGGCCTACTGCTACACAGCAAAAGCTCAGAGTTCAAACTCACCATCACGAACACATAATACATAATACAGGAAGGGGTGGAATGGAGCAATTAGACCCAAGAGACTCAAGACATACCTCAAATGCCCCCCACCCCCAACCCTACTCTGTTTGAAGAGACTTGAAGACCATAGAGACAGGGGGTGAAGAGTCACAGGAGATGGGGTTCTGCATTTGGAGAGGTTAGGGAGCTGTCAAAGGAACCAAATGACATTGGTGAGGTCAGTGTGTAGGCGTGCATATGTGGAGAGAGTGGAGAGGGGCTAGACTTAGGCATTAGGAGTATGAAGAGCCCAGCAGTTTCTCAGGGGCTACATTAATATTCCCACTGTGGCAATCAGGGTCTGCAGGTTAGCCTCTAGATTGACGATGCTCTTGGCAATGAGCTGCTCCAGCTGTTGCTGCAATCTAATCTCTGCACCTGGGAGTTTCCTTCTCCAGCCAAAACCAGAATCATCTGTTGCATCCGCTGCTGCTGGAGGTTGCCAATACCCCCTGCTGGAGAGGCACACTAGTCGGCACAAATAGGGAAGCAATGAGGGCATTCTGGGCTGTTACTACCTTCTGCAGGGGCAGGTAGGATCCAGGGCACCCCAAAGTTGCCAATGCCTTGGGGCTTCCATCTGCGGTGAGTTTGGATTTTAAGTCTATTAAAGAAATATGGGAAGCTGAAACCAGAACCGATCTTATAGCTGGAGGTGTCCCACAAGCAATTGGACATTTGTTGTCATCTGAGTAGCAAAGTCAGGGTTCTGGGCAAATGTCTACAGTATACTATGTGTGTATAGATAAGGTCATGTTTTATATTAGCTGGGGATTTGCTGTAAAGGGCTATTTAATATTCCTCTACTCAGGCTAGCTGCATTGATCCCAAATGTGTTGGTTTCTGTTAGGGGCACCTGGTTGGTCCCCGAGTCTTTGATGCCTTTCCCAGCAGGCCCTGGGGCCAAAGAGATTGGGGTTGAGGACTTCAGGAATTAGAGAAGGGCTCCTGGTACTCAGTCTGGAGAGGGAGGAGAAAGTTCCCTGCCAATGAGAGAAAGAATTGTTGCTGAATTGTTCCCTAGCAGCACTGATCATGGGTTCCCGAATGTGTGCAGGCTGCAGAAGGTATTACATCTCCCAGGGATCCACTCTGGGCTGCTCAGGGCCCAGTCTTAGTTGTATATCATCTCTTGCCTCATGGTAACATTTCCAGCCAATTCCAAGGCTTGCCTCATTAACTCTAGGTTATTGATGGGATATTTCATAGTTTCTTCTATTTTTTTCATTCTTTTGATTTTGTTTTATTGTTTCTTGATGTCTCATGAAGCCATTAGCTTCTATTTGCCCAGTTCTAATTTTTAAAGATTGAATTTCTTCCATGACCTTTTGATCCTCCTTTTCCATTTGGTCCACTCTACTTTTCATAGAATTCTTTTCTTCATTGGATTTTTTTTGCCTCTTTTCTCACTTTTTTAAAGCTATTTTTAAAGTTTTTAAGCTATTTTCTTTTTTTGTATTACTTTCATTTTTTCTCCATTTTTCTTCTCATTTTTCTTCAGCTTGACTTATTTGATTTTTGAGTCACTTGAGACCAATTTCCTTTTTTCTTTGAAAATTTGTATATGGTTGTTTACATCTTATCATCTCCTATTGACTCTGTTTCCCTCTTTGTCTCCAGAGAAATTTTCTAAAGTTAGGTATCTCTTTTATTGTTTGCTTATTTTCCCACCCTTTTTTTTTTGCCTATGGATTGGGAATTCTGAAAGCTATTGGTTCTGTCTTTTCTGCTGTTAATTTGAGGGCATGGTACTATGAGCTACTTTGCCCTGGGGCTATCTTTACCAGAGCACAAGCTTGAAAAGATCAAGCTCAATGGACTTTTGGTGTCAGGGCCTGGGATTTCAAGGGGGGTGTATCTGGAATGTGGAGTGCCCTGTTTTTGTTGTGTCCAGGGGTCCCAGGATCCCCAAATTTGGCCTATGCCCAGTCAGGGAACCTGGTGCAGTAGGTAGGGAGGTAGTTGGCCAGCATTCCTCTGTGCAGTTTTGCTTCCAGTTCCCCGTTATCCCATGAAAATTTCCTCTCTCTGCCTACTTTTCAAGTTGTAGTCATTGAGATAGTTCCCTCACTCTGTCCTGTTGTTCTTTTTTTACTCCTATTGCTTTAAGACGCTTTTTAAAGATTGATTTGCAAAGATATCAGAGGTTTCAGCTTTAGCTGCTACTAAGCCACCATCTTGGCTCTGTCCCCTAGGCTATTGAGCATAAGGCCACTACACCTGTGGGTTAGCCATGATTATGTGGTACATCAGGCCTTGGGTAAGAAGGTTCTCCACAATCTGGGACAACATCTCAGGGCTGAACATCAGCTGCCTCTGCATCTGCTGCTAAACTCAGTGAAATAAGCTGAACCAAAGCCTAGACTGCTGAGTCCTAGGTTGCCCTCAAAGTCAGAGTAGATTCAGTACCACTAGGAAGCCCATCCCTAGCCCTGCTATTAGACCACCTCCATTGCTCCTCCTATTTCCACTAGCAACCTTAGGAACAATGCTACTTCAAGTGAATGGCTGAGGAGCAAGGAAGGTGAGTGAAGCAGTCCTGGGGCTGGGACAGAAACAATATCTGGGGCAGAGAGAGCAGCATCATCAGGATCTTGGGCTTTTTGTGGGATCTTTTTTTTTAAACTCTTACTCTCCATCTTAGACTCAATACTCTGTATTGGTTGAAAGGCAGAAGAGCACTAAGGGCTAAGCAATAGGGGTTAAGAGATTTTCCCAGCGTCACCTAGCTAGGAAGTATCTGGGGCCAGATTTGAACTTGTCTCTAGGTATGCCTCTTAATCCTCTGGGCCACCTAACTTCCCCCTTCTGTGCGGTCTTCTTGATTACCAAATGAACAGTAAGCTTATCCTTGATCCCATGCTGATTTAATTTCTCCATCTATAAGAAGTTTGTCAATGAAGATCAGGACAAGATGATATTGTCTTAGAGCTCTGGGAGATCTCCTCTTTGAACTCCTTCATTTGAACTCCTTTTGGTTCTTGATGGTCACCTGATCTAGGCTCAGTACTGTTTAGTTCTGCCATGCTACTGCTGCCTAACTGCTGGCCACTATAATTATGTTTTTAGATGCATAATGTAACTTGTGGAAGATTACAAAGGGAAATGAATTTTATTGAAACATAGCGATTATGTGTATATACACGAATACAAACATATTTCTAAAGAACACTTTCTCTAGTGGGTAAGAGTATCTAGGCTCACACTCCTCTGGCACAGGTCATGAAGGACCTCAAGCACCAAGGAATGCTACTGTAGCCCATTGGTAGCACAGTCTATAGTGTTGGATGTAGTGTCAGAAAGACCTGAGTTGTCTTCTTCTAACTGGCTCAGGTACTTAATAGCTGTGTGAATGGGCAAACCACTTTAACCTTTAGGTACTTTGGTTTTCTATCTATAGAATAAGGATAATAACAAGACCTATCTCAGAGGGTTGTGGTGAGGATCAAATGAAGTAGCATACTCATAGCACTTTGCAAAACTGAAAGCATGCCATAAATATTGCTATTATTATTAATCCATATGCTTCCTCCCTTCCATTAGGTGGAAATCTGATCATGAAAATGGTCAGTAGGAGTACAGGTTGAAAATCCTCAGAGATTTGGTGGAGAATAGCAGCTAACTACCTGGCATACATCACGGTAAAGCATACTGAATTTCCAGCTCACAGGAAATAAATAACCAGTGACCTAAAGCAGTCTAAGAAGATTGAGCTCTAATTAGCAAGAATAATCTCTATTTATCATGTTCTTACTAAATACATCATGCAGAACTTGTCCCAGAAGCTAAATGTGGGAAAAATCAATGAAGGAAGGTTTTGAATTTGTTCTCACTCAACAGCAAGCATTTATTAAGTATCTCTGGAGGGAATTTGGTAGTGCGGTGGCTAGAGCACTGGGTGTGGTATCAGGAAGACCTTTGTTCAAATTCAGCCTCAAACAGTTATTAAGTATGTGACCCTGGGTAAGTCACTAAACTTTTGTTTGCCTTGGTTTCCTTAAGTGTAAAATGGGGATAATTAATAGTACCTTCCTTGCAAGATTGTTTGGAGGAACAAATGACATGACAGTTGTGCAAAAGCAATTAATATAGTCACTGGCACATATTGTTGTTCAATCATCATTCAGTTGTATCTTCCTGACCACATTTGGAGTTTTCTTGGCAAAGATACTGGAGTGGGTTGCCATTTCCTTCTCCAGTTCATTTTATAGATGAAGAAACTGAGGCAAACAGGATTAAGTGACTTCATCAGGGTCACATAGCTAGTAAGTTTCCGAGGCTGGATTTGAACTCAGGTCTACCTGATTTCAGGCTTGGGTGATCTAATTACACTGCCACCTCATTGGCACACAGTAGGCACAATATAAATGCTTATTCTGTTACTTTCTCATCCCCTATAATATTTCAAGAAGTATGCTAAATGCTAGAGATACAAAGGTAAAACAAAACTGCAAAAACACCAAACAATGCTCCTTTCAAGGAGCACACAGTCTGAGGGAGAAAACAATTATGTATAAACAAGATGCATATAACATAGGAGAGAATGGAGCTAATCAACTGAGGGAGGGAGGTTACTAGTCTTAAGGGGGACTAGGAAAGATTTCTTGTAGAAGGTGAGGCATTAGCTGGCACTTGAGTTAAAATGTTCCAACTTTGAATAATTAAAATCTGGGTTGGATATATGAGATTGATGAAGGTTGTTTTATTGCTAGTTGATAAGCTGTTCTTTCCTTTTGATAAGAATTTTGCTACAAAATGGTCCAGAAATTTTAGGGGCTAATTGAGCTCAATGTCCTTTCACTGTCTAACCTGACCATACTTTAGGAATATTGGTACAGGAGGAAAAGAAAGAAATGAATTCTGAGGACCCTTGATAGATGACCTCCTGGTAGTAGTGGAGGAATATGTGTATTCAGTGTGCATCTGGGAGGAAATGAAGAAGTTCAGCAATTCTCTTCTCCAATCTCTGAGACTAAATAAAATGCATCAATTGGATGAATCTAGCCTGGGCAGTATTGAACTTCTTTTTAAGGACACAGATGCATTCTCATTTTCTTTTTTCATTCAATTGATGCATTAAAATTTGATAAAGGAACCTCCTTTGTGCAAGACACTCTTGGTCCTGAGGGATACAAAACAAAAAGGAAAAATAGTCTCAGCCTTAGGGAGTTTATATTCTCTAGGGACAGGGATATTTATAAAGAGAGGGGATTTCAATGTGCATATAGGTAAAGATAGACATAATAGAATGAAAATAAAAAAGAATTAGCTAGGGGGATTGGGAAAGATTTCTTGCAAGAGGTGACTCATGCTGATGCTTGAATAATACTAGAGATGAGGAAGGAGTGGAATTTACTGGGACAGGCAGGATATAGAGTCCATGCAAAAGAATGGAGATGTGATTTGGAATGCCAAGTTTGGGGAACAGCAAATCTGGCTGGAAAACAGAGTGCATGAAGGGTTATAATAAGAATCAAGCCTGGAAATGCTGCCTGGAGTCAAATTATGAAGGACTTTAAAGGCCAAATTGACCCTCTCATTAGTTGACTCAGTTCCAGAAATTTTATCTGTAAGATAAAAGAACAAAATTAAAGATATAAATACATGTTAACAAAGAGGGGACAAAAATTATTCATATTTTCTAATGAAGAAATAGTGCACACTGTAAAATTTAAAATTAAAATTTTAATAAAATATATTTTAGGAAGTTTATTAAAGATCATTAGAAATCAAGGAATAAAGAGGATACAAAATAAAATCCATGTGCCCATGGCTGATTAGACATTTCAAAATCCCCACCTTGCCATGCCACCATGATTGCTGCATCATACCAAAGAGGGCATGGGAGCAGTTATAGCCAGTGAAATACCAATAATGTGATCTCACCAATGTGGAGACACAGGAGAGATTATAGGGAATTTTGGGAAATTTAAAGACTTCTGAGGTATGAAGTCAAAGGTTCAAAATATCCATTTATACATACCCCCCTCCCTGAGACCCATGGAAGACTAATATATCTAGTGGGTCTTGTAAACATACAAATTTGAAATTACAATAATTTGAGGATAAGAGGAAAAGAGAACAAAACCAATGATTGCTGGGTGCATTGACAAAAAACAGTTAGGGAGCAGTCCCCTTTGGCATTCAACCCCACACAGTTCAAATCACCATATCCCAAAGTTCACTCTGGATCTTCTGGTCCAGCACATGGCCTGTGGAGGCATCTTCATGGTGCCTTCTCCAAAGAGTTCATTTTCTGGATTTGGAAAGGTAGCATGTTTCTTATCCTAAAATTACTCTCAAAAAGAATTTAAATTTTGAAATTTAGAATAATAATAATTATACATTACCTCCTGAAGAGAGTGTTAAAAATACAGGGTTCACTTAGGGATGCATGGCTGAGTTATGATGTGCATGAATCAATTGGCAAGAGAAATTAAAAACATCCAAATAAATCCAAATAAAATGGAAAAGATAACTTCTGGATGAAATATAGACTATCAAAGTCTTATGTGTAAAAAATTTAAGTAAAAGAAAATAAACCTTGAAATAGGTCCTTGAATCAGGGCCCAAATAAAGTGATTTCTATCCCATAAGTCTGTAGGACAAAATGCAGTAATATTTCACTTACCCATTTGCAGCCAAGACTACAAGAAGTTGCCATACTATAAGAGAGAAAAAAGAACTGATAGGGAAGTGTTATACCCTGGTCTGATTTTTACCTTCACTCTCAGGGATAGGGGAGCCAGAACAGCCAATTGTTAGGTACTTTCATAGAAAGTATTTTTCACAAGGGGTGTGGTTCAAGGAGTCCTGTGTCTTAACATATGTCAAGTGCCACAATCTCAAGTCTCACACTAGGTTCAAGTCCTTGTGCTCTTTGGGCAGAATGTTATCAATCCATGTAGGATTGGTTTGGTCTTTTTGACCTTGTGCTCTATTGGCACTATGCAAGTGGCTTTGTGCTTCTTTGACATTGTGCAATGACTCTTTTTGTATTCCCTTCTCCTGGAATCAAATAGAATCATTAAGCAAAGTCCCATAAAATTTTTTTTAAACAATGAATGAAATAACTTTTGTAGTCTAAAGCTTTTTGGGTATGCATTGATATTATAGCAAATATATTTTAAACTTATATTACTGCAAAATCAAAAAAAGTTAAAGAAAATCTTAATCCTGGTGACGTGTTCTTCAAATACAAAAAGGAGAGAAAAAATTAAAAAACTGAAACAATATAATAAAAATTTGTTTAAATAAAAAATATATAGCTTACAATCATTAACACACTGTGTCAGCTAAAGAAAGGTAGAATACAAAAGTTTCTCACCAAAAACTGAGATCCATTTCCTTTTTCAAACCTGGCCATGATCCACTGTGAGTGCAAAGCAAATGATTTTCACAAAGTAATAGTTTTTTTAAAAATAAAGAACAGTAGTACAGCATGTAATGAACATTTAAAAAGTATCAAAATCCCTCAAATTATAATAGCCCATTTAATGACAATAGCAAACAAACCCACTATCATATTTTACATGAGTCTGCTGTATAACATTTAAAAAAAGCCTTAGGAGCTAATGGACACTTGTCACAAGTTCTTCAGGTGTAGCAATGTTTCAAGCTTGGCTGAGATATTTAAAAAAGGCTATTACTGCCATCAATTAAAAAATGTGGCAAGAGTCTAGAAAAAACCAAACCTCTGTACTGTTAATGTTGGATCTAAAAAATGTCACCAAGAATCTAGAGATCATTCTGGTGAAAGGGTAAAGTGAGCTGAGGAGTTTCAAATGAGAGATGCCCCTCTTTTGGGAGCCATCCAGGGGTACCATGCCCTGGGATCAACTTCCTTTGGTATGAGACTATAATGTCTCATTGGGAGATGGGGATTATATTGTACTTCACTTCAACTACTAAAATGAACCTTACCTCTTGTTACAAATAACTAAGAGGCAGGCAAAATGATTAGAGTTGAGAAACAAATTTTAAATTCATGTTTGAAGACCCCTTAAAATCAATTTGAGATATTTAGTTCATTAAATTTTCCAAAGGTTGTTATACAATTGTAACAAGTTTTTGATGAAGTCCATCCATCTTCTATGTGACAATTTATAAAGCCAAAATAGAAAAAAAGCTGTTTTTTATATGGGTTATCCATTAATATTTGTTCAGTATAGTTATAGGGGAAAGGCAGCAGAATATAACAGTAGTTAAAACACAGTAGATTTAAACTGATTCAGCAAAGCAGAATAGTATTGAATATATTAATATATGAATTTAAAACCACAAAATTAAATCTTAAAATAATCAGCAAAATACAATAAGATACAGAGACTTTCATTAAAAAAATGGAGTTGGAAAAGGCCTAAAATTTTAACCTCCAGTCTCTTTAAAGTTCCTTCTTTTATCCTTTCAGATCCCTATTGTCAGTACTGTGGAATCTCCCATAGTGAGGGAGAACATGGGTTTTAGGTATCTCAAAATGGGCAGGCCCAAATGGCAAAGAGTTGCAGGGAGATGAATTTCTCCCCTGAATCTCAGGTAAGATAAGTAAAAGGATCAATGTACTCATGAATGGTAGAAGCTGTTTGAGTTAGGCAATGCACTGCTCTTTCATAGAGTATGCCATGCTTGTAATCAACTTCCTATTTGGAAGAGTAAAACCTTCTTCTTCCATTCCCCCTCCCGGGAGGTCCCCTGCCACATGGAAGCTAATTGTTGCCTAAGGAAAGAACACCCCAGTTTTTACCAGTTGGTTTGTGATTCTGAAGACACAGTGGCAGCTACCAGCAGCCTGGGACCTGGGACTGGATGAGAGATCTGGGTCAAGAAGGTCAGGAGTGAATGGCTGGGACAACCCAGGAGGCAGGAGCGGGCAGCAGGAGCAGGAGCAAGAGTAGAAGCAAATCACTGGGATTTAGCAACAGAAATGAGTGGAATGAGGAGAAGTGGCTTATCTCTTCTCTGCCAAGAGTCCCCTGGCTAAAAATAGCCCAGTCAGTAGGGCGAGCAAGAAACATGGCAAAATGTAGGAAAAGAAAAAGGCAGCAGTTCCAAAGAGAGTTTGGAGTTCTCTTGGAGTTTGTGAGGGTGGGTGGGTGGGGTGGGCAAAAAGCCTTGGCAGGAGAAATGTGGCTTAAAATTCTTTTTTTTCTAGGCTATCTTAAAAAAATTTTTTTTGAGAGTTTTCCTCATCCCTTCTGGCTGCCAACTATAAAATTTAAAATTAAAATCTTATATAATAAAATATTATATTTTATGAGGTTTATTAAAGATCATTAGAAATGAAGGAATAAAGAGGATAAAAAATAAAAACCATGTGCCCATGGCTGATTAGACATTTCAAAATTCCCACCTTACCATGCAACCATGATTGCTGCATCATGCCAAAGAGGGCATGGGAGCAGTTATAGCCAGTTAAATACCAATAATGCAATCTCACGAAAGTGGAGACGCAGGAAAGATTATAGGGGATTTTGGGAAATACTAAGGACTTCTGGGGAATGAAGTAAAAGGTTCAAAATCTCCACTTATACACTTAGAAAACCTCGGAGAATCAGTGGTGTGGTTTAGTAGAAAGGATACTCAGCTTTGAGTCACAGACCTAGGTTCAAATGTTAATTTGGACAATTATTAGCAATGTGACATTGGACAAGCTATTTTGGTATTATGTGATTCAGATTTCTCATCTGTAAAATAAAGGGGTTTGGGCTCAATGTCTTCTAAAGTCCCTGCTAGCTCTAGGTCAGTGATAATTACTCATTTCAGTAAGATAGAGCACAAAATAAATTCACAAATATCAGCATCTCTATACAGTACTAACAATTACCCAGAAGAAATTATAATGAAAGTTTCCATTCAAAATAACTACAAAATCCATAAAAACTCTGGCATTAGCCTACCAAAACATGTAGGAGATTTATATAAATATAAAATACTCTTTAATAAAATAAATGGAAACAAATAATTGTAGAAATATCTAACTGCTAAAAGATTAGTAGGTATTCCTAATATTAAAAAGATTGATACTAACTTATAAATTTAGCACTCTGCTAATCAAATTACATAATAATAATAGCTAACATTCATATAGTACCTACTATCTACCAGGTACTATGCTAAAAGCTTTACAATTATGTTCTTTGTTCCTCACAACAGTCCTGGTGAGATGAATGCCATTCTTACCTTCATTTTACATTTGAGGAAACTGAAGTTAAGTTACTTGCCCAAAGTCATATAGAAACAGAAAATGTCTGAGGTGGAATCTGAACTCAGATCTTCCTTACTTGAGGTCCAATAGTCCACCGAGCCACCTAGCTGCTTTTTACATAAGAGATAATTTGTAGAACTAAACAAAATACTAACAAATTTTACATGAAAGAACAAAAGATCTATGAAACTAGATCAGTGGAACACTCTAGATCAGATTAATAGCAACAATTGAAAAATGGAACCCAGTGTTTGGTAATCCACAAAACATAAAGTAGTGGAGAAAGAACCCCCCCACCCCCTTTTTTACAAGATCTACTGTGGAAAATGGGAAAGTTTGACAGAAATTGCTTTAGACTAACATATTACACTATATACCAAAGTAAGCTCAAAATGGATATGGGACTCAAACTTTAAAAAGACATATTATAATACATTTGGAGGAGATAGAGGAGGTTCTTTTCATGATGATGATTAGAGGAGAATTCTTAACTAATGGGATACAGGAAATCATTAAAAACAAATGGAAAAAATTCTATAGAATAAAGGCAGAAGAACCAAAACAGAACTTTGAGGAGCAACCAGTTAGTGGGCATGATGACATAGATAACTGGAGAGAATAGTTCCAGTTGAATGTTGAGTCTGAAAGTCATATTGCAAGGGTGCTAGCAGTGAACGAGGGGCAAGGAAATAGAGGCTAGTCATATAGATAACTTTCTAGAATGTGAACAATTGCTTATAAAGATGGTCTAAAGAAATGAGGATTTTTCAAAGATGAGAAAGACACAGGCATGCTTCTGAGTGGAAAGCAAAGATAGAAAGAGATTTAAGATATATAGAGAGTGGGAATAATAGTGAGGGCAGTCTCCTGGAGTAGACAGAAGGAAATAGGTTCTAACCCTCATGTAGAAGAATTTGTCACTGTAAATAGAAGAACCACCTCTTCATTGGCTATAGTTGTGAATATGTCTGAGTAGGGAAGGAGAGGGAAATCTCGGCAAATAGATTCAATTTTTTTTCATTTAAGTATGAAGTAAGGTCATCTGAGGAGGGATAAAAGATTTGGATTATCTACTGTGGTGAGTGGGATAATGAATCAATTACGGAGTTGACCTTGCTGTAAGGAAGGCCCAGTAGATGTTATATTATATCAATTTATAGTGACGTCAGTCAGCATGACTTTTATTTTCCTCAGCACTGCTCAGCAAAGCATGTTTACAAAGATTATTTTTGATACCTTCTAAAGAAAGGTTTGGAAGATAGAGAAGCCAGAAACAAAGTTTATGCTAGATTTCTTGTGTATTGCATATTGAATATAGTCTACTAGAACTTCATGTTTGTCTCCAATAAATTTCGTCTTATTGGATTCATTCCAGCTTCTAAATTGCCAAGACCTTTTGAATTCCTGGTTATGTTTTTTATCCAGTGTGGTAGCTATCCTTCTCAGCTGAGTGTCAATGGCAAATATGACAAGCATCCATTTATCCAGATCACTGACAAAAATGTCAAAGAGCATAGAGCCAAGTGCAAATTCCTTGGGATAATAGAAAACAAAGATATTTAATGAATTCAGCAAAAGTGAGAATCCCAAAGGATGGTTCTTATGGGAGTAGTAAAATTGAAAACACAAGAGCTAATATGGAGATGATCTTTTTATCTTGCTAATAATTGCAAAAATCAAAGACATTTTCACTATTCCTTACAGACAAGTATTAACAAAAATGTAGATATGATATGAAAGCATCAGGCAAGGGAAGAAAAAAGGGTTATATGGGAATCTTTTCCTCTCTTCTGCTTTATCCCTACCTCCTGATACCTAAAATATAGTGTGGCACCAAGCCTAGGAAAAAAGGAGAATGAATTAAAGTTTATTTTCAGATTATTCTTTGAATCTTACCTTCTTTTTCTCCTCTATCCTTGGCCTTTCTGGTCCCTGCAAGTGCCCCACACTGTAAAGCTGATTCCTCTGATCCTAATCAAAATCTATTCCAAGAAACAATCAGGCAGTCACTTGAACCTTAATGTAAGTCTAAGTCACTTTGAAACCTAAAATGAACTGTAAGAGTTGGGGAAAAAATAAGAAACTATGTAGTTCAACAGCTTCACTTTACAGATGAAGAAACTGAGGACCAAAATATAAGTGACTTGTATGAAATAATGTAACTAATCAGAGGCAAAGAAGGCATTAGATCTTGCTCAAGGTATGATACCATGGAATGAATATTGTTCAATGAGTCAAGAAACTTGTTTTAATGTACCAGCTTGACCACTAATCAACTATTTAACTTTGGGGAAATCACTTAGCTGCTCTGAGCTTTAGTTTAGTCATTTGAAAATTAGGGGTTTTAATTAGATGATCTTTATAATCATTTCCATGACTAAACAATCTATGAATCTATGACTTGTAGCAAGGGAAAGAATGATTGATAGGTCTTGAGACATAGAATCTTGCCTGAGCTGGTTGATTCAGAGTTCCAAGGATCAGTTTTGTCAATTGCCACTCTGAAGCTGAAAGGTGAAGGAGGAAGTTATATAGCTGAGACATCCTGGAAATCCATCCTTTAAGCAACTGGCCTTTGAGGATCTACTTGCTTTGGTGAGAGGAAATCTCCACTCTTCTGGTGGACAGTTACTGGAGAGCAAAACTCTACTTTGCTGAGACCATCTGTGAACACCATACCTGGGATTCCTGAAATCTGATCAACCATTGACTCTGTGTGACATTTTGGTTTTTGCTGTGGAATTTAGCCTTGATAGTCTTTAATTAGATAGGTAGTCAGAGTAAGCTTAATTATATAATTAAATATAGAGGGATATGAATCAGATGCTAACCTTTCCCCCTTATTCCATTCCCAAAACCTTTCCTTTACCTGTTAATAAATTTGACTTTATTTATAAGTGCCTTTTACCTTTTTGTAACCTTCCTTTCTCCCTTTCCTAAAAATCATAATAACATACTCCCTAAGTCTTGTGATTCCTAATCCTATGCTCTTTGGAATAATCCACTTTGGCTCTCCTAAGGATATTTGCATTAAACTTTATCTTTAATTGTGGCATTAAAGATTTTTCAGGTAGCTAGGTGGGTCAGTGAAAAGAATGCTGGGGCCTGGAATCAGGAAGATGGGAGTTCAAATCTACCTTCAGACACTATATTTGTGACCTTGGGCAAGTGACTCTATTTGGGTTTTCTTGACAAAGGCATTAGAGTGGCTTGCCATTTTCTTCTCCAGCTCATTTTATTGATAAGGAAACTGAAGATTAGAGAGGGTAAGTGATTTGTCCAGGATCACACAAATGCATAGGTAAATATATATGGCAAGGTTTGAAGTCAGGTCTTCTTCACTCAAATTCCAATTCTATTACTTAGGCACCTTCTAGCTGATATCTGGGACAGTCATATGGGAGAGGTGGCAGATCTGAGGACAATACAATTGGGTGCACAATTGTACTAGAAGAGTATTTCACCATATTTTGCCATCCTGGCTCAATCCTATTCTTTGTCCATCCTATCCTGTTTATTGATGCTGCTACCAATATCCCCTGCCCTAAGCTAGGCTCTTTTCTAGACCATCTTCTCACTGCTATACTTTATTGACCTTCATAAAAGAAGTCTTAATTCTATCTGTACCTTCTTAATCTATGGATATGTGCAATCCTGACTCTAAATATTAAAGTAATTCTTGTAAGATTAATTCAGTACTAAAATAAGAGATACTTAAGAATTGGCATCTTTATATATACTTTAAGTGACTTTTTCCCAAAGAGTGAATGCTATTACATACCTGTCATTTCATTTATCCTCAAACCTCCTAGGAATCATGGAGTAACAGTAAATTTATAAATGATCCATTCTCAGGTTAGGGGAAAAACAGAGGTTTGTCTGAGAGTTGAGTTTTAGAGACAAAACTACGTGATTCAGTTCAGTGCTAACCGGCCCTGCTAGTAGATAGGAGATAAATTACATGTTTTTTGGATTTTAAAGAACATTTTGAGGTATACTAGTCAATTTCAGAATTTCACAGAACATAGAATTTGTCACTTCCTAAACTGATTAAATGATCAAGTTATTGAATTATATACCAACCATGTAGGTACCCTCTTTCATAAATAGTAAATTTGAGAAGATATAGAGAAGGGCAGAGTCAGAATGGCAGCTTATAAGCAGTAAAAGTAAATTTCTCTGTGAAAACCCTTCCATAACAATAAAAAACAAAGTGCTTCTAGGAGGACAGAAAACCAAATCCAATAATAAGACAGAGCTGCGGGACCTTCTGCTTGATTCAATTTAAAAGGTACACAGAGAAGGTTGAATTCTCAGGTTTAAGAAAAAGAAAGAAGGAAGGGCCTAGTGCTCCTCCCCCACCTACTGTGCTGATACCCAAGTAGGAATCTGGCTGACTGTGATCCTAGGGCAGAGGCTGCAACTTCGATGGAGTACCTTGTTACCACCATGGGAAACTCAGGCAGGTAGCTGGCAGGGAGGCAGCTGGCAGAAAGGAATAGAGAGGAGGATTGAGGGTAACTACCTTCAGCCTATGCTGGCAGCTGGGGAAGATATGACCTCAGGGTGTATTAATATAACAGGTAAGCTTCATCAAGCCTAATCCAGTAATCAGCAGAGCAGAGAAGAAGCCCCTTCAAAGCAGAATAGCCCAAACTCACAGATACAGCAAATAGAGGAGCAATAATGCAGCCAATAAGGAGGGGGAAAGAAGGAAAAATATGAGTAAACAATAGATAAAGAAAAAAAGAATCTACAATTGATAGCTTCTCTTCAGGGATGAAAGAGGAACAAATGGAACAGAGGAGAACCAAGGAGCCCCAAGCAAAAGCTCAGAAACTCCAGCAAATTGGACTCAGACTCTGGAAGAACTCAACAACAATTCAAAAAACAATTAAGAGAAATTGAAGAAAATTGGGAAAAGAACTTAAAAGGAAAAATGGGTCATCTGGAAACAGAAGCACATGAACTTAAAAAAGAAAATATTGTCTCAAAAGCTAGAATTAACCAACTCAAAAATGAGGCAAAAAAAGTAAAAGATAAAAAAATAATGACCTACAAAGAAAAACACATCAAAAGGAAATGGAGGATCAAAAAGTCAAGGATGAAATTCAGTCTTTATAAATTAGAATATAACAATTAGAATGAATGAACTCAGAAGGCAGCAAGAATCTATAAAACAAAATCAAAGAATGAAAAAATTGAGGAAAATATGAAACACTTCATTAATGAAACAACAGACCTGGAAAATAGATCCAGGAAAGGCAATTTAATAACTATTGAACTACCTGAAAATCATGACCAAAGAAAATTCCTGGGCATAATTCTATAGGAAATTATCCAAGAAAACTGTCCTGATATTCTTTTTTTTTGTCCTGATATTCTTGAAGAAGAGGGTAAAGTAGAGATTGAAAGAATCCACAGATCACCTGTTGCACTAAATCCCCAACTGGCAATGCCCAGAAGTGTGATAGCCAAGTTCAAGAACTTCCAGACCAAGGAAAAGATACTATAAGGTGCTAAAAATCCCAACAATTCATATATATTGCAGCCATAGTCAGAATTACACAGGACCTGTCTGCATCCACACTGAAGAACCAGAAGACATGGAATATGATATTCTGGAAAACAAGGGAACCAGTTCTACAATCATGAATCAACTATCCAGCAAAATTGACTTGCTCATGTGTAGGATGAGCTAATATAATAAAAATGACAATCCTACCCAAATTAATTTACTTAATCAGTGTCACACCTATTAAACTACCAAGAAACGTTTTTTATAGAATTATAAAAACTATAACAAAGTTTATTTTGAAGAACAAAAAATCAAGAATATCAAGGGAACTAATGAAAAAAATATGAAGGATGGAAGCCTAGCAATACCAAATCTTAAACTGTACAATAAAGTGGTGAGATCATCAAAACAATATGGTACTAGCTAAGAGATAGAAGGGAGGAACAATGTAATAGACCTGGGGTCAATGACCTCAATAAGATAGTATACAATAAATTCAAAGATCCTAGCCTTTGAGATAAGAACTCACTATTTGACAAAAACTGCTGGGAAAATTGGAAAACAGTATGGGAGAGATTAGGTTTATATCAGCATCTCATACCCTATACCAAGATAAATTCTGAATGGGTAAATGGCTTAAATATAAAGAGGGAAATTATAAGTAAATTAGGCAAACATAGAATAGTATACATGTCAGATCTATAGGAAAGGAAACAATTTAAGACCAAGGAAGAGATAGAGAATATTACAACACTTAAAATGAATAATTTTGATTACATTAACTTGAAAAGTTTTTTTGTACAAACCAAAACCAATGCAAACAAAATTAGAAGGGAAACATCAAATTGGGGAAAAAATCTTAATAACAAAAACCTCTGACAATGGTCTATTTCTCAAGTTTATAAGGAGTTAAGTCAATTATACAAAAAATCTAGGCATTTTCCAATAGATAAATGGCCAAGGGACATGAATAGGTAGTTTTCAGATAAAGAAATCAAAACTGTCAATAATCACATGAAAAAGTATTCTAAATCCCTCCTGAGTAGAGAAATGCAAATCAAAACAACTCTGAGGTACCATCTCACATCTATCAGATTGGCCAGTATGACAGTAAAGGAAAATAATAAATGTTGGAGGAATTGTGGCAAAATCAGGATACCAATACACTGCTGGTGGAGTGGTGAATTGATCCAATGATTCTGGAAGGAAATTTGGAATTATGCCCTAAGGGCTTTAAATGACTACTTTGGATCCTGCCATACCACTGCTGGGTTTGTACCCCAAAGAGATAATAAGGAAAAAGGCTTATACAAAAATATTCCTCTCCATGCTCTTTTTAGTGGCAAAAAATTGGAAAATGAGGGGGTGTCCATCAATTGGGGAATGGCTGAACAAATTGTGGTATCTGATGGAGATTGAATACTATTGTGTTGAAAGGAATGATGAACTGGAGGAATTCCATGTGAACTGGAAAGACCTCCAGGAATTGAAGCAGAGCAAAAGGAGCTGAACCAGGAGAACATTGTACATAGAAACTGAAACATGATGGCACAATCAAATGTAATGGACTTTTTTACTAGCAGCAATGCAATGCCCAGGACAATCCTGTGTAACTTATGAGAAAGAATGCTATCGACATCCAGAAAAAGAACTGTGGAAACAGAAATGCAAAAGAAAAAACATATGATTAATCACATGGTTCCCTGGAGATATGATCAGGGTTTTAGCATTAAAAGATCATTTTACTGCAAATAAGGATAATATGGATATAGGTTTTGAACAATCATACATCTTATTTCTCACTGGAATTGCTTGTCAGCTCTGGGAGGGGGTAGGGAAGAGGGGAGGGAAAGAACATGCATCATGTAACCATGGGAAAATAGTCTAAATTAATTAATTAATTTAAAAAAGGAAAGTTATAAATCTGTTTCACTGTCAACTACTGAGTTTCTCTTATTAGTGTGGTTCAGAGAAATAGAGAAGCATACTTGATAGTTCACAGAGGACAGGATGCCATGATATTGCCCTACTACCAAAAGGTTTTGGGCTTTTATATTCATTAGAATAGAAGTTTCTAGCTGGGGCCTATGAATTTGTGTTTTTAAAAAATATATGTTATTGGTAACCAGTTCAATTTAATTGGTTTCCTTTTAATCTTATTTAGTTTGTTTTTTGAATTTAAAAACATGATTCAAAGAAGGGAAGGGCATATAGATTTCACCATAATACCAAAGGGACCCATGAAAACATAAAAAAACTTCTGCATTGGATAAAAGGTTTACAAATGTGCCAATCTTGAGTAGATCAAACAGAGCTAAACCAAGGGGTGGGTAGAATTCCTTTGGAGTTAAGGACTCCACCAGTGAATACTTCTCAATCACTTTAGTTTTCCCTGTCTTGAAGTCCCTACTGCTTTCTGCCTCTCTAGTGAAGGGGACTTTTTTTTTTAAAGGATCTATACCAAGTAGTGGAGGCCCTATACTCATCTGGAAACTTTTGCTCTTCTGAAAGATTTAAAGCTGTTTCCAACAGCCATTTTCATAATCCATAGACTGCTAACTCCTTATCCAGGTAGATCTATGGTTGATGTAATTGAGGAAAAAACCTAGATGTGATGGGGACGCCAAATTTAAATACAATAGAAAAAAAGACTAGAAATGCATACAGAGGCATTAGTCAGTCAACCAACATTTATTATTTTCCTCTTATGCCCCAGGTATTTTGCTAAATGTCGAGAATATGAAGAAAGGCAAAAAACAAAGAGTTCCTGCTCGCAAGGACTCACAATCTAAAGGGGGAGACAATATGCAACAAACTCTATACAAATCAGAAATACTCAAGATAAATAGGGGACAATCCAAGAGAGGAGGCCCTAAGTTTAAAGAGGACCAGGGCCACCATACAGTGGAAAGTGTTAGGCTTAGAGTCAAAGGTCCTAAGTTTTAAACCTAGCTCAACTACTCACTGCCTTGGTATATGCCTGGTTAAGTCACTTAACTTTTCTGGGTCTCAGTTACCTCATCTAGGAAAAATAGAGTTCAGGTTATATAACTTCCAACTTTATCTCTATGATCTTTTCATCCAAAAAGTCACATGCTCTGGAAAGAAAAAATTTCAATAAATAATGACAAACAGAACAGGAATAACTTAAATATCATTTTAAAAAATTACTAGATTGTACACTCCTGAAAAAAAAGGTTAAAGATTCCAACTCCATTTTCAAATATTGGGTTTTAGCCATTGGATTTCCAGGCCTGACTCTTTACAGGTGCCAGCTGCAAGGCTATAGCAGACTATCCAAGTGTCAGAGCCTAATACATTGGAACTGTAAATAAATAGTACCCATGCAGCATATGTAGCAATTAACACATCAGAAGCCTTCAGAACCATACACTTAGGTTGTACTTTTGCCTGACAGAACAGGAATCAAATTACAGGGAAAGCTATTGTCTCCTTTTTTGTTGATGTTGTTCATGGAATAGAGATGCCACAGTGATTTCTCTAAAGAGGTAATTGCCAATGATTGCAAATCAATTGGGGAAATCAATATAAATTAATTTATCCAGGGAGACAGACATAATGCCCAGATGATATTCAACCTTGCAGAAGTCAAAGGTTTTCCTGGTAGAACGAATGATAAAGCACAAATTCCTGGAGAGTTCAATTGAAAGTGACTAAAATGTAGGCTGTCCATTAGAAACTAGTCTTAACTTCTCTTTCTTTTTCCCTGGAATTCTATTGGCTGCAGCACCAAGAATAACAAAAGGGACAGTTTGTGGTCATGTTCTTTAGGAGTTAGTAAGTTTCTGGCTTTAGATTTGAACTCAATCTTCTTAACTTCAAGTGTGGACATGAGAGCGATACAGAATACATGGTAAGGACTTGATTTTGCAAGAAACCTTATGCAGGAAGGAAATGGAACTTTGGCTGACAATGGGGGATGGGACTAGACTCTCCAGCCAAGAAAAGCAGGGAGATAGTTGCAAAGAGGTTCTTATCACTTCTGAACTGAGACGGGAAAGAGCAGCCTCGCTGAGCTTAGCCTGCTATAATCCCTCAATTGATCTGAAGAGACCCAGATAGCCATCTTTCCTCATAAGTTGTGGATAGAGATTTTTTCCCTTTGGGGAAGGCAAGAGACTGTCCACCCAGAAGATTCCCATCAATATCTACAAAGCTGTATCTCTATATCAGGAAATTATACCAACTTGGTTCCACAACGATCTTAAGGGACCCAGGTCCCCAGACCTGAGCCCTCAACCCCTGAAGGGAATTTAGGATGAAATCAGAATTAGGGACTTCATATTTTCCCTCTTTCCCTAACCTATCAATCCTAAGTCTCTAGACCATAAATAGATCTTTTAACTTAAAGAAGAACTGAACATCTCAGTCTTCACATGTACTGAGGGGATCAAAGATAATAATTCCAGAGAAGAGACAGGAACCAGAGATTGAAGGGGATTTTCTCTTACCCTTCAACTCTGGACAGAGATCCAATTTCAGTTTCTCTGAGGCAGCTCTGTCTGGGAGAGGAAGTTGTGTTTCTCTTTATCTTGTGGAAGAGGCGTAAAGAAAGAGAGGATTTGCAAGAGTATGCAAACCAAAGTAAAGGACTTGATCTGTCTGTCAATCAAGGTGAAGATTCTAAAGGAAATGTTCCTAGGAGAGGCAGTTGGAGCTGGCCAGGGGAGAGGAACTGATTCTCTCTCTCTGGGGTTACTGACTAAGGGAGAAACCTTTTCTCTGGGGTTCCTGACCAAAAGAGACTGGCTTTTTCTGATCTAAGCAGAGAGAGACCTTTGGGAGGGCTGAGAAGAAATTAACTTTTGGTGGTGGTTTTGTGTAATTGAAAGAAGGAAGAAGATTTAACAGTTATCCTCCATCTCTCTGGCTGTGTCTGTGTCACAGTTGTGACTAGACTGGCATTTCCCAAAAGCCCTCATAACTCTTCCTTGTAGATTAGGGACAAACCTCATCCCCCTTACCTCAATTCCCATCCTGTCCTATCTTTCCCAATAAACCTCCTTACCTGAGAAAGAGAACAAGAGTATCTTCTCTAAACCTCACAGTTCACTTTTGAGTTACATAGAAAGGTGGCTCGCCAACAGGGGGGAGGGGAAGAGGGGCAGGAAGGAGTGGGTAGAAAACTGGAAGGTGAAGGGTGGCATTGAAGGAGGAAGAGGGTAGGAAATATCTTAATTTATTAGCCATTATTAGGGATCAATAGGCAGCTCCAGAGTAATCCCCTCTAGCAGGATCTCTCTATCCATCTCTCAGAAGTACTTCTAACTCCATAATAAATAGGCATCCTTGAGGTTCCGCTAGCTGCTATCTTATATACAAGCCAGAGTATCCAGTTACCACAACCAGAAATAGTTCCCCACAGATTATCCATTTATTACAATCTGTTCCCTCCCTCTAAGAGACCTATCAAGCTTTGGTTCCTAGTTACTTCAGAATTATGCAAGAATATGGCTAAAACAACTATATCCTGTGACTTAAAGATCACTTTGCTAGGCATGTTTCCCATAGGAATCAAATATAGAAAAAAAGGTGCCATATTTTGGTAGTGGCAAAGACATAAAAACAAAGTAAATATGCCTATCAATTTGGAAATGGCTAGACAAATTGTGGTACAGAATATGAATACAGATATACCTTCCACAAACCTGCTTCCTTCCTCTTGGGTTGGTATGAAGAAATTAAGTGAGAATTTTGGGGGAATTTTGTGAAAACTGAAAATAATATGCAAAGGCCAGAGGATGACACAGAAAAAAATTAGAAACTCATAGATGTATGAAATGTCCCATGATCTTGATCAATTACACATGTAAAACTCAGTGGAATTACACGTCAACTATGGGAGAGGGTTGGGGGAGAGGAGGGAAAGAACATGAATCTTGTAACCATGGAAAAATATTCTAAATTAACTAATTAAATAAAAAAATTCCATAAAATAAAATAAAATGTCCTATGACCCAATACTTAACATAAATTTTATAGAGGCACTATAAATGCTCCACAAAATTAAAAAAAAAAGATTTCTCTGGTGTAAAAGTGGGTCAAAATTTTTTGCTCAGGTTTTCCAGATTGTGGGGTTACAGTGTCCCTAACTCCTGAAATATGGAAGGGATATTTGTTTCATGGAATTTTGTTACTCTATAAAAATGAAGACTATAAAAATATAGAGAGGCAAAGAAAGAACTATATCAACTGATGAAAAGTTAAGATAAGAGGACTAGGAAAAGAAGAAAAACAACAAAAAGGAAATTGAATACTATGCACTTATAATGATCAAATTATTATAATTTTCATTATGAGGACAGTTCATTGGGGAAAGGAAGAATACATTTAGAAATAAAAGTGATATAAGCACAAATCTGAATACTCTTTTTTAAAAGCTGAATTATTACTTTTTATCTTAGCTTGATATATCACCTATATATAAATGTTATCTTCTTCGATCACACACAACAAATTAATTTCTCCCCATTAACTACCTCTGATCCTCATATTCCTCATTCAGAGGGGAAAATATTGATGATCATGGTTGAGTGTGTTGGTCAGATTCATATCTACCTTTTTTTGCTGCTGAAATGTTTAGCATTTCATATCTGGGTTATTAATGTTAGGGCCTCATTTTAGCCAGGAGCCTTCTGACAGCTGCTGATTAATCATCCAATGCTCCATCTAGCTTAAATAATATTTTTTCATTTATTTTTCACAAGCATATCCTTCCAATGTCAGAATTTTATTTGAATTATATAATTTATTTTTTAATTTCCTCTACATTTCTGATGAAATGTCAGGACGGATCATTTTTATTAACATTATCAGTGCACATATGAATTAACACTAGCTATTTATCAGACACAACAAAGTCAAGAGCTAAAAGCCAAAAAGTGCCCAAGAGCTTCTTTAGTAAAAGTGATAAAAAATTAAAAGTTGGGGAAAAATGGCATTCCTCTGACATGGGTAGAGGGAAGCTGAGTAAATGAAATCCCTTTTAGGCCCCATTCTAATTTGTGTCATAAGAATTAAAAGTTAAGTTTAACATGATTGTATACAAATCTATGTAGCTGTAACTTTTTTTAAAAGATAAAAGTAATAATGGTCCTCATAAAAAAGTATGAGTTGCTCCTATAAAAGCCTTTTGTATGTACACCTTGTTCTCCCTCAGCAATTTATCAAAAAAGGAGACCAGAAATAGTGAGATAATTCCTCTGCATGTTCTGAATTGGAGTTGGGTCTCCTCATTCTAAATTATTAGGCTTTTCTAGAAGCAATCTCACTAATCACAAATGCTCCTATGCTCCCATCACACCTCCATTCAGTTCTCCTCCCATTTTCACTTAAAATTGTTCCTTTTTTGATTCTACTTTCTTTCTCAAAACCTTTATTCCCCTCCTTGTTCTAGCCAAGTCCCTTATTTACTTTATTGCAGTTTTACTAGTTCCATGGTATATATTTTCTCTCTTTCTGGTCATTTACAATATTTTAAATTTCACACAGAAATTCTGGGTCTTAGCAATCACATTTTTGGTTTTTTTTTTTTAACCCCTTACCTTCCGTCTTGGAGTCAATACTGTGTATTGACTCCAAGGCAGAAGAGTGGTAAGGGCTAGGCAATGAGGGTTAAGTGACTTGCCCAGGGTCACACAGCTGGGAAGTGTCTGAGATCAAATTTGAACCTAGGACCTCCCATCTCTAGGTCTGGCTCTCAATCCACTGAGCTACCCAGCTGCCCCCACATTTCTATTTTTTGTACGTTTGATTTTTCCTGGCAAAAACCTGTAGATTTTACTGAAGTGTACTTCTATTCTCTGCTTCTAATATTTCTGAGCAGTTGTCCTTTATTATTTCCTGAAATAGAATACTTAATTAAAAAAAATCATGCTCTTCCAAGTGTCTCATCTTTTAAAAAATAATATTTCTAGGGTTTGTTCTATGCATCAGTTATCCCATCTGTTATCCCATATTCAGATTGTATTGCTACTGAGAGGAGAGTACTGGGGAAGTGTGTTGGTGAAGGTCTTTAGGAGTGTATACTTTGTATGTACCTAATGGCAAGCTTCATTTGACTCACTTGCTATTCTAGCTCACATCTCGAAGTCATAGTGAAGGAATATCTACACAGAACTCAAGGTGGGACTCCTCAGCAGGCAGCTGCTGAGATGGACTCTGGGGGAGTTGTTCAACTCTCTTGCAACCTCAATTATATACCTCAAGTCCACTCACTATCATCTTTTCATCTCTTCTTTGCTTTTGTCTCACCTCCAATAGTCAGTCAAGTGCCAAGTCTTCTCACTTTTACCTCTATAACGTCTCTTATAACTGGCCGTACTCATAACATCTACCACTCTAGTTCAGACCCTTTTATCATCTTTTTTCTTTTTTTTTAAAGATGTTTTATTATGCCAATTATATGTAATCACAATTTTCAACATACATTTTCCAAAATTATGAGATCCAAATTAGATTCAAATCCCTCCCTCCCTTCCCCACTCTCAGGCATGGCAATACATGCATTATCATTTAAAACATACTTCCAGGGGACAGCTGGGTAGCTCAGTGGATTGAGAGCCAGAACTAGAGATGGGAGGTCCTGGGTTCAAATCTGACCTCAGACACTTCCCAGCTGTGTGAGCCTGGGCAAGTCACTTAAATCTCATTGCCTAGCCCTTACACTCTTCTGCCTTGGAGCCAAATTGGCTCCAAGATGGAAAGTAAGGGTTTAAAAACAACAACAACATACTTCCATAATGGTCATTGTTGTAAGTAAATATTCAAAACCCCCAAATATATAAAAACCCAAATAAATGAATGTGTGTGCTTTGATCTGCATTCCAATTCCAACCTTTCTTTCTCTGGAGGTGAATTGCACTCTCTGTTCTAAGTCTTTCAGAATTGCACCAGATCATTGCATTGCTGAGAGTAGGGAAGTCTATCATAATTGAACAACATACAGTATTGCTTTTTCTGTGTACAGTCTTCTCCTGGTTCTGCTTATTTTACTCTGTATTAGTTCATGTAGTTCTTTCCAGCTTCTTCTGAAATCATCCTGCTCATTGTTCCTTATAACGCAATAGTATTCCTTTATCATCACATCTCATAAATTGTTCAGCCATTCTGCAGTTGGCAGCTATCCCCTCAATTTCCAAATCTTTGCCACCACAAAGAGACCTGATATAAATATTTGTGTGTGTGCATCCTTTCCCCTTTTTAATGAACTTTTTGGGGGATACAGACCTAATTTTTTTTTGCAGGGTTGAAGAATATACACAGTTTATAGCCCTTTGGATATAGTTCCAAATTTACTCCACCTATAGTGCGTTAGAATTCCAATTTTTGCCATATCTGTTTCCCTTCAACATTTATCACTTTCTTTTACTATATCAGCTAATCTAATAGATGTCAGATGAATTCCTTTGACCATTTGTCAATTGGAGAATGAGTTGAATTTTTATAAATTTGACTCAGTTCTCTATATAGTTAAGAAATAAGGCATTTATTAGGGTAATTTGCTATAAGAATTTCCCTCAGTTTTTTTGTTTCCCTTTTAATCTTGGTTGCATTGGCTTTGTTGTACAAAACTTTTAAACTTAATATAATCAAAATTATTCATTTAACATCTAGAAATGTTCTCTATCTCTTGTTTGGTCATAAATCCTTCCCTTCTCCATAGATCTTATAGATAAATAATTCTGTGCTCTCCTAATTTGTTTATGATATTACCCTTTATATCTAAATTATGTAACCATTTGACTTCATCTTAGTATAGGCCAGCATGTGAGATATCAGTCTCTAGTTTCTGCCATACTGTTTTCCTGTTTTTCTGTCAGTTATTACCAAAAAGTGAGTTCCTATTCCCAAAGCTGGGATTTTGGGGTTTCTCAAAACTAGATTGCTTTAGTCATTTACAACTGATTATTGTTTACTTAATCTATGCCACTGATCCAACAGATTGTTTTGATGATTTCTGCTATATAGTATAGTTTGAGATATGGTACTGCTAGGCCACTTTCCCCAAATTTCTTTTCATTAATTTCCTTAATATTCTTGGCTTTTGTTCTTCCATATATTTTTTATGGATCCATAAAATAATTTTTGTTAGTTTGGTATGGCACTAAATAAGTAAATTAATTTAAGTAGAATTGTTATTTTAATTATATTAGTTTGGCTTACCCATGAGCAATGAACATCTTCCCAAATGTTTAGATATGACTTTGTGTGAAGAGTGTTTTGTGATTGTGTTTCTATAATTTGTTTTGGCAAATAGATTCTTAGGTATTTTATATTGTCAAGTTATTTTAAGTGAAATTTCTCTTCCTATTTCTTGCTATTGGATTTTAATGTTTACATATAGAAATGCTGGTGATTTATGTGAGTTTATTTTATATCCTTCTACTTTACTAAAGTTATTAATTATTTCAACTATTTTAGTTGGTTCTCTAAGTGTACAATCATATAATCTGCAATGAGTGATAGTTTAGTTTCTTCACTGCCTACTCTATTCCTTCAATTTCTTTTTCTTCTCATTGCTATAGCTAGCATTTCTACAATATTGAATGAGTAATGATAATGGATATCCTTGCTTCACTCTGAGCTTATAGGGAAGACTAGTTTATCTCATTACAGTTATACTTGCTGTGGCCTTTAGATATTGCTTATCATTTTAAGGAAGCTCCTTTTATTCTTATATTCTTTAGTGTTTTTACTAAGAATAACTGTTGTATTTTGTTAAAACCCTTCTCTGATCTATTAAGATAATTATGTGATTTGTTTGTTTTGTTATTGATATGGTTAATTATACTGACAGTTTTTCTAATCCTGAACCAAGCCTGCATTTCTGGAATAAATCCTATTGGGTCATAATGAATGATCTTTCTGATATAGTGCTACAGTCTCTTTGCTAGTATTTTATTTAAAATGTTTGCATCTATATTCATTAATAAAATCAGTATATAATACTTTTTCTCTGTTTTTGTTCTTCCTGGCTTAGGGATAAGCTCAACATTTATGTCATAAAGGAATTTAGGAGTTCTTCTTTGCTAGTTTTTCCAAATAGTTTATGTGTTTTGGGGATTAATTGTTCTTTAAATGTTTGGTAGAATTCACTAATGTATCTATCTTCCCCATGGCACCTTCCCAAAATGTAGAATCATGAAGAATCATGTCATTCTGTTTTAAAGTGAAAGGATCATTTCGGTAGTGGTGATGGTGAGGATGGTGGTGGAAAGGAGATTAAGAAAAAAACCATTTGGAATAAAAATGCCATAACTTTGACTTTTATATTTTTTGAAGGTTGTAAGTATTAAATTAAAGAATTTGACAAAGTGAGGAGAGCAGTTTAACAGCAACTTTGTTTATTTGAAGAAAGAAGTAAATATAGAAAGATAGAAAAGAGGAGAGATTATTAAACTTATACCCTATAAATATTAGGGTATACCTAAAATTCCCAATACTACCCCAAATTTCCTAAACCTACCTCTAACTGTCTTCTCAGAACAGGTTCTTCTGCCTGGCACACCAGGCCTATTCTACTCTACTCTATCTATAAATGATTCACTAACTACCTAACTCACTAAAATAATAAACAGCCACTACTCACTCACTCCTTCAATCAGTTTTCTATAGCAGCCCAACTGTGAGTAGCCAACTGCCCGCAGATCCTTGCCTATGAGACAGACCTCCTGATCTCTCAAGATCCCAGAGGCAAAAAATCCCAGTTGTCAGAGGCTGTTTCCTTAAACTCCTCACTGACCCACTGTCCCCCCCAATTTCCTGTCCGAGAGCCTCTCTAGTCTCTTAAGGAGACAGAGGGAGAGATTAAGAAAATCCCTTTAACAAGGTCTAAATAAAGTAGTGTTTCTTAGCTGAAGGTTCAAGTATGTGGTTGAGTCTGATCAATATTTCTTTTTTTTTTAATTAATTTATTTATTTAGATTATTTCCCCATGGTTTTATGATTCATATTCTTTCCTTTCTCTCTTCCTTCTCCACTTCTGGAGCTGACAAGCAATTCCACTGGGTTATACAGGTATTATTCAAAACCTATTTTGATATTATTCATATTTGTAATAAAATGATCTTTTAATGCCCAAACTCCATTTATATCCCCAGGGGAACCATGTGATCTATCACATGTTTTTCTTTTGTATTTCTGTTCCCACAGTTCTTTCTCTGGATGTTGATAGCATTTTTTCTCATAAATTCCAGAGTATTATCCTGGATCATTGCATTGCTGCTAGTAGACAAGTCTATTACATTTGATTGTGCTACAGTGTATCATTCTCTGTGTACAATGTTCTCCTGGTTCTGCTCCTTTCACTCTGCATCACTTCATGGAGGTCTTTCCAATTCACACAGAAATCATCCAGTTCATTCCTTTCACACAATAGTATTCAATCACCATCAGATACCACAATTTGTTCAGACATTCCCCAATCAATGGACACCACCTCATTTTCCAATTTTTTTTTGCTACTATAAAAAGCACAGCGATGAATGTTTTTGTACATAAATTTTTCTTATTATCTCCTTGAGGTACAAATCTAGCAGTGGTATGGCTGAATCAAAGGACATACAGTCTTTTAAGGACCTTTGGGCATAATTCCAAATTGCCTTTCAGAATGGCTGGATAAATTCACAACTTCATGAGCAATGTATTAGTGTCCCAATTTTGCCACATCCCCTCCAACATTTATTTTTTTTCCTTTATTGTCATATTGGCTAATCTAATAGGTGTGAGATGGTACCTCAGAGTTGTTTTTATTTGCATTTCTCTAATTATAAGAGATTTAGAACACTTTCATGTGCTTATTGATAGTTTTGATTTCTTTATCTGAATAGTGCCTATTCATGGCCCTTGCCCATTTGGTAATTGGGGAATGGCTTGATGAATTGTAAATTTGACTTAGTTCCTTATATATTTGGGGAATTAAACACTTGCCAGAGAGTTTTGTTATAAACTTTTTTCCCAATTCTGTTCAATATTTCTGATGAGTTTTGAGCTCTAGGGCATTCAATTTTAGGGGGAAATCATCTATAAAATTTGCTGCAATGAAACAGCAATGTAGAAAATAGGTTATTTGGCTTAAGCTGTTTACAAGTGTTCTATTTCTATGAAAATCTGCTCTTTGGTGATCATGGTCCAAGAGAAAATTATTCATTAAAATAGCATTTAATACCAATCTGTTTACAAATAAGAGACAACAAATGAATTAGTATTCAATTATACTTTCTGTATATTGTAGATGACAGATATTAGAGATGAAATCTGTGAACTAGTAAACTCAGAAGTGGAAACAGGGAGAATATACTTTTAAGGTTAGTTTATTTAATATGTAATTTAGATATTAAGGTTATTGTATAAGATAGTCAGATAAGTATTCATCAGAAGACAAATATTAATTATCTCAATATCTATGTGATTCTCACTCTATATTTAAACCTACCCTCCCAAAATGAAGGGAAATTTAATCTGATTGTATTATAGTCATAATATTTTGGGAGATGTTTTTAATTAATAGAATTAAAGATAGTAAAACAGAGCAGTAGAAACAGGAAGACCTGAGTTCAAATCTAGCCTCACAAATACTAGTTGTGAGATCCTGGTAAGCCAATTAACCTCTGCCTCAGTGTCCTCATCTGTAACATAAGAGCACTTATCTTCTAGTGATGGTGTCAGGATAAAATGAGATATTCATAAATCACTTCTCAAATATTAAATTTCCATATGAATGCTACCTATTATTATTAAGCTGCAGCTAGGTGGTGCATTGCCAGGCCTGGAGTCATGAAAATTTGAGTTCAAACCCAGCCTTAATTACTGTGTGACCCTTGTCAAATAATTTAACTATGTTTGCCTCAGTTTTCTCATCTGTAAAACTAATTGGAGGAGGACATAGCAAACCACTTTAATTTCTTTGCCAAGGAAAGTCCAAATGAGAACATGAAGAGTTGGGAATGATTGAAACAACTGAACAAAAACAACGTATTATTATTAAGATTGTAGATTTAGGTTATACTGGAAGCAACCATTCAAGAGGTCCTTGAATGAATACCTTCATTTTAAACATGAAATTGAAGCATGCATTCATTCAATTAGTTCAATAAATATTTATTAAACCCTAATTATGTGAAAATTGGTGTGCCAGCATCTGGAGATACAAAGACAAATCTGAATTGCACCCACAGAATTGCTGAAAGAGGTATGACTCTTTCCTACAAAGAGACAGAAATATTTCCAAGAAGTAGAAAAAAGATATTAAGAATTATCTCATATAACAAGGTGACTCTCCTCCTTGCCAAGGTCCAATATGCACAAGATCCCATTGCATTCTATCTCCTCCAGTAGAATGCTCCCTCTGTCATCTCCATTCTTTCATTCACCTTCAATCTTTTCCTGTCTATTGGCTAATTCTCTACTGTTGAAAAACATGTCCATATGCCCTCCATTCTGAAAAAATCCTCACTTCATACTCTAAATATAATATAATAAAGTATAATCCAATATCTTTTCAGCCCTTTGAGGCTAAATTCCTTGAGAAGGTTATCTCAAAAAGATCCCTTCACTTCTCCTTCCAATCTCTCCTAAGTTCTTTCCATTATGGTTTCTAACTTCATCATTCAACTAAAAATATTCCCTCCAAAGTTACCAATGGTTTCTTAATTATTAATTTCAATGGCCTTTTCTAAATTATCATCCTTCTTGACCTTTCTGCAGTTTGGCACTGTCAATCACTGATATTCCCTTCTCTCTAAGTTTTTGGAACATTACTCTCTCCTGTTTCTCTTTCTGCCTATATGAACACTCCTTGATGAATCTTCAAAGAAGTCATCCATCCATCATCTATCTATCTATCTATCTATCTATCTATCTATCTATCTATCTATCTATCTATCTATCTATCTATGAGTGTCTCACAGTTCCAGGGCTCTGTTTTGGATTATCCTTTCCTCCTCTATACTACTTCACTTTATCAACTCCCATGGATTTAACATCAGAAGTCAAATCTTAATTATCATCATAATACCATCACAACAGTAATGATTAGCATTTATATAGCATCTACTATATGCCAGACACTGTGCTAAGTGCTTTATAAAGATTTTCTTAGTTGATCCCACAACAACTTGAAAGGTAGGTGCTATTATTATCTCCATTTTATAGCTGAGGAAACTGAGGCAAGCAAAGCTTAAATGATTTGCCTAAGATCACACAGCTAGTGTCTGAGTCAGAACTTGAATTCAGGGCTTCCCAACTCCAGGCTCAGGGCTCTGTGCCACCCAACATCTTTATGCTGATTTAATTTAAAATCTATCTGTCCATCTCTAACCTCTCTGTTGGCTTCTGGTCTGTTATCTCCAAATGCCTATCAGACACCTTGAACTAGATGTCCAATAGATATTTTAAATTCAATGCATCTAAAACTGAATTCATTTTATTTTCACCAAACCTTAAGCCCCTTCTAAACTTCACCCATTGCTATCAAGGCTGCCATCATCCTCTTAGTTACAACCTAGGTATCCTCTTCAACTCTTCACTCTCTCTTATTCCCCCTCCTCCATATTAATTATGATACCATTAGTTTTTACTTTTGTAGTACATCACTAGTACATGCCCTAATCTCCTCAGGTCTGGAGGGTTGCAATAGCTGCTGGTTGGTCCAGCCACCAATATTTTCCTACTCCAATCCATTGTCTATTCAATTGCCAAAATCATTTCCCTAAGAACAGGTCCAACTATGTCACCTCCCTATTCGATAAACTCCACTGGCTCCCTATCACTTCCAAAATCCAAAGCAAAATTTCCTGTTGGCATTCAACTCTCTTCATAACCCAGACCTTTAGGTCTTATACCTTAAGTCACCCCCTCCCCATACTCTTCAAACTAGCAATACTGACTTCCTTGCTATTATTTGTTTTGAAGTTTTTCCCCCTTATTTATTTATTTATTGGTTGGTTACATTAAAATTCCCAAATATCTCACTCCCCCTTTCTCCTCTTTGCACCATAGAAGGTATCAGCCAACCAAAAAATGTATATATAAATTTTGTCTTTCCTGTTTCCATTTATCATTTCTTTCTCTGGAGGTGATCATTCACAAGTTATTCTTCAAATATTAATTCTGTAGCTATATATCATAATCTCTTGGTTCTACTCGTTTTGTTCTTCATTATTTCATGTAGGTTTTACCAAGTTTTTTTTTTTTAGTGATCTGCTCATCATTTCTTAGGGCATGGTAGCATTCTACCATAATCATATGCCACAACTTGTTCATCCATTACTCAATTGATGGACATGCCTTGATTTCCAATTCTTTGCCACCACAAAAATGGCCACTAAAAATATTTTGGAACATTTAGATTCTTCTTCCTTGATGTTCTTGGAACAAGATAACTCCATCTTTTGGTCCTGCACATTTTCTCAGGCTGTCTCCTATACTTGGAATCCTGTTACTCCTCACTTCTGCCTCCTGATTTTCTTGATTTTTTTTCAAGTCTTGGTTAAAATCTCATCTTCTACTTCTTTATGTTGATTATTTCCTAGCTTGTGTGTCCATATTTGTTTGCATGTTTGTTTTCCCCTCTAGATTATGAGCTCTTTGAGGGCAGCAATTGTCTCTTGCCTCTATATCCCCAAATGCTTATCACAGCATCTGGCACATAGCAGGTGTTAAATGCTTATTGCCTAACTGGCTGATAACATATCAAAATTATCCTTGTAAACAACCTTGCATTTGACAGTCATAATTATGAATTCTGAGGCATGAAGAAATTAGGTGACTTTCACCTAATTAGCAAGGGAGATGGAATTTGAGCCCAAGACTTTGTGCTCTTTCCACAATTCAATAAAGCTTTAATCAATATTGGTTTACTTGTCTCTGAGGAGAACCTAGAATTGACCTGGCCATCCAGATCAAGAATGATCTGAAATGAGGCTTTAATTCCTGAAAGTCTGAGGCTGCACTCTTATTAGTCTGGTCATTCCCTTTTACTCATTTATCTGATAATATTTTCTCCTTTAAGATCAGCCATCCATTTTCCCTTTCCATGTGGCTTTATTGAAAGGTGAATCTGCCACAAAACATTGCCCATAGGAGCCCTCAAAAATCAACATAAACACTGGAAACACCTGGAAAAGATTAGTATTGAATTTAGTGAAAAGGAAAAGAAAACATACATTACGTGCAAAACACACAAATGACAGATTAATTTGAAAGCTTGAGTGCTAATCACAAGATTTTTGAAATCTTCAGTTTCAATTTCTATCTGAAATTTCACAGAGGAAAAGAAAAACCCTATAATTTCCATATTTCTGATACTGATCTTATGTAAAAGACAGTATTCATTTGCGGCTAAGAGTAGTTGGAAATGAGCTCACTGATTGGTTGTCCCAACAAGTTCTTGAAGACAGCATCTTTATAACTTACAAATTATGCTATTCCCCCTACCCCATCCCCCAAATCACTTCACAATTGTCTGCACAGTCATAACCTAAGTGTGTTTTGATGAATTTTGAATAGGAAATCATTATATTCCTCTGACAGCTCTTTGAGTATTAGCAGTTTTGGAAGGTCTATAAACCAGACACAAAAGGTGAATTATAAAATATTTATGGGACTGATTGTGCCCCTAACAAGTGAGGCAGTTGGCAGATTGCCACAGCACTAATGCATCTGTGGTTTTCCATCCTTCTGCAAAACTTGATTCTGCCTTCTGTTATACTTTGATATCTAAATGTGTTCTCCAGAGATTTGCAAAACAGCCCATGGCTTTATTACAAATGTGTATAAACCATAATTGGGCTTTGGCAGAGTCCTATTAAATACTCCTGCATACTAATCCAGGTTGACTTCATTGCTCTTCCCAAAGTACTAAGAAAAAGCACTTCTGAAGTATTGGGATTGTGTTTATTCATTCTATTTCCCTTTCCTGTATGGTCCTATGTTGTATTTTCCTATATTTTTATTCTAGACCTCCCCCTCCCCAAATGAGGCTCATGGCAGATTGGAAAGAGTAGAAATTTGAAGTCAGGAGAATGTGGTTTGGAATCTTGACTTGTGTGGCTTTGAGCAAGGAATGCCCTTCCTGTGCAGGCATATTTTTATCTGTAAAATGAGCAAGTAGACTAGGGGATTTCTGACATCCCTTCCAGCCTTAAATCTATGGTCCTATATGCTAGTAGAGTGTCACACAATATAACATGAATGGGCCAGAATAATGTCCTCTGTTAAAGGTGGTTTCCTTCTCTGCATTATATTGATTTGTGTATGATCAAAACTGGGTTTGAATAGATAAAAAGTTGAAGGGACTGTGGACAAAAAGGCAGACCTGTGGGGTCTACAAGAACTAGAGCCAAGGCAAGAGTAAGTCAGAAGGTTAGATTGACAATCAGGAATGAGAGGGATACTTAGAAGGAAGAGTAAAGTGAGTAGAAGATGTTTACATTCTTTATTGCTCATCATTATACCATATAATTAAAATGTCAACTAAAGTACTTAGGTAGGAGAATTGGGTAAGGTAATGTAAAGTCGTTCTAAGTTAAGATTTTGGTAGATTTGACAACAGCAAGGAAAGAAAAAACATATATATATTATATATTATTATATATCATATTGATATTATTTTTATATATTATTATATATTGAATGCAATTCATTTTGTTACCTTTGCCCCAGAAAACATTCCATTATATTATTTCGAGCCAAAGTGGTAAAGTGGTTACTTTCTAAAACAATTCAAGTTCAAAGCTGATCCATGGTAGAAAGACATCCTTCTAAATACAAAACATGAGTGTAAGTGTTTTGTCAGTTAAGGGCACAGTCTACTATTAACTAGATTCTCTCAAGTGGGTAGTACATAAAAATTCCAAAAAAAGAAATTTCATACTATCTACATTTATTTAGACACAAAAGTCAGAAAATTGAATATCTCATCCAACTATATGGAATATATATATGCCTATAAGTAGAGGGATTATTTGCTGAGTATTGCTTCTCCTGGTCTCTTTTCTGAATATTGCTTCTTTTGTTCTCTAATGAAGCACAGACTCTGACATGCATATTAGCTAATTTGGGGAAATATTATGTAAAAAGTATAGGAAAAACTGAAATACTGTACAGTAAGTTTGTGAATTTAATTTCTGTGCCCTTATAGGCAAAAATATCAGAAAGGACTATATTCTTTCCAAAGAATCCCAGTTCCCCAACTTCTACTTTTTTGCATAGTGGCTATCTACTTCCAGTATTGTACTCCCAAATGCCAATTTGCTGTTAACATTTTAAAACACATAACTCCAATTCACTTTTAGAAAGTCGTATTTCTTCTTATGGAACAAATATTAAGAACCTAGCCAATGCTATATGAAAAAATTAACAGAAAGTAACACATGAGTATTTGGGATTTATATTACATAAAAATGGGTTATCAAGGGAGTTTTGAATCATCATATCTGCTGGTATTTGAAAATAGGACAGTCTCATCATTTAGGGATAATTTAGCTATGTGTTCACTTTTGTCACCACAGTAAGGAAGTATGGGCAGCTGAGCTAGGGGAGCAATAAAGGAAAAGCTGTAGTGTGAATTTTAAAACTATTCCACCCTAATCAGACCATTCTTTAGAAGATGTGATTTAGCTATTTCCTGATCAGTAACAACGGAGATACTTGGAACCACAGAATCAAGTTTTGGAAACTACATTTCTCCTCCCTTCTTAGTTTATCAAGATTTTGAAGGTCTGCATCAAACTCAAGATTTATTTATCTAAGGAATTGCCTTCAACAGACATGTGCAGAAAAAAAGGACAGACCTCTGGGGTGTCCTAAGTCAAGCTAAGTCCTCATTGGTACAGATGAGATGCAGAAAAGTGATGTAAAAATGTCCATATAAGGCATGGCACTTCCTGTCCCTTCCTCTTTTCCTGGAGAGGCGACTCTGGCTGGCAGCGTGCTAGGCATTCTGACATCTTGGGAGTGGTGGCAGTTATTTGCCTGGGTTTTGGCAGTGAGTTTTGTCCTTAACCTGATTCAGGTTCAGGTATCTCAGTTGAGCCCCTTTTGGAGTTCAGGTTGATTCCTTCCTCCTTCACACTCCAAACCCTTACTTTCTATATTTTCTAATCTTCCTGCCAAGTACCAGCCAGACGGAGTGGAGAAATCCTTCACCCTTTCCTTCTCCCTTCTTCTTCATCTTTTCTACTATATCAATTAAATCACCATAAAAATTTGCAGCTGACTTGGGTATTTTATTATTTGGGTTTTTCACTAGGATTTTTATAAATAAAATCCTTGGTGACCTAAATTAATTATACATTCAGTCTCAGTCATAATTTCACCCTTTACAGTTTGGTGACCACAAAGGGACTCGAACCCCCAATCTACTGGTTTTGTTCTCTTTTCCTTTTATCCATAAATTATTGCAATCTTTAAGTTGATTATGTTTCTATGATCCTTTTGGGGAAACTGGTTTCCCAAATATGATCACAGGGGGAATGTAAAATGGAGATTTGAACCCTGGACTTCAATCCTCAGAAGTCCTTGGTACTTCCCAGAATTCCCTATAATCTCACCTGAGTGCGAGAACACAATTTAGGGCTCTCTGCCTCCCAAGAGGTCTCTTCTTCTGCTTCTAAGCACACACGCCTCTCTACTTGGCATGCAAGATGTAAATGAATTATGAATGGGCTAATCAGCCTTAGGCACGTGCTTTTCTCTTTTTGTATTTTTCTTATTTCCTTGATTTCTAATAATTTTTAATAAACCTCATAAAAATATAATACTTTTATTACGAGAGACTAATTTAACTGTTACAGTAGATAATATCTTTGAAGACTGTAGCAGGCTTTCCCCTTGCTGCCTGAATGCCTCAGATACAATGGGAGAAGAATAATCATTCTATATTAATATTTGTTAGACTAGTCCTCTATGTTGCTGCATAGCTCATGAGTCGGATGAGAGGGAATGAGGAGAGCAGTTGGGTCTATTGTTCCTGAGTGATTTTTTCCTATGATCCTCCTGTGTTATGTGTGTCCTTGGGGAATTCTCACACTCAGGTCATGCTTTGAGTTGCCTGAAGGCTTTGGGTACAAAAAGCATGGCAGAGATGAATATGATTTGCAAGGCTGGCAACACTTGCATCCTTGAGAGGACCTTCTGAATCATTGCTTCTTGTCAGAAGTCAGTAGATGCTGATAGTAACTCCAACACTACAGGGTCAGTACCAGCTTGTTCTGTGACATTGGGCAGTGTGGAATGGGATAATAGAAAACTTTGGGGAATAATATAGTAAAGACAAGTATACATCTAGAAAGACATTCAGGGCTCATCAAGAAAAGCTTGTATCTCCCTGCTTGGTTGTCCTATGATGTTACATCCTCTACTGTCCTAGTTCATGGTTGTATTCACCTCGATCTTAAACAACTTTTTCTTCCTTTGGATATAAAGTACTTGGTCCAGGGATGATGTTAGAGAAGGGAATATGGGGGTGGGGGAGAAGCAGAGGAGTTCTGAAGCCATACCAATAAGGCTATGTTGCAGACATTTTTCCAGACTCTGTTTTGGATCTACCTGTACCTATACTGTTGGTGTATTGACCCAAGTAATTGTTTCAGTGGAACAGGTGGCATGACCAACATCTATTTAGGGATATTGTGAAGCTCAAATGTATGTGAAATACTTTGCAATCCTCAAAGTTCTACATAAGTGCCAGTTTTAAAAATTATTAGCCTAAAATCTAGTCTGTCAATGACTTTATTCTTAGGAATATGCTGGTAAATTTTTTAACAGTTGGAAGGGGGAAATTTATGTACATATACTTTTAAGTTTTTCATACATTATTATCATTCTCTTAAGTCTAGACAACCAAAACAAAGTAAATCAAGGTCTGATTTATAGCATGGGTTAGAGCTCACTCCAGCACTCCTCTACATCTAACTATGCGTAACTCTAACTGAAAAGAGGATCTCTAGCAACAACTTTTTCAGATGGAGGGAGATGAGAAAATGTCTTCATTAAACACTAAATCTTTTCAGTATCTTGATAACCAGGCAAGAGATGAATTAGTAACCAATGATACTGATAATCCCACAAAATCATTTTGTAAAATCAAGAAATCTACTTCTATTTTATAATCCCAGATTCCAACAGTGATGAACATTAAAAATTATGACTATAGTCTGTTTTCATCAATAACAGCTTCTTCCTAGAGAATGCAGGTTAATAACTGGAGGAAATAGGGGGAAAGAGGGAACAAATTGACCCCAAACTTGACACAGTGACCATGAGTCATTGGGTCTTAATTAGTATAAAAACCTCCTAATTGGGTAGAATTGTAAAGTTGCAACCAAAGTATTTAACCACAGGTCATCTAGTCTTTCACTGTTTATTCAAGTTGTGAGTGTCCTATGCTTTCTTACTACTATATAGACCCACAATTTTGCATACTAACATGCCCAAAAGAAGAGATCAAGGTTATGAGGGATGTGGCTGTTGCTGACTTTAGGACAGAGATTGGTTATTGCTCTACTTTTCCCAGGTCCAAGATATTAGGTAGTACTCAGCATAATCTGAAACACAAATTTCTAGGGACATGCACACAAGACAGGGAAACAATAACATATAAAACATTTCACAAAAATCACACAGACTTTTGTGATACCCTGTATAAAAAAAGATTCATAGAAACAGATTATGCAAGAAGATATCAAAATAAAAAAATGTCTTAGCCTCTTCTAGGAGAGAAAAAGGTAAAGAATGGTCTCTAGAGAGAATAGGGTATTGGCACAGGAAGGAAAATAGGAGAGCTGTTACAGCAACAAGCAACAGTCCTCAGGATTTCAATAGCCATCTTCCCTAAGATTTGGGTTCCCCGGGGGCAGATAAAAGCAGGGAGAAACAGCTCTTAATGTCTGGTCTTTATTAGGTTTGGTAATTTATTCCCATTGGATAGCCTTTGTTCTTGGAAGAAGGAATTAATGATGAGCCATGAAACTTCTTTCTGGAAGATCAGAGGTGTTAAACACATGGCAGATGCATGTAGTCCATATCACTCTCAAGTGAGACTGAACCAGATGAAAATGTAATTGGGAAGCATTAGCAAAATCAATAAAAATATAATAGAATATAAATAATGTTAATATGTGATTTTCTGAAACAGTATGAAGCCTATAAGAATCCTTAAGTAGGGTGGCCTTCTTTCCATTTGATTTTGACATTACTGTATTAGAATACTAGCTATAAGACCTAATTATATGGAAAAACTTTTCAACGTCACAAAAATAATTATATTTTAGCAAATAGAAAATTACCTAAATAAATAAGCATTTGTTAAGTATCTGTACTAACTTGCTGGTTGCAAAGAAAAGCAAGACAGTCCTTGCTCTCATAATTCCTGAATCATCTTTTTTCAGTAGATCAGTTAGATTATTGACTTCTTACTACAAAGAATACGATTAGTAAAAAGCTAGAAGAAAGAATAAAAGGAAAATATATCATGTATATATTGAAAATAATTATATTCTGCCTTGTTTAAGCACATTATTAAGGGAAAATGGGATATGGATGTGAGAAAAGACATAAATGCAAAGTATAATAATTTTGTACAGAAGTTTAACTGATATAAGCCACTTGTCAAAAGAAGATGATCAAAAGAATATAACTTAGTATATAACTTATAAGTAACTTAGTACAGCTTTAGCTTATTGATAGTGTATGGAACTAGGGTAGGTAAGGGTTCAGAAATTTAGAATAAAAACCTGTTGGTAAAATCTTAAAGAGAAGATAATAGATGATCATGAGTAGTACTGACACATAAAAGAAAGTATAGTTATGGAGGGTTGAGTTAGGTTAAAGAAAGTTTGATAAGAGACCCAACTACCCAAAATCATCCCAAGGGAACTTAAAGATAAAATTAGAAGATGAAAGATGGGACAAATGTTTTGCATTATGAAGGACATTTGAGAGTCATTGAACTTGGGTACCTTCTTATGGAACTTCACACTAAGATCATAGTCTTAGACTAACAGATAGAAATAACACTTATGAGAAAAAATATGGGGAAGGTCTTTGGATTAAAGCAAATGGTTGTTCAGGCAATCATTGCTGAAGATGGCACAATTTTGAGGGCAAAGAGGGATCAATTAAGAAGACATCTGATGGAGAGAAATGTCTTTCATGGAAGGCATGGGAAAATAACAAAATTAGAATCCTCAAAGGCAAACTATTACAACTTTCAGAAGCAAATTTCTCTCTCCATTATGTTGCTTTTTTTAACACCATCTCTCAGTGACCTGGAGGTCAAAGACCATTGAATAAATTTAGGTGCAGATAAGCCCTCAGGGAAAGGAAGTTAAAAAACCAAGGCACCAACTGATTCCACAGGCATTGCTCCCCTGGGGGGCCCAGACAAATTAAGAAACTATGGTTCATTCCTGAAGTGTACCATGTGAGTTAGTGGGTGGAGAAAAGGGTTCATAAGGTCAGACCAGGAATCTTTTGGGACCTTCTGGTTGGAGTGTGGGGAGCTGAAGGAACCTTTGTTGGAGTTTAGCCACAGGTCCATCATGATAGCCAATATATTAGAAAGCTAAGTATCTCTCTACCTCTCTCCTATCTTTCCCTCTTTACTGCTACTACTACTTTGATTTAATAATGTTATTAAGCTACTATCAGCCTCATAATATTAATTATTACACAACCAAAGGAATCTCCATTATAACATTATTATTAATAGAAACAATATACAACCTTTCTGGAGAGCAATTTGGAACCATATCTAAAGAGCTATAAAACTGCTTACTTCTTGATCCAGTAATATCACTACTGGGTCTGTGTCCCAAAGATAATAAAAAAGGGGAAAGAATCTATATGTGCAAAAGTATTTATAGCAGCTCTTTTTGTAGTGGCAAAGAATTGAAAATTGAGGGGATGTCCATCAACTGGGAAATGGTGGAACAAATTCTGATACCTGTTGGTAATGGAATACTATTGTAAATGATAAGCAAATCAACCTCATCAACAACATCAACATCCTCATCCTCATCATCATTAACAAGACCATCGACAACAACATTATCAACATCATCAACAATAATATAATCATCAACTGCAATATCAACATCATCAATGTCATTAATGCGAACATCATCATCATCATCATCATCAACAGCATCCTCATCAACATCATCATTAACATCATCTACATCATTATCATCATCAACAACATCATCAACATCTAACTATCTATCTTTTCCTAGCCCAGGAAAGATTTTTGCTGGGTGGCTTAACCTACTAGCATACTATGCAGAGTACTGAATGAAAGTCAAAAGACCTAAACTCTAGGCTTGATTGTCACTATGTGTCCTTTGGGGATAAAAAGAAAGCCTTCTTTTTCCTGGACTCAGTTTTCTCATTTATGTATGAGTGAAGTTTACATGGACTCTGCATTAAGTTAATCAATTAAATCAAAGAATAAACCAGGTGTAAACATGAAAAAAATATTTGTCCTATGGGATGACTCTCTGCAAAGAGGTGGGGGAAGGATACTGAGAGAAATTTTGTTGATATAAATTTTTTTAAAATCAATAAACATATTTAATGACAAAATTCACTAAGAAATGATTAGCAAGATAACTTTAGAAAAATCTGGAAGGATATGGAGGAACTCATGCAGAGTGAAATAAGCAGAACTGTGAGAACATTGAACATGATAATAGGAATATTGTATGATCATCATCTCTGAAAGCTTGGCTACTCTAAGCAATGCAATGATCTGGAACAATCTTGAAAGACTTATGACAGGGAATGCTATCTACCCCCAGAGAAAGAACTGTTGGAGCTGTCTTTCATATCAGTGTATTTTTGGTTTTATTTTGGGGTTTTGATTATGCATGGCTTTGCTTTTACATCAATGACCAATGTGAAAGTGTGTTTTGCATGACAATAAAAATAAAATAAGAAGAAACAAGAACTATTATTTATATAGTACTATAAAGTTTTGTAAAGTGCTTACTGTATTATCTCATTTGATAACATACGCTGACATTGATTGTTTAGCTTCTCTTGAAGATTTCCTATGGGAGAGAACCCACCACATCTCAAGGCAACCCTCTTCTGCTTTTGGATGGTGTTGTTAAATAATGCATCCTGATCTCTGTCCTAAACATACTGCTTTTGCTACTTCTACACATTGCATTAATTCCCTTTTATACAGAAAACAGAAACAAAGAAATTCTGTTATCTCTGTTGTTGATTATTATTATCCCATCCGCTCAGGCAGAGACCCTATTCCTTATTCTCTCAGTGGGAGAAAACTTTTGAATTTTTATCAATAATTTAAAAAGAGGTTAGAAACTCACATGCTTACTTAACTATCTAGCATTAGAATCTAAGCTTCTTAAGGGTAGCAACTATTTTTACCTTTCTTTGTGTGTTCAGCACTGGCACAAAGTCTTCACTTAATAAAGGTTTTTTGAATGATCATGATGAGCATAATCTATATGTCCATCAAGGGCATCTTCAATGAAAATATGAGTAGGTAACATGTAGTCCTTCACAAGTGAAATTCTATTCTATGACATCTTTACTATCCTATCAATGACTGAGAGAGATAGAAAGCTTTTTTAAAATTATACTTATTGCTTATTAGTTATGGTATGGGGGAATAGAAACTGGAGCTGTGATTTCATCAATGCAGATGTGATTTCATCAACAATGTCCACTAAAGAAAGTTCCTTCTACCATGTTGGCACCTTTTCTTCAGTTTTCACTGTTAAAGAATTGCCTAGAGTTCTGAGAGTTTACAACTTGTTTAGGATTATTCATTGTGTATGTTTTATTAATTTTGAGTATATACATACATGAATACATATGATAATATTATTATGGAGAAACAAGATTTGGCACTACCTAATTTATATAATATTTCACATTTATATAACATATAATCAACATTATTAATATTATCTAATATTAATAAAACCTACTAAATAATATATAATATGTAATTTTTATATATTTGGGTCGCTAGTAGATAAAGACCTGGACCTGAAGTCAAGATCTAAAGTCAAATACAACCTCAGACATTTAATAGCTGTACAGTCCTGGGCAAATTGTGTAACCCTATTTTCCTGAATTCCTCATTGATAAAATGAGCTAAAGAAGGAAATAGTCAACTACTCCAGTAACTCTGCTAAGAAAACCCCAGAAAGGATTAAGATGAGACTAAAAGAACTAAACAATATATAAATATATACATGTAAATGTACACCTGAAAAATAATATCTTCAAGGTTTTCTTTTAGCAAGTTGTCTCCCATTCATATATTGAAATGATTCTAGACTATGAAAGATATAACAGAGATAAACTCATTAAATTACTCTCTGATCATTAATCTAATCAAGTTGAACCTAAAATTAAAAAGCATATGCTCAGCAAAGGAGTTTGCCACCCTCACTGAAGAGATCTAGTACAGAGCCCAAGTTGAAGAGGGATTCACTGTATATAGCCATGTCTTCCAGAAGCTCCTCTATATAGATGATATCATATGGATTGTACTTAATCTTAGAATATTGTAGTCTACTGGAAGAAGTCTGTAACCATTAAAAATTGTTGGCTTAACAATCCACATGGGAAAAACCAAGTATATAAAGATATTAGATTTTCTAGATTATTATAGAGCTCAATTACCTATATATATATGCATATATGTCTATATCTGATATAGACAAGGAGCATAAAAATTCTTTGAGTCCATAACTTAACACATGAACAAGCTATATTACCTTTAAGAAACTGTAAAACTCTATAAATGACCTCAAATTTCTCTGAGAAACAAAGACTCCTCTATTTAATTCCAATATTCTACCAGTATCATTGCATGGCTATGAGTCATGTAATATAATAGTTTCTGAAGCATTAAAAATGAATATTATTTAGAGGTCATTAGAAGGAAACATGCTGTATGTATGTTGCAACATATAGCAAATAAGTAAATGTGAATAAGAGTTGAAATAAAGGATAAAATGAAAGAAATGTATAACCTTCTCGCTCTAAAATAAAGAAGCTAGTACAGTGTTAATAGCATTACATCTGGAGCTGGAAAACCTATGTTCAAACTCTGCCCCTGATATTACCAAGTGTCCTTCGGCAAGTCCTTTAACTTCTTGGGACTCAGTTTCCTCTTTTATAAAATGAAGCATTTGGACTGGATGACTACTGAGATCCTTTCCAGCACTAAATTTATGATCCTTTATGTTCATAATGCTAGCAAAAAAGCTCAAAAGGTCTTTAGCCCATCGGAGGGAGCTCTTATGATGAACTTATTTGAGAATAAGGATAAGCATCACACAGAATATGTGACTGTCAATAAATTTCACTTTATATGACTAAGAAATATCCCCATCACTAAGATCACAGGTTAATTTAAGTAGTGAATTTGAGAAAGGAAATTATTTAGGACAAACCTTGAGAGCTTTAACCATATTGGTCATACTGTACATGACTAAGCCTGACAATGTTTAATTAAATAAGTTACTTACATGCCTTTATTAGCATCAGAATCCAGACTTTTAGTTTATGTTCTTTATTGTTTATCTGAAGATTCTGGCAATGGTGTATTAATTTTCAAGGGCTCACTACAATTATCCCAAATGACCAATATAGAAAGGACAATGATTAGACTTCTGCATCATTAAATGATTTTTCAGGGTAATTGTGTGTGTGTGTGTATGTGTGTGTGACAGAGAGTGAAAGAGAGAGAGAGAGAGAGAGAGAGAGAGAGAGAGAGAGAGAGAGAGAGAGAGAGAGAGATAGAGAGAGAGAGAGAGAGAGAGGAATCCTTAGTTGTATGTTGAAGATAATAAATATGGAGCAAGTCAATGAGCATACATTTATATGGAAATTGATCCAGTAGCAAAAATTTTCAATTCCTTTAGATCAATAATTTAGTTTCATAAAGGGAAGAATTTATGAAATACAATGGAACTGTTGGGATTTTTTGCAGTGTTTAAAATATATTATTTATTATTTTCGATCTAATTTTAACCAAGTAAATGACAAGTTTTTATCTCTACCTTGTCTTTCACCTCTGTCTTTTTTCTATTCTTCCATCTTTTCCTCTCTCTTTCTCCTTTTTCTCTTCCTCACCTCCCAAAAAGGACAATGGAGATATGGAGATGTTCATGGTGGATCTGAAAAGGCTGTAACCCATTATTGATGAAGAAATGAGGAAAAACAATGATGCAAAGGCTGTGTGAGGGAGATGGATGACTGGAATAAAAAGTTTGTCTGATCACTTGACCACAGCTAGGAGAAGCTAATGGACAACTCCATAAGATACATAAGTGTGATATTGCTTTTCTTGACATTGTGTGAAACCATTGAAACTCATGGAGTTGTTCATTAGCTTTTCCTGGCTGTCACATCATTTCTCTTCCTCAATTTTTCATCAATAATGGGATTTTTTGCAATGCATAAAATATATTATTTATTTTTTTCAATGCAATGTTAAACAAATAAATGGCAGGTTTCTTCTTTTCGACCTTGTCTTTCTCTTCTCACTATAAATTGGGTAGTTATGGATTCAAATCTCATCTCAGAAAGTAGCTATATAATCTTAAGGAAGTTATCACACTTTTTGGCACCAGGTTTCTCATCTGTAGAACTAGAGGTTGTATTTGACCTTTCAAGTCCCTTCTGTAACTAAATCTATGATCGTATAATCGAGAGGATGGCTTCTTTCTGGAATGTTGGGGTAGAATATTTGTGGAAGATTAGTTGGAAGACATGGAAACAGATGGAACATGTTGGACAGTTATGGAAGGGTTGTGGTCAGCTTTATTGGAAGAATATTTCCAGCAATTCAACAACATTTATTGAACACCTACTGTGTGCAAAGAAATGCATTAGGTGCTAGGGATACAAAAATGAAACAAAAACAGCCAATGTCCTCAAGAAACTTCCATTCAACATTTATAAGTTTGTGGATCTATTAAAGCATCAAAGCAAATGGAAAGATTATAATTCTATGATATTATAATAACTTCCTTCATATTTAACATTTCAGGATCACTCACGTTGTGGGTAATCAAGAACTTAGTTGCACAAAACTAGCTTGACAAACAGCTATTGTACTTCATGCTTTTCTATTTTCTTCCCCCTTGTCCCCCTTTTCCCTTTGTCTAGATTGTCCTTTCTGTCTCTGCCAGGTTAATTTCTGCACATCCTGAAAGGTCTAACTCAGATGCTTCTTTCTCTAATGGAGTTTTGTTCAATAAATATTAATTAAGCAACTTTTATGTGCTATCACAGACTGAGATATAAAGACACAAAATGAAACAGTTCCTGGTTTTGAGGAACTTAAATATTGGGAGGTAGAGACAAATACTTTGTATATGTGTGTATGTACATGTGTGTGTTTAATCCTTACTTCTATCAGTATCAATTCTAAAACTTAGAGTGGTAAGGGCTAGACCCATGATGGCAAACCCATGGCATGTGTGCCAAAAAGAGCACTCAGAGCTCTCTCTGTGTACACACCTGCAGTAACCCATCTAAATGTGTTGCTAGAAAGTCAGAGGGATTCAGGGCAGAGCTGTTTCCCTCCCCTTCTCCATACACCTAAGGACATTCCTCACTTCATTTTCTCCTCTTCCCAGCAGCCAATTGGAGTGCTTCCTCTCTCCCCAGTCTGGGGTAAGGTGCTAAGGGGTTCATGGGAAGTGGCTCACATGCTGTGTGAGGGTACAGAAGCAGCCTGTTGAATCTGTGGTGAAAGTAGTTCCTGTGGAGGGGTTGGAAAGGTGCTATGTTTGAAGGGAGCATAGCTCACAGTGTGGCATATAGCTGGAGGGGAGCAGAGCTAGAAGGGAGCAGAGCATTGGGGCTACTCTCCCCCTCTCCACACTTACCTCTCATCACCTGCCCCTCTGCCCAGTAGCACAATGGGAGTGATTGCCTCTTCCCCTATCTGGGGTAAGAGGGGACCAGGGGGCAAGGTGAGGGAAGTGGGGTGTGGCTCTGGGTCTCTTGGGGTGGTGGGTTTAGCATTTGGTCTGGGGTGGGAACAGGGCCCAGCACTCCATCCCTAAAAGTTTTGCCATCACAGGACTAGACAATTGCAGGTTAAGTAACTTGCCTAGGATCACACAGCTATGAAGTATCTAAATTCACATTTGAACCCAGGATTTCCCAAATCCACATCTGGTTATTTACTATGCTACCTAGCTTCCTTCAAGTAATTTGTGTTTTACCAAATAAAAATCAGATTTCATCTTCCAAGTTCCAGCTATCTAGAAGACCTAAGAAAACCTGAATTCAATTTCTGGCTTCAATAGGGAAGTATAATATCTTTGGTAGAAAATATTCTTAAACTTTTTGGAAGACATGTAAGGGAAGAAACAAAGGCAACAAAGGAAGTCTAAAAAGACTACAAGAATAACAGGATCTACAGGAGTGTATGAAGTAAAATAACATTGAATTTGGAGTCAGAAAAATTCTCAGTTTTTACCATTGATAAGCTATGCTACTTTATTTCCTCATTTGTAAATGGTGAGATTGTCCCTACATTATCAGAACAATTAAGCTCTCTGATGTTCAGACTCCTGTAAATTATAGCCAATATCCTATCTTACAATACCACATGGAGTCTTTAGAATTCTCATTTATATAGATGTTTTCAAAGCCAGGAAGCACTAGGCAGATGTAAGGTTGAGAAGGAATGCAATATAGTGGAGAGAACACTAGACCTAGAATTGAGAGACCTACGTTGACTATTACCCTTTGACACTAATTTGTGTGACTGTGATCAAGTCGCTTAATCTTAATCTCAGTTTCCCCATTTGTAAATTGAGGAGGATAATATCACTAATACTTATGTGGTTCTTTTGAATAAACATGAGATGATAAATAAAGAAATCTGAGAATCTTAGCATATAATATAAATATTAATTATTATATATGAAAAGTATTACTAGGAGTTTTTTATCAGCTCTTTCATTTTACTATCAGCAAGCTACTATTTATATAAACAGTGCCTCACAAAGTGCTGGACTAAATATTGTATATTTAGACTATAGAAAAAGAGAATCTCACATATTTTGCACTGAAGTTACATATTTCAATTTTTACACATAATATTTTATGTATAAAATATCTTTTGTATTCCTCAATTTTAAAATCTAACAAATTAAACATCCAATATTCTTTTAAAAACCTCAGATTTTTACATGTCTCTTCTGTCTTTATAAATTTATATAGCAATAACTCATTTCAAACTATGAAGTAGTTGGAGAGACTACTACCAATCTAAATGAGAATAAAATAGTTAAAATTAATTATTCATTTTTTCAGTTACAGGTGGAATCACCTTTTGACAATTGTTTTTTTTTTAATTCAGATTTTCTTCCTCCTCTACCTTTCCCCCCATCTACAGGAGGTGGATAGTCTGATATAGGGTATACCCATACTTTTATGTAATACATATTTCCATAATGTTCATGTCATGACACAAAACACATATTACTACATACAATAGAAATCTTATGAAATAAATATAGTGGAAGATGGCATGCTTTGATCTGTACTCAAATGACAATAGTTCCTTCTTTGGTTGTGGATAGCTTTTTGATCTTCAATTCCTTTTGGTTATCTTAGCGACTTGCTTTGCTGACCATGGTTTAATACTTCACAGTTAATTATTGTATAATATTTCTTTACTGCATACATTGATATCCTGATTTAATTCACTTCACTTTGCATCAGTTTATAGAAGTCTTTTCAGGTTTCTTCTGACCTCATCCTGTTCATTCATCATTCCTTGTGGTACAATACAGTATCCTATTATAGTCATATACCTCAACTTGTTCACTCATTCCCCAAATAACAGACAACCTTTCATTTTCCAATTCTTTGGATTCCAATTCCAATGTAATTTCAACTATGAAAAGAGCTGCTAAAATATTTTGGTACAAGTAGGTTTTTTCCCGTTGTCTCTGATCTTTATTTGGCATACAGACCCAGTAGTGGTATTGCTGGGTCAAAGGGTATGCCTTTTTTCAAAGCTATTTTTGTAGCCCTTGCTCCATATTACTCTCCAAAATGGTTGTATCAGTTCACAGTTCTGAAACTAATAGTGTATTAGTGTTCCAATTTTCCTACATTCCCTGCAACATTCATCATTTTCCTTTTTTTTTGCTTGTGTTAGCCAAGGTAGGTGTAAGGTGGTATCAGAGTTGTTTTAATTTGAATTTCTCTAATCAATAGTTATTTAGAACATTTTTTTCTATATAACTATGAATAGTTTTAATTTCTTGCTCCAAGAACTGCCTGTTCTTATCCTTTGACCATTTTTTCAATTGAGGAATACTTTTTATCCTTATAAATTTGACTCAGTTCTCTAACTATTTGAGAAGTGAAGATTTTGCAAGAAATACTTGGCATAAAATTTTTCCCGAGTTTGTTGCTTCCCTTCTAATCTTGGTACTTTGGTTTTATATTGTAAAAAACCTTTTAAATTTAATGCAATCCAATTTATCTGTCATATTTTTCATAATGTTCTCTATGTATTGTTTCATCATAAATTCTCCCTTTCTTAATAAGTCTGACAGGCAAACTTTTCCATGTTCCTCTAATTAGTTTATGGTGCCACCCTTTATTTCTAGATCAAGTATACATTTTGACTTTATTCTCTTGTATGGTATGAGGTGTTGGTCCATGCCTAATCTCTGCCCATTTTTTTCAAATAGTGAGTTCTTTTCCCCAAAATTTGGATCTTTGGGTTTATTAAACACTAAGTTGTCATGGACATTAACTGCTATGTGTTGATTACCAAATCTATTCCATTGATTCCCCACTCACTTTCTTCGTCAGTACCAGATTATTTTGATTAGTAACACTTCATAGTATAATTTGATATCTGGTACAGCCAGGCCTTCTTCCTTGAGATTTTTTTTTCATTAATTCTCTTGTTATTCTTAGCTTTTTGTTTTTCCAAATGAATTTTGTTGTTATTTTTCTAAATCTATGAAATAGTTTTTGGATTGTTTGATTTGTATGGCACTGAACAGATAAATTAATTTAGGTAGGATTGTCATTTTCACTATACTGGCTCAGTCTACTCACGAGCAATTAATGTTTTTCCAAATTTTTAGGAATGATTTTATTTGTGTGAAGAGTATTTTTGTAATTGTGCTTATATAGTTGCTAGCTTCATTATGGTAGATAGATCCCCAGGTAATTTATATAATCTAGAGTTATTCTGAATAGAATTTTATTTTCTATCGCTTGCTGTTGGATTTTATTGGCAGCATGACCTATACTTTTATTGAATTGAAGGCAACAAATATTAAATCCATGTTGAAGGAATTGGGGATGTATAACCTGAAGCAGGGAATATTTAGGGGAGACAGAATAATGGTCTTTAAGTATGCAAAGTACTTTCTTTTGGAAGAAGGATTTGATGTATTTTGTTGTGTCCCAGAAGGCTGAAGTTGGAGTATGGGGAAAATTTGCAGAGGGAGAATTCATCACAAAGTAAAGAAAACACTTATTAACAATGAAAACTATCAGAAAGTGGAGTAGATTATATGGTGGGGGGACAGTAAATTATAAATCACTAGAGGGAGGTTGTTGGATAAAGAATAAGTGACCACTAACCAAGTCTACTGTGGAAGATGTTCCTGATGAAATGCAAATTGAGCTAAATGATTTCTGATGTCCCTTTCAACTCTGAAATTCTATGATTCTTAGATCTCTATAATCTCTGAATTAAAAGTGAGATGAGATTCATTAAAAAACTCATTTTTAAAAGAGTCATTTTGATACCAAAGTTAATAAGTTGCCTTTTATGAAGATTACAACTTACCCAACAAGTGTTGTAAGGTTCAATATGCTACACTTGGTGTGATTTCCAATAGTGTAAACTGCAGGAGGGCTGTTGATTACTATATATGCTGAATGTGCCAACAGAGTTCAGATTACCAACTATTTTCATAAAAATAGCATATTCAGGCTTAGCCCAAAAAAGCCTCCATATGGTCAAATCCCACACAGAACTGAGAAGTTCCATAGCCCTACTAATACCTCCTGTAGAGAGCTCCCAGAATTAACATCCCCTGGGGAGCTGAAATCACACTTGAACAGCCTGCCCACTTTTCTACTTAGTATGAAATTGGATGGTCTTCTCCTTTTCTTGTTACTTTCTTTTAAAAAAAAAGTCTTTACCTTCTGTTATTGGTTTGAAGGCAGACGAGCAGTAATGGCTAGGCAATGAAGGTTAAGTGACTTGTCCAGGGTCATACAGTTAGGAAGTAGCTAAGGTTATATTTGAATCCAGCCCCTAGTATGAAATTAGATGGTCTTCTGGAATATGTCATGCTGTCAGAACTCTTTGGTTACAAAGAGATTTCTAAACATCAGCTGGCAAAACCATTGTGAATGCCAAAATTATCACTGAAGTTCTTACACCTTTATAGCTACCAGAATCCCTGGAAGTTGTACATTGCTCTGCCCACACTGATGGAAATGACCCAGTTTTGAAAGGAAACCACAGGGCAGATGTCACTGCAAAACTCACTGCCATGGAAGGCCCTGAATTGATTTTAAATTTAACAATTTTAAATGAAACAGATTTGTCCCTTGCATATAATGAGAAAGAGGTTAAAAATGGAAGCAGAACTTTAAGGCTAAGCAAATTAATGGTGTATGGGTGGCATCAGAAGGCAAACCAATAGATACATACATACATATACACAGATGTATTTTACTAAGAGCAATTTGAAATCCCTAGGAAACGATGACATCAAGAAAGAGAAAAATTGACTTGGAGTGTAGGATATTCAAAGAACAGTGGACTTATGATTACTTTTTCGTGCAGTACAAGGAAAGAGCTGTGTGTTTCATATACCAGAATATGGTGTCTGTGTTCAAAGAATACAATTTGCATCAATACTATCAAACTCAATATGAAAATAAATATAACTGTTTGGTTGGAGATGTGAGAAAAGATAAAATATTAAAACTGAAAAATACATTGACAATTCAGCAAAATAGTTTTGTGAAGCAGAAGCAGCTAAATATTTCATCACTGAGAGCAAGTTTTCAAGTTGCCAAGCTATTAGCAAGCACTAGCAGACCATTCATGGAGGGAGAATTTGTTAAAGAGTGCCTTCTTTCTGTTGCCAAAGAGATGTGTCCAGAAAAAGCAGACTTATTTAGGATAGTTAATCTTTCAGGATCTACAATTACACAAAAGATTGAAGAAATGGGAGACAATTTCCATCAGCATTTGCAAAACTCCACAAGAAAACTTTCCTATCTTTCCTTGGCACTCGATGAGAGTAATGATGTTCATGATTCTGCACAACTTCTAATTTTTATTTGTGGGATAAATGACAATTTAGAAGTCACAGAAGAGCTTGATGCACTGCAAAACATCAAAGGAACAACTACAGGAGAGGATATCTATGAAAAATTTCCCAAACTGTCAAGGATTTGGATCTGGACTGTGCTAAACTAGCCAGTGTGATAAATGATGGTGCTCCTAGCGTGTTGGGGTCAAATAAAGGAGTAATTGATAGCATTAACCAAGAGATGGACAAATGTAACCATTCTCATTCAATAGCCATATACTGCCTCATCCACCAACAAGCACTGCTATGTAGCAAATCACTAAAGTTGAACTCTGCTATGAAAATTGTGGTATCTTGTGTTAACTTCATTAGAGCTAATACACCAAACCACAGACAATTTCAGGAATTTCTGTCTGAGCTAAATGTTGCCTATGAAGATGTTCTGTACCACACAGAAGTCCATTGGCTGAGTCAAGGGAGAGTTCTGAGACATTTCTATGACTTACTTACACAGATTACAGCTTTTATGCTTTCAAAAAACAAAGAAGTACCAGAGTTCAATGATGCAGAATGGAAATGGCACCTCGCCTTTCTGACAGATGTAACAGAGGTACTCAACAGTTTCAATGTGCAACTTCAAGGAAAAGGTAAGCTCATCTGCGATATACAATCACATGTGAGAACATTTGAAAAAAAAATTAGGCCTCCTTATTAAACAAGTGAAGGAGGAAAATTTCTGCCTTCTCCCCTTAACTCAAAATCTGTTAGCAAAAAAACATTGATTGCATTCCCAAAAGAAACATGTGTGGATTCATTGGGAAATTTGCAAAAGGAGTTCCAATTCAGATTTAAAGAGTTTCATATCCATGAACAGGACATACAGATTTTCCATAACCCATTTTCTATTGACAATGAAAATGTGGATACAATTTACCAAATGGAACTGGCTGAACTGCAGAATTGTGACTCTCTGAAAGACGCATTCAAGTCAAGCAGCTTGCCTAATTTCTATGCATCTCTCCCCTCTGAGACACATTCTAATCTCAGGAACCATGCACTCAAAATGGCAATCATCTTTGGCAGCACTTATGTCTGTGAACAGACTTTTTCCAGAATGAAACATCTGAAATCTCCAACCAGATCTAGACTAACTGATGCACACTTGCATCACTTGTTACAACTATCAGTGACAAATATGGAACCGGACATTGACCATCTCATTAGCCAAAAGCAGGCCCATAGTTCCCATTGAAATACTGGTCAGTTTGTTGATTTAAATTTACTTGTTCTTTATTTTAAATATTGTATTTGTTCCCATTTTACTTTTTTTTTACTTTAAAATAAGATGTATGCAGTGTACATAGGTATTTGTTCATAGATTTTTTTTATAGTCCTTCAATGGTCTGAGGGACAGTGAACTGGCCTCTTGTGTAAAAAGTTTGGGGACTCCTGATATAGAGTATAGGATGGTTTTATTTGAAAAATCCATTTGGGAGACTGGTCTCCCCAGTGGATCTCAGGAGGGATATATTAAGATAATTTTTATTAATTTCTCCCTTTTTCTATAAAAGAGGAAAAGGAGCAATAAGATTTCTGAGTAGGAGTTTCTGCTGTGCAGTTTGTCAGTTGGTAACAGTTAGAAATATGACAAACTGGTGGTTGGAAAAGGGATTTTGGTCTCTGGGTCCCCTGGAGAGGGAAGTGTGTGGCTTTCTCTCTCTGGGATTGTGAGGAAAGTGAGAAACAGATTTAAGGTATTAACAGCCTTATTGATTATTGATTATCTTGGGTAGTGTGAAGATTGGATTTGGCTATCTCCTGATTGTAACAATGAAGTTACTTAGCTCTTCCTTTATTGGGAAAATTAAATTGTACTTCCCTATTTTTAGATTTTAATCCCAAAGTTTTAAGTCAGTATTTAAAGTAGATCTAACTACAAAAAGGTGTTAACTAACAAAAAAAGGTGTTAACTAACTACAAAAAGGTTTTAACTAACCAAAAAGTGTTAACTAACTACAAAAAGGTGTTAACTAACTACAAAAGGTGTGAACACCCATTTCATACATTGAGTGGGCAGTCCTGGAGAGGCATGTCTATTGTGATTAGTAGACATAAAATTTAGGGGAGGTGACACAAGAGAAAAAGGTCTTTAAATAGAGGAAACAGATGTACATGGAGATAGGTTGAAGCATTCAGTGACTCAGAGTTGGACTGGAAGACAGATCACTCAGATCAATATAGAAGTCACTTGGGCTTGGAGTCACTTGGGCTTGGAGTGAAGAAGAGTCACTTTGAGGAGAGACTGGAAGACAGACACTCATACTTGGAGTGAAGACACTTGGCTGTGGAACTGGACCCCTAGAGGAGCTCATGCAGGAGACCTCAGACTGCTTTCTTTTTAGATGGTCACCATGGTGAGTGAAAGGCTGACTTAGTTTCCTTGCCTTTCTGGAGGTGTGAACCTCTGAGAAAGACCCATCATCTTGAGTGTAAAAGTTAAAATTAAATATCAATAATAATGTTATATTTTAAGAGATTTATTAAGGATCATTAGAAATCAAGGAATAAAGAAGACACAAAAAAAGACCATGTGCCAATGGCTGATTAGTCACTTTTAGCCATCCCCACTCACCATCATCATTGCTGATTCTACATCAGAGAGCAGGAACCTCCAAAGCACATGCACTTTACCCTCTGTTTTCAGGAAGTATGTAATGACAGGAAGTCATTGGGCTTTTGGGATATGTCATTCTTTTTTAGGGTAACAGATTTTCATTCATACATGAGACTCCTTTCCCCTGGCTGGGGCCTGAGAATTTCTCCCTGGCTCAGAGGAAGACAGATCTCTCTCTCTCTCTCTCTCTCTCTCTCTCTCTCTCTCTCTCTCTCTCTCTCTCTCTCTCTCTCTCTCTCTCTCTCTCTCTCTCTCTCTCCCCCCACCCCCTTTCTCTCTTCCTTAATATCTTCCCTCTATTGTAAAATAAACTACCATAAATTCCAGTGTATTTTACTTTAGTAATTCATTCATTTTCTCTTATCCTTAATATCTTAGTTTTGTTGTAAACTACCATAAATTCCATTTTACTTTAGTAATTCATTTTGGGATTTAGAAATTAAATCACTGGTGACCACCAATTAAATATATTTTTTAATATATTAATTAAATAAATATATATTCAAATCAAACTACAGATAAATCTAACAGTAGATAGTTAGATAGATAGTGGATAAATGATTAGATAGTCAGAGTAGAAAAGTAAGGCTGGAGCCTGGCCCTGGCAGAAGGCACTGCCCTTGAAGGCAGATAGATTTAGAGTTTTCTAGAAAAATTTTAGTTAGGATTGGGATCTTAGGTATAGTTATAAGCTATTATAAGATTACTCTCACTTTCCTCCTTCCTATTTCCTATCCATATTTCCCAAATAATAAACTGTTTTGTGTTTAAGAAACTGCTCTCTTGATTTTTTCAAACTCCTAACCCCAAAATTTAACCCTTTACAATATGTATAGGTACAGCACATATTACTTAATATATTTTATTATTAATTATATTTAGCTAAGAAGTGGCACAAGGTAAAAAGAGAGAAGGAAAAACAGAAGAAAATAAAATGTAAGAAAATACAGGTAGTAATAATAACTTTGAATGCTAATTGAATGAACTCACTTATAAAATGGAACCAGATAGCAGAATGAATTCAAAATCAGAATCTGACGATATTATTTATATAAAACACACTTGAAACAGATAGACCCAGAGTTAAAATAAGAGGCTGGTGAGGAATCTATTATTTTTCAGCTGAGTTAAAAAAAGCAGGCATAATAATCATGACTTCAGACAAAGCAAAAGCAAAATTAGACCTAATTAAATGAAATAATCAGGGAAATTACATTTTGCCAAAAAGCACCATAGATAATGAAATTATACCAATTTTTTTACAGTAAGTTTCTCTGATAAAAGCTTCATTTCTTAACTATATAAGGAATGGAGTCAGATTTATGAAAATAATTACCATTCCCTAACTGATAAATGGTTAAAAGATATAAATAAGCAGCTTTAAGAAATAGAAATCAAAGCTTTTTATAGTCATATGAAGAAATGCTTTGTTACTATTTATTAGAGAAATGCAAATTTAAATAACTCTGAGGTAACACCTTATACCTATTAGATTTGCTACTATGACAGAAGAGGAAAGTGCCAATTGCTAGTGGGGATGTGGAAAATCAGGGACACTAATACATTCTGGGTGCAGTTATAAATTGATCCAATCATTCTGGAGAACAATTTGTGACTATGCCCAAAGGGCTATAAAATTGTGTATATCTTTGTATTCAATAATACCACTACTAGGTCAATATCCCAAAAGATCAGTGAAAGAAGAAAAGGACTTATATGTTTAAAATATTTATTGTGACTTTTTTTTGTGATGGCAAAGAATTGTGCATTGGAGGGAATGCTCATTAATTGGAGAGTGGCTGAATAAATTTTGGTTTAAGATTGTGATGAAATACTATTGTACTATAAGAAATCACAAGCAGGTGGTGGTGGTAGTCTCTCGGAAGCCGAGAATGACGATTGTCTTTGTGCATGTGTGCACAAAGATACTTGTGCGTGAAAGAGATTTAAGTGGAAAAGTTGGTGCACAGAGACAGTCCCACTCTCTTGGTGTTGGAAGCCTGGGTCCAGTGGCACGAAAAGTCATTACACCTGGAGACTTCCTCAGCTGCATTGGATGGCCGTGTTGTCTTTTGTGCTCCAACATGCACTAAGCACTCCACAGTGCTTTGCTGCGTTGCCCTCTCAGCCGTTGAACCTTCTTGTTGGTTTCTTCCATCTGTTTGGCCGAAGTAGTCTTCACATGCTGGGTGAGCAAAGCCCTGGTTCACCAGGGGTCCACGATGACCCGATGGCTACCCTCACAAGGTTTAGCCAGCCTGTCGAAGCCATTGCCCAGGGTGTTGCCGCTGCCGCATGCTAGCAGCTACTAGGAGCCACAAGTGAGAGCTGGGTGTCAGGTGAGGGTCAGAGGTTGGAGAACTGCTCTAAAAGGGCATGACAAGCTCTCCATACCAAGTGCTACCCCTCCCTGAACACCCCATACACCCCAAAAAGGTACATAATTTAAACACAAAGGGTAATATAAGCAAAATCAGGAGAGCATGGAAGAAATTACCTGTCAGATTTTTAAACAGAGCAAGATCTCATTACCCAACAAGAGATATGGAAGTTCACAGCATGTAAAATGGATAATTTTGATTACAAACATTTTTAAGTTTTGCATAAGCAAAACCAATGCAGCTAAAATAACCAGGGGAAGAAATCAAAACTAAATTCATTGCCAAGTGAAAACTTGTTCTAAATCACTAATACTTAGCAAATTAAAACAACGCTGAAGTACCAGCACCACTCCCACTCCCCATCAAATTGGCTAATATGACAGAAAAGGAAAATGACAATCGCTGGAGGAGATTTAGGAAAATAAGTACACTAATGCATTGCTGGTAGAACTACAAACTATGTAAAACAATGCTGGAGAGCAATTTACAACTATGCCAAAAAAGCTACAAAACTGTCCTAGGAACACTACTGGCAATACTCCTCAAAGAGATCAAAGAAAAACCAGGACCCATGCTACAAAAATATTTACAGGTATTCTTTTTAGACACAGAAATAGAGACTAAAGGGATGCCCAGCAATTAGAGAATAGGTGAATAAATTATGGCACATGAATGTGATATGTGATTGAAGAATGTGATATGTGGATGTATGTATTATAAGAAATAATTAAGAGAATAATTTCAGAAAAATATAGAAAGATTTAGATGAATTGATGCAAAGTAAGCAGAGTAAGGAGAAAAATGTACACAGTAAAAGCAATGTTGTAAAAATAATCAACTGAAAGACATTTGTGAAAGTAAGTGATCAATACTATCTTCCACCACAATTCCAAGATCCACTACTAACTCTCTGGACTTTCTCTACTATGCCCATGAGAGTTCACTCTACTTGAAGAGGAAGTGCTCACATCCCTTCATTCTTTCTATCATTTTTAGTAACCAGTTCCTTCCTATTAGGAAGTATGAAATCCAAAATACAATTTCCTCTTCTCTTTGAAGAATTAAATAATCATTAAATTAAGAAGTTTTGCTTTTATCAAAGATGTACCTTCATAAAATGATTAGATAAATGAAAATTTCCATTACTATTATATCATTCTTTTGAACTAGGGTGTTATCTTTTTCCCAAACTCCTCATCAGTCTCTCTCCTCTTTGTAGTCAAGTTGTCTACTATATTCCAGTGACAAAATAACTTCTGTTTCTCCCTTTACCTTCATCCAAATCTCTTTACCATGCTTCCCTTCTTTAATTATCACATCTCTTCAAATATAATTATATCCTAATATCCAATGCTAACACATCTCAACCTCATATAAAACCTCAGACCTATATGAACTGATACAGAGTAAAATGAACAGAACAGTATATCATTGTATACAGTAACAACAATATTGTAACAATGATCAACTGTGAAAGACTACTATGATTAACAGAATGATTCAAGACAATTCTCAAGGAATTATGATGAAAAAATATCCATCTCCAGAGAGAGATGAATTCTGAGGGCAAATTGAAGTATAATTTCTCACTTTCTTTTTCTTGCATTTTTGGTGAAATGTGGCTAATATAAAAATGTTTTGTGTGATTTCAAATGTATAATTGCTATATTGCTTGCCATCTCAGTGGATAGGGGAGGAGTGAGAGAAAGAATTTGGAACTCAAAATTTAAAAAGAAAACAATGTTAAAATAAATAATAAATTAATATGTTAAAAAATGAAGTTGTGCTCTGCTCATCTAGGTGTGAGGAGGCACTGTCCCAGCATTCAGGTTTTTCTGCTCTATAGTTTTCAAAGCTAGTTCTGAGAGTCTATAAGTTTTGTTGCTTCCTAAGTTGTGTGAACTGCAGAGAACACTGTTCTCTGGGTCTGTGCTCTGGCCTTTCCCCAGACAGGGGCCCCTTCTTCCCTTCAATCATAGGTGCTAGTATTCCTCTCCATCCTGAAAATGTGTCTAGGTTTTTGGCTCCCTTGTGGCTGATTACAGCCACTCCTCTTCACCCTGGAAATATGACCCAGAACTACTTATGAGAGATGAAGTTGCAAAATAGTGTTAGGATTCACATTCAGGGTCAGCTCAGTCTCTAATTTCTTTCTGACCTGTCATCTGACCCCCTTACTGGGATAAGAAAGCCTGAACCTACTGCTCTCATATCTATGCTATTTCCTTCAGAGTCTACCAACAGGTAGTCTACCGACTACTGCAAGGGCTCTTTGGTCTAGTTCTCATTCCAGTATCATGTACCACTTCTGCTGATTTCCTAAATTGCTTGCACTGGAAGTGGTCTCCATCTGACCTTTTGTTGGCTCCAAGCCTCCAGGATTCAATTTGATGTATTATAGAGTTATTTTGAGGGATGCATTGGGAGGGTTTAGCTGAATGGCTGCTGTTTTCCCACAATACTGGCTCTATTTCTCAGCAGAGGTGGTTCTTAAGACAAAGAAAAAGAGGGAAAGCCTCCCAGACCATGAGAGAAGATATTATGGGATGGTAAGAGAGAGACTTTAGCTCTCTTTCCATAGAGAATTTCTGATGATGCCAAAACTTCTCATAGGTCTTTCTTAAGGCCAGTCACACTAGGAAATCTATTTTGGGAAATGGTGGTAGAAAAATGGAGGGAGAAATAGGAAGCAATTAGATCTGAGGGACCAAGCAGAGAGACATGATATTACAAAGAAACCAAACACTGAGTGGTTAGAGCTTTGGCTGAGATGGAGCAATCAAACTTCTCCCACTCATCTAGGGTACCAATAGTAAGAAGAACCTGAGTCAAAGAATCCCAAGTACAATTTGATTCAATCAGCAGGTAGAAACAATTGAGTTAAGTATTTGATAATTAATAACAATTAATATTATTAATCTGGGGCTTGCAAGGTTGTGAATATCATCATGTGACTCCGTTTCCCAATAGTTATACCCTAGATGATGAGCTTCTCTGGCTCTACTATGCTAGCTTTCCTGGCTTCAGTCTATCAGACACTGGGGATACATATAGATATTTATGTCTAAAGATTTCTTTCTTGAGAAACCAGGTTGTATCCTTAGGGTTTTCTCCTGGGGCTTGTACAAAGTCTGTCTTTGATGTCTATTGCCAATATCTCACTTTTTCCATTTGCTAAATGGAACTTTTCTAAAAGAAAAGTATTTAAGGTTTTGGGTGAAGGTTTCTTGTATTAGAGAATTTGATCTGTGTCTTAATGGAAACCAGAAACTAAGATGTGGATGTGATGGAGAGTATTATGTGCATCAGGGTATCCATGGAAAATATCCATGGAAATGAAAGGCAATTTTTTTTGTTTTTGTTTTCCTTCTATCTTAGAACTAATACTACATATTAGTTCCAAGGCAGAAGAGTGGCAAGGGCTAGGAAATGTGGATTAAGTGATTTGCCCAGGGTCACACACTTAGGAAGTATCTGAGGCCAAATTTGAACCTAGGACCTCCTGCCTCTAGGCTTGGCTCTCAATCCACTGAGCCACCCAGCTGCCCCCATGAAATACTATTTGTAAGAAAAAACCAGAAACCACTCAGTATAGCTAAGTTTAATGAGTAGAGTACAGTAGTTTATAGAATAGAGAGAAGTGATTTTTATTTTTTTTGTTTTAGAAATATTTTTCTATGGTTACATGATTCATTTTCTTTCCCTCCCTTCTTTCCCTCTCCTCCCCTCCCCCCAAGAGTTGACAAGCAATTCCACTGGGTTATACATTTTTATCACTTGATATCCATTTCCATATTATTTATTTTTATAATAGAGTAATCTTTTAAAACCAAAGCCCAAAACCATATATTCATATAAACAAGCCATAAATCATATGTTTTTCTTCTGCTCCCAGAGTTCTTTCTCTGAACGTGGATAGTGTTCTTTCTCATAAGTCCCTCAGAATTATCCTGGATCATTGCATTGCTGCTAATAGAGAAGTTCCATTTCACTCTGCATCAGTTCATGGAAATCTTTCCAGTTCATATAGGGATCAAGCCATCACCTTCAGTTACTACAATTTGTTCCGCTATTCCCCAATTGAAGGGTATCCGCTAATTTTCCAATTTTTTTGCCGCCACAAAGAGTACAGCTATAAATATTTTTGTACAATCCTTTTTTATTATATTTTTTGCATACAAACCTAGTAGTGGTACTGCTGTATCAAAGGGTATTCATTCTTTTAAATTCCAATTTGCCTTCCAGAATGGTTGGATCAATTTGAAACTCCATCAGTGGTGCATTAATGTCCTAATTTTGCCACATCCACTCCACCATTTATTATTTTCCTTTACCATCATATTGACCAATTTGCTAAGTGTGAGGTGATACCTCAGAGTTGTTTTGATTTGCATTTGAAAGAAATAAATAGTAAGAAGACTGCATAGATAGGAAGGAACTAGGTTGCAAAGGACATGAAATACAAAACATTTTATATTGGATCCTAAAATAATAACAGAGAACTACTGGAATTTATTGATCACGGTGTGGGGGTTGTGGCACAGGGAGACTCACAATTTAAGATAATCACTTTGACAGCCGAGTGGGAGATAGAATGAAGTAGAAAGAAACTTGAAGCAGTGAGACAAGCTAGAAAGCTATTAGAATGGTTCAGACAAGAGGTAATTAGAACCTCACCTTATGAGGAAGGTGATGAGGGTAGTGACTCATGAAACTGGAGAGAAGTAGATATATACAAGAGATGTTATGAAGGTCTAAATGCAGAGATTTTACAACAGATTGGATATGTGGGACTACAAAGATAAAAAATAAAAACATTCCTGCCCAAACAATTTGGCAAAGTTAATACCTTAGTTCCCCATACCCTTGAAAATTGGAGTATATATGTCTTCACATGTGTCTTGTGTTTAAGTCATTTCAGCTGTGCCAACTCCTTGTGACCCTACTTAGAGTTTTCTTGGCAAAGATATTGAGTTTGCAATTTCCTTCTCCAGCTCATTTAACAAATGAGGAAGGTGAGGCAAATGGGTAAGTACTTACCCAGGGTCACAAATGTCTGATACTTGATTTGAACTCAGGTCTTCCTGACTCTAGGCCAAGTATTCTATCCACTATACAGCCTAACTGACCATAGGTTTTACTTTCTTCAAAATGCTCACTTAGAAAGGCATGGAATGAACATCTTTCTTTTTAGATGACTAAACTGGAGTACAGAAGATTTTGTTGACTTGCCTAGGATTACAGAACTAGTAAAAGAACTCAGGGGTCCTAACTTCCAGTTCAATACTTTTCTGTTACCTTCCATAGCCCTTTTAATTTTTGGATGAAATCTAGTTTTTCTTTTTCTTTTACATTTCCAACCTTTCCAGATCAACCTTTACTATTGATCAGATTTTCATTCACTTTAGTAGTTTTTATAATGTCATTATTTAGCACCACAAACTCATAAGAATTGAAGCAATTTTTAGAAATCATCTAATCCATCCCCCAACTTATTGGCAAGATTGTTTTCCAGCTGTCTACCCATTTCTTTTTTAAAATAACCCTGAGATGATTTTTTAAATCACAGAAATACAGGGTTGATGATGTTCTATCCCCCTCTCTGACTTTTGACTTCTTCTTTCCTTCAATACTGAAAATAGATTGTCCTGATGTGAAGTGGCTCTATTTGGTTGCAATTCTTTTAGATGCTTTTGTTTTCATGCTGTTTGCCACCTGCCATAAAACGTGACCAGACCCACTTTCACACTGTAATGTGAACTTTTCCAGGAAGATTTTCATCACTTGTCATATTGATTTGTTCAAGTTGAGCTACATTCTTCCCTTGAGTTTCCTAAGGGCATTGGCCACAGAAATTCAATTAGAAATGAGTTGGATAAAATCATTACCCTTGCTGGTTACTTAAGTTTTCATTGGAGGACATCAAGAGGGTTTGGCATGAATGAATTCATATACTTTAATTCTTCTGCAAATTTAACCCCTTGTTAACTTATCTTTATAATTTTTATTATATTTCTCTTTTCCATATTCCATGTAGATACAATTTTAATAATAATTTTCTGACATTTTATAATATATGTCCTCCCCGTTATCTTATAAATCAGCAATAAATCATGATTGAGAAGTGTGACATTATCTTACATGACCAACCATAGAATCAGGGGATTTGAAAGGATTCTGTCCAACAACTCATGGCTGGCCCATTTTTATGATCTTATATATTCTTTGATAAATAGGAAAATTTCAATACTAGAATTTTTAATGCAGGGAATTTCCTTTTTGTGGGGGGGTGATTTTTTAAATTTTATTTGGTCAATTTCAAACATTATTCCTTGGTTACAAAAATCATATTCTATTCCTCCCTCCCCTCTCTCCACCCCTACCATAGCCAACATGCTAATCCACTGGGTATTACATGTCTCCTTGATCAGAACCTATTTCCATGTTGTTGGTATTTAATGCAGTGAATTTCTAAAATAAAATGTTTATAGAGAATAGAGCAGTGCCATTACTGTACAAAATGAATGTATTTTGTAGAATATATATTTGTGTGTATTCATATAAATATACATAAACATGTATATGTGCATAAATAAATAGATAAAGATAAAAGATGATAAGTATGCACTAATCCAGAAAATTGAATTTGGGACTTAGAGATACCTTTAGGTAGGTGAAGTTATTAAGTTACTTTAGTGGTAGTATAATGAAAAAAGCATTGGACTTGTAGTCAAAAGATAGTTGAATGATAAGTAGATAGACTGATAGATAAAGCAAAGTTGCTGGTGAAGAGATAGAGCAGCTTGGGAGGTGAGTTGAGTTGAGAGTGAAGTGAACATGGCTTCATGAAATGACAATCTCATTTGAATACTTAATAATTCAAGAAATGAGAACCAGGGCTTAGAGATATCCACAGGTAGGTGAAGTTGTTAAACAACCTGAATAGCAGAATAATGGGAAAAGCAATGGACTTGAAGTCAAAAGAACCAGTGTTCACCTCTGGTCTCTGTCACTAACCAACTATATGATATTGGGCAAGTCACAACCTTTTAGACCTCCATTTTCCTTATCTGTTAAATGGGGACAGGATGAGAATAGTTATAATCAGAGAGAATAATAATATATCACATGAGATGATCAGATGAAATAAATATGTAAAGCACTTTATAATCAGGAAGATGTGATTTATGGTTACATGTTATTCACAGACCCTATGAAATTTAACAAATTGAATTAAGTTTGGGTCTAAAAATCATTTTAGCCTCAGAATATGTGATTTTATGGAGTATTTCAGGAAGCCATCAAACCCATGCTGTCTGACATGGACACAGAAACTGAGGACTGCAAGGTGGTCTCCAGGAAAGATGAGACACCCACTGAAATGTGACTTCCCCTACTATTGGCTATGATTGTTGTTCTCTCCCTAGTTACAGGAGAAATAATATGAGAACAAATACTTACAGGGTTAACATACATATGCCCCTCTATGATCCCCCTAGAATAATACCCCAAATATCATACAGAAATAAATCTAAAGATCATTACCCACTACCCCCTCCTTTCTCTTTTAGCAGAGATACATTCAGATGCCCCACATCCATTGCAAGCCAAACACACAGACACATCAATCACTCTTCTAAGCACAAACTGCTGCAACCCACTTCACTCATTCTGTTTGTATACAATAACCAGAGCAACATCACTAAGTGCCTGAGTGAAATATAAAGAAAAATGCAACTTGGAAATCAGAAAGATACCTGATTCTGGGTTATATTAAATTTGCCCGTTAACCCCCTACCTAGCTGTGAAATGTTTTGTTACACATCTCCTAAGTAATTCTGATTGGTTATGAAAACTGCTTCTTTTAGCTGATCCTCCCACAGGTCAGGGGGAACTGACCCTGCCTGTATCGTTCATCTCTATCACTGTTCTTTTGTTGTAGCAACATGGTATGCAAGATGATCATAGAATGTTAATTTAAAAAATCTGTTAGAAATTAATATGTGGCACATCCTGTGACACACCCTGCTAGAAATCATGTATGTTGAAAAACAACTGTGTTCCAGAAAAGCATGTACTCACTGAACTATACAAGAAACATGAACTCTGTGCCAGATGGAACAGCCTTGTGATGCCCGAGTATCAGGTTCTGAGCATTCACTTGGCTGCCTCCCACTCCTCATTATTCGCCTAAGCCATCACACCTAGACAGAAAATAACCCTTGGCTTTGAGAGATCCCTGGCCGGCTTTCAAAAGAGTATCATTCAAATCATCTCTATTCCCCACCGAAAGGAGCCTAACAGCATTAGCATCATTTAAGTAACCCACAGGCAGAAACAGTGGCATGATTTGAAAAAATCTGCCAGGAGATCTTGGGCTGCTCCTCTCTTATTACCCTACCATAAGAGAGTAAAATGTCCAGACTCCAACAGCATGAGGTAGATGGCCCAATACTAATGGTGCACGAGAAGAAGACCCTTGGTGATGCAGTGGGATACATGCCCATATATACCACTCCCTTTACCCTCTTCTGCTATTGATGCTTTGTGTGTATACCTTACTGTGTCCCTGGATTGGACTGCCTAGATGTTTCAGTCCCCCTAACTCCCCTAACAAGGTTAATAAACTGTTGTGATCAGCATTCCCAAATGTCTCTCCTCCTATGTGGAATCTGAAGCTAACACTAGATCAGTTGGCTTAGAGCCCTCTCACTCCAGGGGCCTTAAGAGCACTTGATTTGGTGGTGGTGGTGGTGGTGGGTGTTTTTGTATTTGTCTTTGTTATACTTGCTTTGTAGATACCCTTTTAAAAAGTTAATTACTTGATCACATGGGTCGATGGGGATATGATTGGGGATGTATACTCTAAACGATCACTCTAGTGCAAATATCAATAATATGATTTTGATCAATAACCCATGTAAAACCCCAGTGGAATTGTGCATCCGCTGTGAGAAGAGGGTGGGAGGAGGGGAAGGAAAGAACATGAATCTTGTAACCATGGAAAAATATTCCAAATCAATTAATTAAATAAAAATTTCCAAAAAATAAAATAAAATTAAAAAGTTAATTAACTGGGACTAATAATTAATAAAGAGCGTACTGGTGTGGGTTTGTTTGTGTCTCAGCATTAGAAAATCTGGTACTTTAGGGTCACCTCTAGAATACTGAGGGAAAAAGTAATTACCCTCCCATGAGGACTTATCCTAGCTATGTGAGTGGGCTTTAGGGAAGTAGCTCTGATGAGAGCAGCAGACAGTATTTATCTACCTAATATCATTTGATTCTTTAGGAGATTGAGTCTAAGAGAGGTTAAGCTACTTACTCAGAGTCACATAAGTAGTAGATGCCTAAGGCAGGATTCAAATTCAAACCTTCTTGACTCCATGTCCAACCAAACACATACAGACCTACTATGCTACCCAACTGCCTAAAATGCTTAAAGAGATGAGATAAAAGCTATTACAGTTATACATGTTAACCCATTGTTTTTATCTTTTCTTTGAATTTGGGCTTTGGCCTCTATTATAACTAGCTAACTATAGCTACATATAACTAGTCAAATATAAGCAGTAAGTTTAGAACCATCCATTTCTTATTTGCTCTGAGGTTATATTCAATTCTTTTGTAATATTACTTGGTGCTTTCTAATCAGTGCCTTTTAACTTTCTTCTTGAAGAAAACATAGGCAACTTATAGTCATGAAATCTCTGAGTAGTCTACAAGTCATTGACATTTTTCATTTCAAAAATTTGAACCATATTTTCTTATTTTAAACTCATACTTTATGTTTTAGTAACAACTCCAAGACAGAAGGGCAAGGTCTAGACAAACAGGGTTAAATGATTTTTTTTCAGAGTCATAGAGCTAGCAAGTATATGAGACCAGATTTGAACTCAGGTTCTCCCAACCCATGACCTAGTTCTCTCTCCACTGAGCCACCTAGCTACCCTGGGGCCATATTTTTCAGGGTTCTTCCCTGTAATGACAGTAAGTCTCCAAGTTTCAGCATATATTCTGGCAATTTCAAGGATCTTACTAATCTCTTTGTAATTTTTCTACTTCTTCATTTTTTTGGAACAGATTTTGGTAGAAATGTGATCACAGTCATAAAAGTCGTCCTGTGGTGTCTCTCCATGATGGGGAGGTGATCCTAGAATTCTAGAAGGCTAGCCCAGAAGAGTGTAAGGGTTAGAAGTTTCTTTCATGATAGAAAGGCTTTAAATGCAGTTCTAATGCCAGACTATATCTGTTGTCAGAAGTCTAGCTAAGTACAGGTAGTATGGCAGGTTGACTAGGGGATGAATTATTTGGTCAATTGCCTACTTCCTAAACAGAGAAAACTACAAAGTCTTCTGAACCCTTTCTGCTGAGTCAGAGTGGCTGAAAAGAAAGTAAGAAATACTAAGAATCATAGCTTTTAGGAAGCCCATAAACAATAAGTCAATTGTTTAGATTCTCAAGGTAAAATCCTTGTTCAATGACTAAATTTAAACTCCTTCAATATAGGAACTTTTATCTTTGCTTTTATATCTTGAGTGTCTATCACAATGTCTGACATGTAGTAGGTGTTTAATAAATGCTTATTGAATTGAATTTCATGGAGGATCTGAAACATATCAATGTTGACATCATCACTATAAATGAAACCAGGAGATAAAAGGAAGATGCAGTTGAAAGAAGTCTGACTCACAGGCTGTCCTCGTGGTGACTAATAAAGGCAAAGACAGATTTGGTTTCATCACGCAGACAAAATCAACAAGAATAAAAGAGAACATCTTGCAGTGCTCATTATGAGTATGAGCAAAAAGAACACCATGAAGATAACTGTTAATGACCAAACACCCAGAAAGGTAGCACCTGAAATCCTATCTATTTCCCTCTTCTGGCATTTCTGTTTTCAAATAATATTTTGTTTTTTACTTACTACACACCCCACAATTAGTTAATATCAAGAATTTTAAAAGGCTTTTTTAAGACACCTACCATATCCATCAGTTATTAAGCAGCTTCTATGTGCTGAGAAATGTAAGGATTAAAGATACAAAGCTAAAAGGGGAAGTCTCTGCCTTCAGGTAACCTAAATTCCAATGGAGAAGGCCATATGAACATGTTAAGCACATGCAAATACAAATAAAGAAACAACTCCTAAGATTGTCAAGGAGTAATAGCTGGGAGTATCAGGAAATAGTTCCTGTAGGGAATGGTCTGTAAGCTGAATTTCAAAGGAAACCAAGGATTCAAAAAGGCAGAAGTGATGAAGGTGAACACTTTAGGCACATGACAGCCAGTATGAAGACATGGAGGTGAAAAGGAATATGGTATATTGATTTATAAAATGGGAATAGTAATTGCATCTACTCCCAGGGTTGTTGTAAGGATGAAATAACCTAGGATATTTGTAGAGCACTTTGCAAACTTTAAAGCACTATATAATGCTAGCTATTATTATTATAAGGTCCTGAAATAGAGTGGCTATCCTGTAAGTGGAGAGAGGGAACAGATACAAGAGAATCTATAAAGAAAGGGGAAAAATTTTTGACAATTAATTTTCTTATATTGGGTATGTGAGAATGAGGAGTTAAATATGAAGCCAAAGTCGTGAACCTGGGTCACTAAGGATGGTTGTGTCCCTTCAAGAAATAAAGAGACATTAGTATAGTATAAAGAATGTTTTAGTCAGGTGGCCTTTTTTGAGTCCTGACTCAAAAGTTTCTTAGAAGTGACTATGGGCAAATCATTTAATCTTTTCAAGTCTGTTTCACCATCTAGAAAATGGGTATAACAATTTTCGCACTACCTCATCTAATAGCTTTGTGTAAATCTCTTTGTAAACCACAGTGGTATATAAATATAAATTAGTCTTACTTTTCTGTTTCCAGAATGTGTTGGTAACTGTCATGACTATAGCCCTCCAGAGTTTTGGATGCCATAGTTAGAAATTTGAAATGCAGACAAAAGCTTTTAAGGACTCTTTCCAGAACTAAGTCTGTGATGCTATGACTTTATAAATGTGTATTTAAATGAAGATACTTGAAAATATTGGCTGATGAGCATCTGATGCTGATTGCCAAGAAAAAGAACAATGTGGACCCATGCTTCTCCCAAAAAAAGAAGCTATAAACATATGACAGACTGGAGGAAAGTTGGCATGAATAAGATGTGGAGAGTAGGAGAATAAGAATAAGATAATTTGAAGAGATTAAAAACAGAAGAGTTAGGGAAGAGTTGCTTTTGGAAAATGACCTAGACTAGAGTCTGAGAAACAGGGAACATATAGGAGGAAAAAAATAATTGGAGAGACCTTGTTAAACTCAAGAGAGCAACCAATTTGCATATTAGATAGTTGTAGAGAAAACAATTTTACTTAAATTTGTGATTGTTTGAGACTAGCAAAGACCTTGCTTTTCTTAAGGACTAAGGTTTGTGAATAAAGGAGCCTGGCTGGCCTAGTAGCTGGGTGGAGGGAGTGGGAAATAGGTAAGACAGAGTAAAGCAAGATGGATCCGAGAAGAAAAGATAGACTTTTGTATTTGTAACAATATTCAGTTTAATTACAATGGATAGAATGATAGTCTTGATGTCAGAAAGACCTGACTTCAAGTTTAGCCTCAGACACTTACCAGCTGTGTCATTCTGGGCAAGTCACTTAACCTATATCTGCCTCAGTTTCCTCCTTTATAAGAAAAGGATAATAACAGCAGCAAGGTCGTTATGAGAATATCAATTAATTCTATTCCATAATTGATTTCATATCATATTACTACCAACATTTTGTGTAACTACCTAACATATTTCATTTGCCTAAGTTGAGTTTAGAAGTTGAGTTTTCCTGTTAATCACTGTTTTATTTTTTATCAAGGAAATATGTTATCCTTGAAAGATGCAAATGGATGCCAGGAAATCTGATCTGTTATCTCTGCAACACTGAACATGCTTTAAGAAAGTCTTGTCTTATCACTGTGACAACAAGTCATGCAAGTAGATACCACCAATTAGCTTTCCACTGGATCAAGATAGGAATTGTTCATACTACATTTCAAATTTCCAGGCAATCATATTGTCTCCCCACATATATGATATTTTAAACTCTGTAACCAATCCTATTTTTTGTCCATCTATGATATTGCCTTCTAGGTTTGGGATACTCCTCCTTTTTCCTATAAACTTTATGGTGAGTCCTCTTTCCAGGTCTTAGCTTAGCTGAGGAGATGGGGACCCTGTTTATTGGCTTATTCGTGTTTTGTTAATAAATTGATTATGCTCAGAGCTTTGTGCCTCAGTTTAGCTTAATTTCAATTCCAACAACTATGAAGATCAAATAAATTGATATTTATAAAGCTCTTTGCAAACCTAAGGCACTTTATAAATGCTAGCTAAAATAAAAGAAATTCAATTCCATAAAGATATATTGAGTGCTTTCTATGTGCCAAGCACATTGACCTGGGGACCGAAAGACCAAAACAAAATAAGGATCTTAGATTCTGCTAGGGAAAAATACTTGTAAACAGACAAGCCAATATAAAATATGTACAAAGAAGTAATCTTGGTGACAGGGAGACCACTAATAACTGTAGGGAAGATGAAGGTTATAAAAGGTCTCACTTAGGAGGTAATATTTCAGCTACTGCTTAATGGAATGCTGGTGTTTTCAAAGAGTCATAAATGAAGGAGGTTTACCATTTACCATTCTGAGCATGGTAAACATCCTGTACAAAAGCCACATAGACTGGGGATGGAATGTCATATATGGGAATCATCAAGAAGTCTAGTTTAGCTTCAACACAGAATATATGAAAGAGAGTAATGGAGAAACAGTCTAGAGAAAAAGATTGGGAGTCAGGTTGAGGTGCATTTTTCATGCCTAATAGAAGAATTTATGTTTTTTCCTAGAGGGAAAAGGAAGCCACTAGAGTTTCTTGAGTAGAAGAATGACATGGTCAAACCTACTTTCAGAATATCAATCTGGCAATAGTGTTGAAGGTGAATTCAAGAGGCGAGAGCTTAGAGGCAGGATAATCAAATAAGAAACTACTCCATTAGTCCAGGAAACAGCTAATGAGGGGCTCAAGTAGTGCAAATGCTATATGAGTAGAAATAAGAGATGTCTCTTACTATAATACATGAATCTGTGTCATCTAAGTGGGGGCCGGGGCCAGATTGATTGGGATGACTGGAGAGGAAAAAGACAAAAATCATAGTCAGTAGAGAAAAATTCTCTTTTTCTTGTGTGATGGCAGTGGCTAATGAACATGGTGAACATAGGATGCCTTTTCTTTGGAGATATCCCTGGAATAGTTTCCCTCTATCTAAGTAGATTCTCTTGGACAATCTACTGGAAAGTCAGGGCTTCCTTTATAAAAGTTACCAGTTAGTCAGGTTTTGGTGAGGGTAAGAAAGTGTACAGGATTACATTTAGCTTGAGAATTTAGTCTGGAGCAATGAAGGCCATTTAATAAGTGATCACTGACTGACTGACTGACTGAAAGAATGAATGAATGGACACACACACACACATTTGAGAAACCAATGTGACTCAGAAGTTAAATTTAAGCTTGTAGCTAAGGAAAGTGTGAATTCAAGCCCCTGCCTCTGATACACACTAGTTGTGTTAACTGCTCAATGCAGTTCTCTAAACCTGTAATTTAAAGATGAATTCCTGGTTATCAGGAATTGCTTGCATTGTAGTAGGTGCTTGATAAAGGATTATTAATTCATTCATTCATATTGGTGGAGGAAGTTTCCACAGTGGTAGTTCCCCACAATGGAGAAATCATAGGCACAAACTTCCACAAAGGAAGGGGAACAATTGAGAGGGGAAGGGGAGATGTTCTCATTTGCTTATCTCTCAAGTGTTTTGTCTTTATTTGATTAATTTCAGGCATAGATGACCTTGAAGAATTAAAAGATTTAATGCAGATTAGAAAAATAATCAGGACTCAGGTGCAGTTGTTAAAATTAATGCAAAATGAAATTGAGTTTTTGTTGATTTACTGATTCCTTGTTTACTAATCTATGCTGAATAGCAATTACACACTTCAAATTTGCCATTAAGTTGTATTTATGTGATTGTTGTCATGTAGGTATTTAATTTAATGTCTCTATTTTCTATAGGGTTTGTTGGTGGATTGAGATTTTAAAAATTGTTTTAGAAATGTTCCCCATGGTTTCAGAGTAATCAATAATCAAATCTCCAGCCTGTCTCATCTTTCTCTCTCTCTCTCTCTCTCTCTCTCTCTCTCTCTCTCTCTCTCTCTCTCTCTCTCTCTCTCTCTCTCTCTCTCTCTCACACACACACACACACACACACACACACACACACACACACACACACACACAAAGAGTCTCACAAACTGGAGGGCCAATTGCATGTTTGGATAAAGTACTTACTAGGTGGGAAAGGAAATATATCAATCAAATTGAACGGCTCATCCAGTTGAGCATGTAGAGCAGAGATTAGTCACAGCATGGGAACTCCAAATAACTAATTCCAGAAACAAATTCAGTTTTTTCATTCATTCAGTTTAAAAAAAATGTTCTTAAAATTAACATGAAAGTCTAATTGTAAGTTGAAAAAAATCCGTATAAATTGCTCATGTTCTTCTAAAGTTACTTTTCTGCCTGGACAGTTCTCATTTTTCCCATTTGCTTTTAGAGTGACAGAAATGGGTTGGGCAAGGAGAGACAGAGATACAACCTTGGGTTTACAAGGCTTGGTTCTTGGAAGTAGTGGATTTGCCTGTTTTACTTTGTGTGAAGCTAGTAAAGAATACTGAGTAGGATAAGAAAAATAGCTTTCAATCCAGACTGAGAAAGGGATGGAATGGATGGAAATAAATGGAAATGAATTGAATTCATAATAATAACTAGCATTTTTGTAATGATTTATGTTTTGTTTAGCATTTTATCTATGTTAAATCTTTTCAGCCTCTCAATAATCTGCATGGCAGGTATAATTATCATTATTTCCCCTTTTTGACTGATGAGGAAACTGAGACTAAAAGAGATTTCAGAGCTAGTGTCTCAGGATTTGAACTCAGGTTTTCTTGGCTCTATCCTGGTGCTAACTTTTTTTATCTCATATCACCATTATAGCTTCAACCTAATATTTATGGTTATTAAGTGGAAAGGGCGGAACAGTGCTCCAGGTATTGGATCTAGAACCCAGTGGACTGGGCTCTGCTATTTGTTGCATGACATTATATGAGTCCCATAACCCCTCTGGTCCTCAGTACTCATCTGTAAAATGAAGGGGGTGAAGTTGGACTAGATCAAGTGGTTAACATGTTTTATATCCTAGACTCCTTTGGCTATCTTGTGAAGTCTATGGACCCCTTCTCAGAATCACCTTTTTAAATAACTAGAATTAATGCTAAATTTCATTTAGAACTCAGTGAATAATATTAATAGCTATCATTTATTTCATACTTACTAGGTACCTGGCACTATACTTTTGTTCAAATAGTATCTCCTTTGATCCTCACAACAATTCTGGGAGATAGATGTTCTTATTATCTCCATTTACAGATGAGGAAACTGAAACATACAGAGGTCAAGGGACTTGTCCAGGGTCACACACATTGTGTCTTAAGCTGAATTCAAACTTGGGCTTTCTCGACTCTTACCCAGTACTCACTCACTTACCCAGCCACCTAGCTGCTTATGGTAAAAATAAGGTGATTTAATTCATAGACCCCTGGAAATCATTTTTCAGGTCCCTGGATCCCAGGTCCTAAATTAGAACTGGATGATCTTTGATCCCCTTTTCAGCTCTGAGCATCTGAACCTCTAAATATTTTTAAAAAGTTGCTACTCCCTCTTCAGTGAGCTCTGAGAGGCTCTCCAGCTTCCCATTTTCATTTGCCAGCCTTATTAATTAGGCAGTATCATTCACACCTTTCCATTGTTGCTGTCGCTTCCCTTCACCTCCTTGATTAGCTTGTCTATTTGCCTGGGAAGCAGCCAGCTGAAGCCAAACCATTGTTCGTGAATTCCAGCAGAGCTGGAAATGTAGCCCTCAGAATTGGCATTTAAGAAAACACTTGTTTCCCTGCTGAAGGAAGTAGAAGTTTGGCGGCTGTCCAGTCCAGAAACCCTTCAGGCCTCTGCCATCCTAGTTAGCTAAGAATGTCTTATCAGAGCCCCTCTTCCCCCTACAATTACATTTTCTCAATCACAGACACAATAAGGCTAATTATTCTGATTTAATGCACCTGGCTTTCGTTCAGACTTAAAGCTGTTAGTACTAGAGACTATGCTTTCATTAAACTCAGGCTAAATAAAAAGCATCACGGACACAAGGGGATAAATATTATCTAACCAAATGGCTCTGCAGGCTGTAAGAGTCAGAGCACTACCCTGATTCACACTGGAAGCTACAAGAGCCTTCCTTTCTTGTGTCTGATTGCTAAAATGCCTACTTAACATCTCATTAGGAAACTGAGCTCTACTGAAGATCATATAACCCAAAGCCCTTTGAGCAGGAATTCTTAAACTGGGCATAGATGACAGGGGATCCATGAATTTGGACAGGAAAAAGTAGACATTCTTTTCACTAATATATACTTGAAATTTCACATTTCCATCTATTTTAAATGTAGGCAACAAAACAAAGTAGTATTTGGAGCAAAGATGACTTTGTCATCAGTAGAAATCATAGGTATTTTTATATCATATTATAGTTGTTCAAGATAGTTTGAGATAGTAAGTAGATAGATGATAGATAAATCACTTTACAGCTATTTTTCAGTCACTTCTGACTCTTCATTATCCCATTTGGGATTTTCTTGACAGAGACACTGGAGTGTTTTTTCATTTCCTTCTCCAGCTCATTTTACAGATGAGGAAACTAAGGTAATCAGGCTGAAGCCCAACATCATTTGTTTAGTGACTGAGGTCATATTTGAACTCAGATCTTCTTGACTTATAGGGTCTGGCATTCTATCCACTGTGCCATCTAGCTGTAATAGACAGAGACAGACAGACAGATAGACAGACAGATGATAGATAGATAGATAGACAGACAGACAGACAGGTAGGTAGGTAGATAGATAGATAGATAGATAGATAGATAGATAGATAGATAGATAGATAGACAGACAGGTAGGTAGGTAGATAGATAGATAGATAGATAGATCGATAGATAGATAGATAGATAGACAGATGGGAAGATAGGAAGATAGATAGATAGATAGATAGATAGATAGATAGATAGATAATAGATAGATAGATAGATAGATGGATAGATAGATGGGAAGATAGGAAGATAGATAGATAGATAGATAGATAGATAGATAGATAGATAGATAGATAGATAGATAGGAGGATTGATAGACAGACAGACAGGTAGGTAGATAGATAGATAGATAGATAGATAGATAGATAGATAGACAGATAGATAGATAGAAGGATTGATAGACAGACAGACAGACAGAGAGGCAGACAAAGCATTTAAGGTACTGTGTTAGGTGCTGTAAAGAAATACAAGCAAAATGAAAATCAGTCCCTTCCCTCAAGGAAATGAAAGTTCATTTTAATAGGGAAAAATAATACATAAAAGGTGAGACAAGGCAGAAAATAGTCCAGAGTAGAGGTTTAGTTGGGTTAGGATTGGGCATGGCTAGTATGGGTACTTTCTCAAATGGAGTTTCTAGGAAGGAACGTACTTACCCATCTGAGGAATGTCCAATGGGGATGAAGGTTTTGCCTTTGTGAGAAGACCACTAGGGAAAAGATGGGAAAGTAATTCCAGGAGTCAAGGGCCAAGCTGGGTTATCAGTGAGCATGACTGGTGCTCATCACTCTTTCAAAATTACTGTATTTATTTTTGTATTTATATATATATATATACTATATATTTGATCCATTTATATAAATATATATGTAAATATATTACTTTAATCCAAATTTGTTTATTAAAATATTTTGTAATCATACATCAATATCATTAGCTTTCTTTGTAACCCCATGTATAATAATTTGTGTATTTAAAACATTCTAAAAAGATATTCACAGCATTCACCAGAGTGTCTAAGAGATCCACCTCACAAAAACGTTCACAATTCCTGCCTTGAAGAATGTTTTGGACCAGGAAGAGAATTTAAAGTTCATCTGGCCAAACTACTTCGCAAGGAAAACCTGAGGCCCAGAGAGGTTAAGTCGCTTAGCCCAAGGTTACACAGAAAATAGGGAACAAATCTGGGATTACAACACAAGTCTTTGTATTCTAAATCCAAAGCTTGTTACTCTCTAGGCTGGTAGGTGGGGGTGCTAAGTGCCCCCAAAAGGATAAGAGGGGAAATAGGGATATACTCAACAGGAAATAGTTTTGCAAAATTATTTTTCCTGGAGTCACATTAAGTAAAGAACCTTTTCCATTTGCTGCCTTCCCAATATCCCTTAATGGGAATTTATTAAAAGCTTCCTGGTGTCACATGGGCAAATAACAAAAATTAGGGATAGTTTGGGTGAAATACCTACTCTTTACTGATATATATATATATATGTATATATATTTGGAAAAAATGGAAGAGCATCTAAGTAATCAAAAGTCTTCTAGGAGAGCGGTGGTAAAACTGCCTGACCAATTTTTTCAGAACATGAATATTTTTCTTCACAAATATTGGACTTTTGTAATCTCTCTTCTTAATGGTACTTTGTAAAAAATGCACAGGGAAATGAACTGTCCCAAGTAAAAGCCTTTGGCAGTTGGTGATAGGAACATGGGTGTGATGACAACTTGGGAATGATCTCTGACTCCATAAATAAAAGAGAGGTAGAATCCAGTAGGTGATGTTAAAAGTTCACTTTCTTGACTATCCAACTGCAAACAAGTCTAAGAAAGGTGTTGTAATGATAAGGGAATGGGTCAAAAAATATACTACAAAGAACTCCAAATTTTGGAACTTCCATGATTGATGTACCACTTTTGTTATAGTCATTAAAGAGAATTTTGGTCTAGTGAGCCTCTGACCTCATCCCTGCCTCCTGCCTTCCTTGAATTCTTTCAGATCTCAACCAAAAATATCACTTTCTGCAAGAAATATTCCTCAGTAGCCCTTAATCTTAGGGCCTTCCCTCTGGAATGACCTCAAATTTATCCTGTATATATGTTGTTTGTACAGTTGCTTTCATTACACTCTGATCTTCTTTTATCTTTCTTTTAATCCTTGGCATTTAACACATTGTCTGGCATATAAGTGCTTAAGGTTTAATGACTGCATTACTGAAAATCCACTTCTGCAAAAATGTAATTTGTAAAACTAATTTCCTAACATATTTTCATCTCCTATTGGGTAATTAAATTGATTTCTTTAAAGCATTTGGGGACTGAATTAAATTCCAGAAAGCCACAAAATACAGAGAATAAATTAGCCACTATTCACTGTCTAGTATTTGAGGTGAGTAATAATAGAAGCAATCCACAAACCAAATATACAGGGCTCCAAATAGCTTGTTTTCCGAGCTCCATCTCACTTATTCAAGACCATACCGTGCATGAAGTCAAACAATGAAATCAAGATCACTTATTAGCCTCCACTTGCATTTGTTTTCTTTGAATTATTTCAGGTTTGTCAGGGCCAAGTTAGATGTTAACAATTTAGCAATGTTGATTTCTGGCTCACTTCAAATGCCACCATCTCTATCCAAATGCCGCTGAAAATGAAAGTACTCCCAAACAGGAAAAAAATTATAAGAACTCCCCACTTTGGAGCACTAGAACACTGACATTTGCTTCTCAAAATAATCTCTGACCTTTTTTCATTTTAACATTTAAATATAAACACTGGGCTGAACTGGACCAAAAAAAATAAAAGTGAAGGAGAAAATATCACTTCAGGGAAACTTAGAAGAACTGGGAAGGGTTGCCAAAAGTCCATACAGAATTTGGAGCACTATCTCCTAGACCAGGGATTCTTAACCTTTTCAGTGTCAGAGACTTCTTTGGCATTCTGGGGCAGTTTGTGGACCCCTTCTTAGAGTTATGTTTTTAAGCGATGGATGAAAAACCCAAGTCTCATTTAGAGGTTAGTAAAAATAACTATTTTCCACCCCGTTAAAGTTACAGATCCCTTGAAATCTATCCCCTTGGGTTTGGGTCTATAGATTTCAGTTTAAACAATTCAGCTGGGCTGTTTCCTATCAGACTTGCAGAAAACCACTGTCAATGCATGATTTCTAAGAGGGGGAGAAAAGGCACAGATACTGAAAGAAGACCTGACCATTTTTGAGCAACAGTGACAATAAAAGTAGCAGTAACTCATCAGCTAGCTAGTAGATAGTGTCCTGGTCTAGAGTCAGAAAACCTGAGTTCACATTCCACCTCAGACACTTAATGTGGGATCCAGAGCAAGTCAGTTAGTATTTGTGTTCCTCAGTTTCCTGATCTGTAAATAATAATTAGAGCTAACCTTTATTTCCATTTACTATGTACCAAGCACTGGGCTAAGTGTTTTAGCTCATTTGTAAAATGGGTTATAGGAATTACATTTCCAAGGGTTGTTGTTGTGAATATAAAATGAGATGATACTTGGAAAATGCTTTGCAAACTTTAAAGCATTATGTAAGTGCTAGCCTCTACTATTATTTTCATGATTATTGTTATTATTATTATTATTACTTATCTAACACTAATCACTTCTTCAGAAGATTGGAAACCTACAGAAATGGAAGTGAGCATAGGTATTATTTTGCCTTACTATGGAATCAAATGGTAGGATAGGAAAGGAGGGTGTAGTGTGTTTGTTCTTCTTCCAGGCTATTTAGATGCTCCAGATTATATGAAGAGGTTGTCTGTTTAACCAAGTGGTTTAATGGATTCAGAGACCAGACATTTTGGGGGTGTAGAATGGCTAAGTAGACAGTATTACTGGGTCTGGAAAGGGTATTTGGTGAGAGTTAGAGAAGAGAATATGGAGGAAAGATCAGTTCAGACTGGGAGATGCTGGGCAGTGGAGCCTGTGGTATTGACCTTGGGTCTCCTCTTATTATATTTTTAGTGTATTTTATGTGGATTGTCTTGCAGTGTAGCTATGGGCTTATGGTTGGTGCTGTTTGACTCTCAGGATCTGGATCATCTTCAGAAAAGATAAGATTTGGAAGAGCAAGCAGTACCAATACGTGTGGTCAGATTCACACTAGCATTCCTTGTCTGGATTATTCCATCTTAAAATGCTTCCATTTTCCTGTCTCTAGAGAAGGTTGCTTGAGAGTTCTTGGGAACTAATAATTTTTAAATAATTTTAAATAAAATATGTGGATGATTCCAGAGAGAACCGGAAAGACCTATGTGAACTGTTACAGAGTGAAATAAGTAGAAACAAGAGAGTATTATATGAAATAACTGAAATATTGTGGAATGATCAAATGTGAAAGACTTTGCTGCTAACAGCAATACAATGATTTGGGACAATTTTGAGGGGCTTGTGAAAAAGAATGCTATTCTTCTACAGAGAAAGAACTGTTGGAGTAGAAGATGAAAACATATGACTTATTAGTTGTTTATTTGGGTATATGTTTGAGGGTTTTGTTTTTATAAGATTATTTTCCTATAAAAATGAATAATATAGAAATATGTTTTGTTTGATAATCCATGTATAACCCAGACTGAATTGCTTGTCAGTTCAGGGAGTGGGAAGGGAAGAAAGGAGGAGACAATATTGATCATATAACCGTGGAAAACTTATTTGGAAATTTGATATTAAAATTAAATAAAGACATAAAAAATAAAGTAACTCTATGGCATATGCTTTTCTGTGGACCTTGATCTCATTAGTGAGGTATTCCCTTCAAGGATGCAGATGCCAAACTATTAGTGCCTCTCTCTACTTTGGCTATGCTCTTCTGTCTCCTCTTATAAATTCTCTGAAATTCATTTAAAATGTCTTAGAACATCTTCAAATCTCTTGAAATTGCACAAATAACTGTCAAGTATGTGGGTTGTCAATCAGTATGTGATTTCCTTCATCAGGCTTTTAGCCTACCTTCTTTCCTGGTCCGTAGCTCTCTAATTACATCCTTTCCACAACTTCTCCTATGTGAATGTTTACTGATAATGCGCCACTACTTGCTTACACTCATTAGGCCCCTCTCCATTGCCTTTTGGTTGTCTTACAAATTTAATTTCTGAAGACTATAATATGCATAGTCACTTTGAATCATTAGAAGAATATTGTTAAAGTAATAGACCTTTGTTTTAAAGAGAAGATTGGGACTGTTAAAAATATGACACAATATCCTTAAGGTGGACTATATTGTTCTCCTTCTCTTGGTTCAATTCTGGGTCCAGTTCAATGACTGCTTTGACTGTTCAGGTTACATGTGCTAAAGTTGCTAGATTTATATACTATCATGGCAATTGCATATCATAGCCTGAACAACAGACATCCTTTATCCACGTTTAAAAAAGTGAATAATTGGTCAAAACCATTTGGCATGATTACAGATCTCATCTAAGGGGTTTTAGGATGTTCCAGAGTGAAGATTTCATTATGCCCACTTTCCAGATGAGGAAAATGAATCTCAGAGGACTTAAATGACTTGTCAGAAATACACAGTGATTAAATGTCAAAGCAGTCATTCCCTTTGTGCCAATCCCTGTTTAGAGGTATACTTAGATATGATCAATTGAGGTGATCATGCCATTCTTCAGACTTTGTGTGACTCTCTAGCAATTAGACTAGGAGGAGAAAATCTTTGCTTCCTTTTCAGAAATATATCTATAACCTTATATAAAAGAACAAGTTTGGGCTGTAAGGCTGTACCTTGCTGTATTATACATCAGAAAGAATCTGGAGGCAAAGAGAAAATCATGCAACCCTTCAGAGTCCACCATAAATTTATATTACCTAATTTCAACAGGGCCCTCACTACTGCTGGGCAATCTTTCTATACCTCCTTAGTTAACTCACAATACCATTCCTTATAATCAGCTTTTAAAAACCTTTTCCTCAAACCTCTTGTGAGTCTTCACCCTCCACACCTCTGAGAACCTTGCCTTCTATTTTACAGGGGGGAAAAAGAGGCAATTTACTGTGAGCTTCTTTTCCTCTTTTTCTCATCTCAGATATTTCTGCCATTATCTCCTTCATCTCTGTATCACATGAAGGAGTGACATAGTATTGCCCTCCCCATAACTTAGTTAGCCCCTCTCTGTCACATACCTTAAATTTCTCTCCATCTACTGTCTTCTTTCCTACCGCAAACAAACAGGTTCACATCTCCACCATCCTTAAAAATGCTTACTTTATTCTTCTATCATTGCTAACTATAGTCACATCTCTTCTGCCTTTTGTGGCTAATATTCTTTTATTTGGGACCTATATTTTCCAGAAATCCTGTTCTAAATCTTCTTAATTTTAGTGTCTTCCCTCTTTTAATATTTAAAAAAATTTTTTCCAATATACAGCTTGTCAGTATATATTTGTTTGTTGTCTTCCCCCATTAGGTTGTGAGCTTCTTGGAAACAGACTGTTTTGCATCTCTTTTCAAAAATAGATAATAATAACTAATTTTTATGTTGCATTTTAATGTTTACAAAATATTTTCTAATGCTTATCCTATTTGAGCCTAACAAAATCCAGTGAGGTACAAATCCACAGATATTATTTAATTATTATTATTATTATTACTCCCAATTTATGTATGAGGAAACTGACCCTTTAAGAGATTAAATGACTTTCCTGAGGTAAGACAGCTTTCAAGTATTGGAGGCAGGATTTAAACTTATTTTTTTGACTCTAAGTTAAATACTCTATCCATATTGATGATATGGCATGTTCTCTATACTATGCAAATAAAAAAATGTTCTCTATGTGCATTGCTTCAATTTTTTAGACATTAGAATATTCTTATTTTTCAGTTACAGTTGCCAGAAAAACAGGAAATTTTTTGAAAGTGTTAATGCACCCTTGCAACTATGTCTTTTCTGACCTTATTTAAATCACCTCCAGCTTCGTTATGGCTACTTGTCTTTCCCTAAAGTGCCAGTTTGAAAAGAGATTAATTGCTCTATTTAAACTGAAAAGCTCTTCCTTGAAGCAGTTTGGAAACATTCACTGAATTACAGTTTTGAGGCAGTAAATCTGAAAGATCTCTTGATTTTCCCAGAGAACATTGTGATTTCTCAGTGATATTCTCTCAGAGGATAAAAGGATAGTTAGGATCTTCATTCCTACACACTTCCTTTGGTTTTCTTTGTGGGAAAACTTTATGGACCTTTCTGTATCCACACTGATAAGATGGAGCAAGAGAGAAAGCACTATTTTAAATTTCTGAACTTTTCTCCCAGATTTCTAGACCTCTGAGGAAATGTGGTGGTCCCTTCATCCCTTCCATTCTGTGATGCCAAGAGAGTGTATTCGGCTTTTCTTCATAGATGGCAATCATGTGTGCTTATGCAGGGCAGCATCTGGTCCTTTGTTAAATAGTAACATCAGCTTAATTACATATTTCTTGTTCTTATGGTAACACAAATTAGTCTGGCATTCCGTGGGAGCCCTTTTTGTATAATGTGCCATCTGGTCTTCTGTGATAAGGAAATAATTGATTATATTGAAGAGTTTTAACTCATCCTGCCTTCCCCATAAAAAATAGAGAAGGTACCCAAACTGTAGTACATTCATACTTTCTTGTAAATGGTCTAAGTGGAAGCAGCTTTATCCATCCAACTGCCTAGTTATACTTTTCTTTTGTACCTGGGGAAATAAAAAACCCACAGACATATGTTTTCCTTAGAATTTCTTGTCTCATAAGATATTATTTTCAAAGATTCCTCCAATATGCAGTATAAACACATTCAAGTTTAGTCATCATCATGCTCATCCTTCACAGTTTCTTCCAAGAAAAGTTTCATCTCCTGGGCTGGAAAATTCCTCATTTTGTTAGTTGCCAAATGTAAGAGCCACAAGGGGTAGACAGTGTTAGCAAAGCCAACAGACCAGGTACCAGGACCAAAAGAACTGGAGCAAAAACTCAATGATCTAGATGTCTGAATCACTCTGAATATGACAGTGAATTAAGTGCATGTGGCCAGCAGGGAAAAGAATGGTGAAATGTCAATTAATCAAAATGCAAGTACCTGTAACTCAGTTAACCAGATTTTTTTCCATCCTGTATCTGAATTTTAAGAGAAAGAAATGATAACCCATAGAATATGCTGACATTCAGGTTTTAGTAGAAACAAATGAAAAACTATCCAAGGAATAAACATGAATGACCACAGAATCAGAAAAATAACAGAATTGCAGAATGGAAAGGGATCACAAAGGTCACTGAATTTAATTCTTATCTGAACAAGAAACTCCGCTAGGCCATCCTTGACAAAATTTTCACTCAAGTTTTTCTGTAATACTTCCAGGGCATGGGACACCGTCTCCCTTCTGATGCAAACTATTCTTCTTATAGACAATTCTAAATATTAGGAAGTATTGCCCTATATTTGAAGGTCTCAGTGCAAATTCCATCCATTACTAATCAGCGTTCTTCCTAAAATGTGACAACCAGAGTTGAACACAGTATTTCAAATGTAGTGTGACTAGGAAAGAGGAAAAGTGAGACTCAGTCCCAGACTTGGACCCTATACCTCTCTTACTATAGTCTAAAGTTATTTTGATTTTCTTGAAGGATCATTGCATTAGGAGACAGGAAACTGAACATTAGTCCTGACTGCCATTCTCATGTGACTTGTGGCAAAAAATTTAATTTCTTTGCGTCTGAGTTTTTACTCTGTCAAACAAAGAGGTTGGAATAGAATAGTGGTCTCTGAATTTCTTTTTAGTCCCAGTGCAGTGGTTGAATATCTCTTGCATAACTTTTATGGACTCAATATCTGTAGCTTATAATATGAATTAATATTTATAGTTATAGTTTCTGAAAACAGTAAGACAAACTTCGTGTTTCTAATCATTGCTTTGTAATAGTGCTCTAGGGAAATCACTTTTTCATGTAACAAAAGCTCTAAAGGCTCCTGATTACTGGACAATGTTTCTTCTCTGAAAAATTCATTTATTACCTTGTGCCTTTTTATATGAATGCCATAGATGTTTCCCAAGTTATTAGATAATTCCCAACTTAACAAGAAGTTCTTATAAGATCCAAAAAGAAAAGGGATCCCCTATAAATGGAGGGAATCTACTGGTATATATTTTTTCATGATGGGTGATATTGTGCTGATTGCATCAAATTATGAGCCTCAATTGAATTTATAAAGACTTATTAAGCACTTATGTTTATATGACTATAGACTTATTTCTGAGCCCCAGTTTCTTCCTTTGAAAATGGAGGTGATTATGCCTATACTATCTATTTTGCCAACTTTTTATGATACTGAAATAAGTAGAAGGGTTCATAAGTTTAAAGGAATGTATGAGGGATATTTGTTGCATTTGTTATCACTGCTGTGGTGTTGATGAAAAAAGAACTGTGCTGGAAGCTGGGAATTCAGAGATGAATAATAAAGCATCCCAAATCTGAAGGAACTTACCTTTTACAGGAGTATACCATTACACAAATAATAGAAGGTAACTTGAGCAAGGAGAAAACATTAACAACTGGGGAAATATATCAGGAATGGCTTCATCTTGAAGGAAGTGACTGGAATTAAGCCTTGAGGGAAGACAAAGTTTATGATAGTTAGAGGTGAGGAATAAGTTCTTTCTAGCCATGAGAAATGAAATTTTATAGTAATCTTGACCAAATTAATGCCACTTAAAAGAGACTGGTATAGTAATATACACAGGAATGGTAAAATGAATGAAGAGCACAAATTTTCCAAAAATTAATATTATTTCCTGCAAACCCACTGGTTTATCCATACATATATCCTAGACAGGTGATGCAGAAAGACAATGAGATTGACCTAGAATTAAATAGGCAGAGGTCTAATTGATGCATGGGAGAAATTGTGCTACTCTCCCCCTAATCCCAAGTAGCTTTCTACCAAATTTTATTTAAACACCAATATCCTACCAATCTATAGTCTAGTCATTGTGTTAGTTTTGCTAAACATTTAAAACCCCAAAGGAAATCTTGCAGTATGTTGGATAGACCAGATGTGAATAAGAATTACCAAGAATAAAAAGCTATATCAATGTTATTATGACCTACTACAGTGGTAGCCACCAAGAAGACATCAATGAAATCGCATATCCCAAAGAAGTATTCCTTAAGTAATTCTATGTGGCTGTGATGAATGGAGTGTAATGATCTCAAAAGAATAACAACTTCATGTTATGCAAAGGACTATAGAAAGATGCACTATAGAGACCATGTTACCAACAAAGTGCATTTAGGAAGTGACATAATAGACATACTATTACTAGAAAAAGGGGCCAGACCAGTGATGTAGCAACAGTGAGAATTAGCAGATGGTCAGCACTGATTTGTAAGAAAACACAAAGGTAAGATCTCCAGGATGCTGAATAAATCTTTCATGGAACATCTCTGGAAAGACTAGCATAAGAATTACATGGGATTAAGAATATGTGGATGAGTTGTCATCTGGATCAGTATAGAGAGGACTCATGCTGATAAGGCTACACATCAATTGAAATACTAAAGTTAATTTTGCCTTCCCGACTGTGCTTGCAACATCTTAGAAGAAAAGTACAAATCCTGTGATAGGGAGTGTGCAGTTTTTAAATAAAAATTCCCTTTGAAAAGCCTGGCTTTGAATATGCCAATTACAATCACCATAGGATAGGACTAAGGAAAATCTACTTTGCTGTCTGGCTCCCACACAAATTCAGCCTGATGTGGGCTTTGAACAAACCCAGGTGTATGCATGGTGACTCAGCCTACTTACATGACTGGGTTAGTGGAATGCTGAAAGAGAGACAAAGAAAAGAAGTGCAGGATTTTTCAGGAATTTGCGGGGGGTCTCAAAGTCTAATTTTCTTTAAGGAGACAGCCCACCCCCTCACCCAATTTGAAATCTTCCTTCAATCTCCTCCCTCCCTTAAATGAAGTCTCTATATATTAGATCTTGGAGAGGATAAATGGTGGAGTGGATAGAATGTTAAACTTGGGACTAGGAAGACATGGGATTAAATCTTGTCATGTAGCCATGTGACCCTGGACAAATCACCTAATCTCTGAGTTTCAGTTTAAAAAATATCATTCCTCTTTTGAGCTTTTGTTTTTAACATTTTTCTATACATCCATATAATTTTAATAATAACTTCTTAACATTTTGTGTTCCATGTCCTCTTCTTCCTTCCCAAACTCTCTTCTACTCCAAGACAGAAGGTAATATGATATAGGTTATAGGTGTATTATCATACAATACATAATTCTATGCTCCTCATGTTGTGAAAGAAGACATATATTGCTTACATTAGAGAAAAGTTCATGGAGGAAATAAAGTGAAGAATGGTATGCTTCAATCTACACCCAGTCTTTTCCATCAGTTCCCTCTGTGGTGGTGAATAGCCTTTTTATGCCACAAGTCCCTTGGAGTTGTCCTGGATTCTTGCATTGCTGATAATCATTAATTCATTCACAGCTGACCATTGTACAATATTGCTGTTACAGGGTACAGTGTTCTCCTGGTTCTGCTCATTTCGCTTTGCATCACTTCATTTAAGTCTTTTGAACTTTAATTTCAACTATAAAATGTGAATAATAATAAATATGTCTCTTACCTCTCAAGGTTGTTATGAGAATAAAATGAGATCCAATAGGAAAATAATTTTTCATGCCTTAGAGTACTATACAAATCTTATCATGTGTACCTTTACAAATATCTCCCCTGCTATAGACTCCCTTTTCTCCACTTTTATACCTACTACTCTAGTCCAGGTCTCTATCACCTCTTCTAGGGACTATTACAATGGCCTTCTAATTGGTTTCCTTTCCTAACGCCTCTCCCTATTTCAATTCAATTTCTACCTAGCTGCCAGTGATTTCGCTAAAAACAAGTCTCACCATTCCACTCCCTAATCAATAAATTCCAATGGCTCCCTACATATTTGATACTGTAGGATCAAATACAAAGTCCTATGTTAGCATTTACAACTTCTCACAACTTGGACCCTTCCAGTCTTCTTATATTTATCCTTTTCCACACTCAGTGACCTAGCTACACTTATCTACTTGCTGCTATTTGCAAATAACTCTCCATCTACCAACTCTTTGCTTTTGTTCAGCTGCCTCCACCCCTAGCCCCATGTCTGGAATATGCTCCTCCTCATTCCTAACTCTTAACTTTACTGACCATTTTTAAGAATCAGCTCATCTCACCTTTGGAAAACCTTTCTAGGCATTTTTTGGTCCCCTTATCATTATCTCTTTACATATGAGATTAATTTCTATATAAATTATATATATTTTTATCAACATAGCTTCTTGGATGTCATCTCCCCTACTAGAATGTGAAATCCTCAAAGGGAAGAATCATTTGCCTTTCTCTATACTTAACATTTAACACAGTGTTTGGCATTTGTAATGGGGAAAAGAGGTTAATTACATAAAAAGGTTGGACTTGATTATATTTAAAATAGGGTCGCCAGGAACTTATATTAATTACAAAAAGATTTATTTACAATTTATTTACAAAATATAGAAAGAGTGAAGTAAGAAAATCAAAGAGAGGATAGGGTAAGATATCTAGCCTAAGCACTAAGTAATTTACTCCTAGCCCCTGGCTCAACCCGGGCAGGGAGAGTTAGTCCTTAGACTTCGGCAAAGCTGAGGACCTGGGGAAGTCTCTCCTGAGGCTAATCTCTTCAGAAAATCCAATATGAATGGAGTCAGCCTTTCATTCACCATGTCTTGGGTCCAGTCAGCAGGTTTTTCACTAGCCTCCACTCCAAAGAAAGAACGAACTACTAGTAAAACTGCACCCAGGAAATTGTCACTCCCTTTTAAAGACACTTTCTCTTGCATCACTTCCTGTGTCTTCCCCTAATTCTACATCTACCAATCACTGTTGAAGTCCTGCTTTAGGAATGCCCAGGAAGTAGTGAGTTGATCTGATTCATCACCCACTGTCGCACAGGTGGGTCACAGACCTCCCCCACTCAAGTGTGAATGGGGTGTTTACACCTTTGGTGATTAAATCTAAAAATGGGCAAGGGTTACAATTTAATCTTCACAATAAGGGGAGAGTTAATTATTTTCATTTTCACAATCAGGGGAGAGTTAAATTTAATCTTCACACATTTAATAAATGTTTATTGACTAATTGAATTATTAAGTAACAATTCTTACAATGTTCAAACTCTTCTTTTTAGATATCCTTTCCCCCCATGAAATTCATGTTATAATAAGAAAAAAATTGAAATGAAAAGAAAAAAGAGAAAATTAGAAATAAAATCCTCAATCTAGAATTACTTTGGTTTAGTAAATAATATATACATTAAATATCTCTCACTCCCCTTCTTCAAAATAAATGTTCATTAATACAGGAAATTAGAATATTTAGTTCAATTCAACAAGAACTTAAAGACTTTCTGTGATATATACAATACATTAGAGACACTAAAATACAAAGATGAACAAGATATAGTCCCTCTTCCAAAGGAATTTAGAGTCCATGAAGGTGTATTAGATAGTGCCCCACATCTAGTATAAATCACAATGCCAAAAGAGCATAAGAAACAAACAAAACAATATTCAATATCAGAAAAAGATAATTTCTGGCTCAGGAGATGAGAAAAGACTGTTTGGAAAAAGGGACACCTAGATAGAAAATGTTTGAATATTTGAGATTGCTATGGAGAAGGGAGCATAACATGAGCAAAAAGGAATAGAGAAGGTAAAATGAATCTGGGAAATGGCTAGTAATATCACTTACCTTGAAGGTAGATAGGATGACGGGGACTGGTGAGATAATCTTAGAAACACAGACTGGAGCCATATTTCATAGGGATTTAAATGCTAGACTAAGAAAATTGGATTTGATTATGTAGGCAAAGTGAAGCCAAAGAAAGTTTTTGAGAAGAGGAGAGCCATAGTTAGAGACATATACTTGGAAAATTACTCTGGTAGCAGTATAAAGGATATGTTTACAAAAACTACAGGAGGACTCTTCGTAGGAACTCTGTACTAAGAAAATCTTGGCAATAATTATAGGGTCTATACAAATATAGATGATTGAGAAGGAGAATATCTAACTGAGTCAGTCAATAAATATTTACTAGGGGGCTAATATATGCCAGGCACTGTACTAGGCACTGAGAATACAAAGAAAGGTAAAATAGAGTCACCTCTCAAGGAGTTAATAGTCAAATGGGAGAGATAGCATATAAATGATAGAGAAAGGATACATTGAAGATATAGGACTGGGAAAGGCTTCCTGTAAAAGATGGAACATTAAAAGGACTTGAAGGAAGACAGGGAAGTTAGAAGGAATAAATAAGGAGGGAAAGAATTCTAGGCATGGGGAACAGCAAACAAAAATGTTCAGAGTCAGAAAATGAGGTGCTTTAGTTATGGAAGAGAAAAGAAACCATTTGTCACTGGATCACAGATTTTACTGGTGGGGCATAAAGCATAAAAAGATTAGAAAGGCAGGAAGGATCCAAGCTATGAAGGACTTTATAAACTGAACAGGATTTTATATTTTTGATCATTAAGGCATTAATGAGACATTGGAATATATAGAATGGGAAGATGATATGGTCAGTCCTATACTTTTGGTAGATAAATTTGTTAGTTTATTGGAGGGTGGATTGAATTAGGAAGAAACTTGAGGCAGAGGCCAAACAGCAGGTTGTTAAAATAGTCAAAGTATGATTTGATGAAGGCCTGCACTAGGGTGATAGCAGTGTCATAGGAGAAAAGGTCAGGGAATATAAACAAGAAATGTGATGAGAATAGAAATGATGGGATTTGAGACTGAGGTCTGGCTGCTCCAAATGATACAATGCTCTCAGATTCTTCTGTGTGATTATAGTTTGAGTTATATAGTACATATATACAGATTAGCCATTATAGGGTGCTTAGAGCACCTTTCTCCAGTTAAGGAGACAAGCTCTATTTCTTTTCAATCTCATGAGGCAATCAACCAGCAGACAAACACTTACTAAGCATTAATTTAGTATTTATTGAGGACTACTATGTACATATAATTTGCCACATTCTTTAGAGAACACAAAGAAATTGGGGGGAAGAGGGAGGAAGTCTCTGACCTAATGAGCCTTAAAGTCTGGTTGTAGAAATAAGACATCTATGAAATAAATAACAGTAGAAGGTGACTATTGCTAAATACTAAAGAGTTATGGAGACAATGTTAGAAAGAGTTGCTCCTATTGTACGGAGGAGGCAGAGTTTCTGCTTGATCTTGAAGGAAGAGTAAGCTTTGGTTAGAAAGAGAAAAGCTAGAAGGCATTCCAGATGAGAAGGTATAAGGCATATATGGGGAATATTAACAAGAACCTTTTGGCTGCAGTATAGGGCATGTATAGAGTTAAGGAGAGAGAGAGATAACATCAGAAAGGTAAGTTCTGACTACATTGTGGAGTATCTTGAAGGGAAGGATAAAGATTATAGTCTATTCGCTGTCCAAGGTCCTTGTGCTTGATTCCCTAAAACATACTCTCTATTCCCAAGCTGCTTCTTTTCTCTGTTCAGGCTGAGCAGTGCTTCTCCAGATACCTTTGGGGTATACTGGTATCCAGATTCTACTTCACTAAAGCCTTAAAACATTTTTTTTCTTACCTCTACTTCCATGGGTTACTCTTTGAGATATTTTCCTTGAGGGTCCTTAGGCAATTTCATCCCTTTTGGAAAAGCCAGAGTGAAACTCTTGTGTACCAAGTAGCAATCAACCATTAATATTTAAACTATACATTTGTAATAAGAATATGCAGAAATAATGACTGAGGAGAAAATTCCACCAACCTACATTTCTCTTAATGTTTTGGGACTAAAGAGTTTTGCTCATTGAGAAAATTTTTCTGTACTGTAATTCTGAGGAGAATATATGTGTATGTATATATGTATATATATATGTATAAGCATGTCTTCTTAATATTGGCAGCACCAAATGATTATTGAGTAATGTAAAGTCTTATGAAAGATGTGGGGATTTTAAAAGAGCTATTAGAATATAGGTTGGAAGGGGTAAGCAAAGATAGAACCCAACTAGGCTGTGGTCAAGATAAAAAAGGAAGACTTACTTTGCCCTCTTAATCATATTTTCAATATTTCCAAAGTCATGAAACTCAGTACTTGGAGAAAATGCAGTTTCTCCCCTGAGCAGATTCCCATATAGACCAAATACAATAGGTAGGGAGAGAAAATTATTTCAATTTCTTTTATATACACATTTTATTTCTTCTCGCCTCCAGCATGTGCTAAAGTGTGTGACTTCTTTAAACTTCTTCAGATGCTGTATTTCATCATCATTTTCTGGCAGTCTTTGTTCCCAAGAGCTCTCCCAATTATGCTGCATTGCCACTGAAGAGTACAAACAGCTTATCTTCAGCCTTAGTCAATTTTTCCACTTTAAAGCCCAATTATATGGTACATTTGGTAGTCACTGCTTACTGCTATTCTTTAATACTGTACCAAACTTAATGAGGCTCTGGATTTCACATTATCCCCCAATAAAAATTCATTCAAGAATTTGCCTGGTAGTGGAAGTTGGACACCTCTCAAACCAAGCAAGTTTTAGTTTCTTTTTCTCTTTCTTATACATGCATCCATATTCAAATGATAATTTTTGTTTTTCTTTTTTACTTAAAATATGTATATCCCCTCCCATCCACACCCTCTATGAGGAAAACACTTGGGAGAATTAAACAAAACCCTAGTAACAAATCTGCATGGTAAAACAAAATAAATTCCTCCATTACCTATGTCCAATGAATACGTGATCAAAGATAAAACCTGAATCCATCACCTCTTTGTCAATAGGTAAGGAACTATGCTTCATCATTCATCTTCTAGAATTGTTGTTAACCATTGTGCTGATGAGTTCTGAAATCTTTAAAATATTTTTTGTCTTACAGTAATTATTACTGTATGTCTTTTTCTTATTGTTATGTCTACTTCACTATGAACCAGTTCCTACAAGTCTTTTAAGGATTCCCTGAAACTAAGCTTTTTTTAATTATTTTTTTCATTTTTGGCTTTTAAAAATATTTTATTTGTTATAATTATTAAAACTCCACTTTTAAACTCTCCCACTCAAAAATATAGTCAAATTTCCACATTGGTCAAGTCCAGAAAAAATTCATCTTCTTCTGCTCTCTGAGTCATCCTCTCTTATATCATAGTCCTTTGTAATCATGATTGGCCATTATTCTGGAAAGAGTCCCTAATTATTTCAAGTTGTTTATTTTTGCCATATCATGGTTGTAAAAATAATTCCTTTGGTTCTGATGTATACTTTATATTAGTTCATACTATTCCCAGGTTTCTTTGAAAGTATCTCCATTATTTCTTACAACACAGTATTCTATCATATTTATATGACATAACTTGCCCATCCATTCCCCAATTTATAACAACTCTCTTGGAATCTTGTTCTTTGCCACCCCAAAAAAGCTATTTTTATGCATCCATAAAGGTTTTTTTCCCCTTCAGATTAATTCCTACCTTAATCTAGTCTCCTTCTAATTCTCCTTCCCCTCCCTTATTTTCCTCCTTTTTCCCTGGTGAGTAGAATGCATGTCTGGACCCAACTCTAAATGTGTGTGTGTGTGCGCTTGTAATTGTGTACATGTGTGTGTGCATGCGCATATTTCCTTATTTTCACCTGTTTTGATGAGAATTAGGTTCAAGTGTTAGTTACTCCCCCAACTTGTTCCTCTTTGTTTATATATATATATGTCTGCTTGCACTCCCTAATTATTTGTCTATTTCCCTTAATCTTCCTATCCCACCACCACTGTATTTTTCTTGTCCTCTCTATTCTTCTCTTAAGATCATCAGGAATAACAGAACCATTAGACTAATTAGACTACCTCTGTGACACCTGGTGTTGATAGAGTTCAGAAGGGACAGATGTATTTTCTCTCCATATTTGAATATCAGCAGTTCATTCTTGTCAAGTTCTTTATCGTTGTTCATTCATACTTACCTTTTTGTGTTTTTCTTCCCTCTGTGTTTCAACTTCAAAATTTCTCCTCAGATCTGATCTTTTCATCAGAGATGTTTAGAAATCCTCTATTCTATTAAAGATTAATTTCCTCATTTGTAGCATTATATTCAGTTTTTTTTTTCTGGAAAAGTTATGCTTGACAGTAAGACTTTCTTCTTTGCCTTCTGGAATACTATATTCCAATTTCTTCACTTGATAGTGGTAGCTGCTATATTATGGGTGATTATGACTATGATTTCTCAGTATCTGAATTCTGTCTGGCTGCTTGAAGTATTTTTTCCTTGATGTGAAAGCTACAAATTTTGGCTATGATCATGAGAGTTTCTCTTTTGAATGATCTTTCTAGAGGTGACTGGGGGATTCTTTATATTTTCACTTTGCTCTCTCTCCCTACAAGACCTATACAATTCTAAGATTTCTTGAAATATTATGGCTAGGCTCCTCTTTTAGGCATGGCATTCAGATAATGCAATGTCTTAAATTTTTTCTCCTCAGTCTGTTTTCTATGTTAGTTATTTTTGCTATGAGGTACTTTTTGTTCTATTTTTTTTTCATAATTTTTACTTTCCTTTAATATCTCTTATTGCCTCAAGGAGTTATTGGCTTCTTTTTGTTCCATTCTGATTTTCAGAGACTGTGTTGCTTGGACAAGGTTTTCTCTTGTGCTAAGCTGTTAATTCCCTCATTCCAATTCCTTCTCCCATCGCTCTCATTTATTTTCCAATATTTTCCACAAGTTCTTTTTTTTTTGCTCATCTACTAGCCCATTTTCTGACTTTGGACTTGATGTTAAAATTGTGATGCTAGTCTGGGCTCTAAAGCACTTCTGAAGGAAAAATGTGGGTTGGTTCTGTTCTGTTGTTGCTTTCTTGGAATATTGAATATCGGATTGTTCCAAGATTTCAGGAATAGCTTGGGAACAGGTGTTCAGTGTTGCAAAAGTCACTGGATCCGAGGAAACGGCTGATGTTCTTGACCTAGGTTTCAGACTGAATAATAGTATACTGTTGCTAAATTCAGCCCTCATCAGAGTCCAAGGCTCTGTTGGGTTAGTGATAGAACTTTAAAATCCCCTTTGACTTGAGATTCTTGCCTTAGCTATACATCAGTAGACTAAGCTAGATCTGTATGTTGGAACTGATATCTACTCTGCTCCTAGGGTCTGAACCATGTAGCTGCTGCTTGCTTCTGAACTTCCATCTTTTTTTGAGTACCCCTCCAAAGAAATGCTCATACCATTCCATTGGCAAGACCCTTCTCATTCTACTCTGGATATATATTCTATACTATTCTGCACTTCCCTTTTCTTTCACCTATTTAACTTTTTAAGTGCTTTATTGATGATTTTCCATATATATTACAACTCACAATCCACATCTTTAATATAAAATCACCCTCTTATTACAAATACAAATAGCCAAGCAAAGTAAATGAATAAAAAATATATCATATATGAAGATATATAACAATGTATGTTTATTTCTTTAATTCCAGTCCATCATCTCTCTCTACCATAGATGGAAGATATGCTTCAACAACATCCTTCCAAAGTCATGAATGGTTGCTGCTTCAATAAAATTCTGAGGTCTTTTGAAAATATTTTCCCTTGATATTGTCACATAAATTGTTCTCTTGCTTCTGGTTACTTCATTCAGTTCATACCTATTTTCCTGGATCTATTATATTGTTCATTTATTTTTAGAAAAATACTATTCTATTACATTTATATATGGTCATTTGTTTAGATATTATCCTAGTTAATGGACCACAAATATGTTTTCTATTTTGTACTGAATGTAAAATTCATTCATTTAATATTGTTTTGAAGATCAATACCAGTTGTACCTAATAACAAAACCCATGTTAACGAATACATTAAGACAATATTTTGAATGAAGTCTCAGATAATCTGTGGCCAAACTATCAAATTAGATTTTATGGGTAAAAATAATTTTTGCTTTTATGTGTATCTATGACCATATTTATATGCAGATAATTTAATTTAACAAAAACAATGAATGGTATTGTCATTTCTTCAAAAACAGACATTTTTGCTTTTCTTTGTAGCCCTGGCACTTAGTATTATACTTAGTATGTAGTGCTTACTACAGCTGAGTCCTGGTTAGTGCAAAGAAGGAATTCCATTTTGTGATCACAATATTTGAATTCATATTATTCAAGTTATAATTAGATGTAAAATATAGCAATTAATTCCAGACCAATGTGTAGTTCAAGTTTAAATTCAAATAGTGAGTCTAGTTCATGCTATTCATTATTCATACTAATGGGGATCTAAGTGTAAATGCTAGTTGGTATCATTTTAATACATTATCATATAGATAGTGTGGTACAGAGGCAAAAGTATATAAGAAAATTAAACCAGCAAGGTAATGAAATATCTATGGCTATACATTTTTTTTAGTGAGAATGAAATTCTCTTGAACTGAGTTGATCACTATATTCTCAGACACAGTAATGTGTAATTAACCTAGTTTTATTAAGTCACTTCAGTAAACTGATACTAACAGAGCACAATGTACTCAGTACTATGCTAAGTACTATGAAACACATAGAATAGCAAAGTCAGAAAATGGGCTGGTAGATGAGCAAAAAAAAAAGAACTTGAGGAAAATATTGGAAAATAAATGAGAGCGATGGGAGAAAGAATTGAAATGAGGGAATTAACAGCTTAGCACAAGAGGTACAAAACCTTGTCCAAGCAACACAGTCCCTGAAAATCAGAATGGAACAAAAAGAATTGCCTGTTTAACCTTTTGACCATTTGTTAATTGAGGAATGCTTTATAATCATATACATTTGACTCAGTTCTCTATATATTTGAGATATGAGACCCTTTCAAAATCACTTGCTATCAATTTTCCCCCATATTTGTTGGTTCCCTTCTAATCTTGTTTAGTTTTATTCAAACAGAAATTTTTAAATTTAGTATAATCAAAATTATCCATTTAATTTTTCATAATCTTCTCTATGTCTAGTTTTGTCATGAATTCTTCTCTTACCCATAAGCCTATGTTAATTTAATGTAAATTCTATCCCTTATTCCTTTTGAAACATAGTTTGGTTGGTATCAGCCCTACCTTTTGATTGGGCACACATATACTATGTGATAACGCAAGAGGACTCATGGCTCCCCGGCTCCTGGAAGAGACTGACTCTCAGTCCTGCATGACTCCTGGCATCCAGAAGACAGGGATATGAGCTAGACCAAGATTAAGTCTGTCCAATCAGAGAGACACAGGAGTGACATCAATGGCTTTATAAGAGAGGGGATTAAGGAGGCACGAGGCTCTTTTTTTTTTTAACCTTTGGCTCTTGGCACACTTGAGCATTCACTTTTGGGTAGATAAGCATGGCAAGCTCAGATTAATTAGGCATGGCCAGATGATCATGTGATTCTCTCTCTCTAACTTTACTAAAATATTTATAAATTAATAAAGTCTCTAGAGAATTTTAATTGTAACAAGTAAACTCTTCCATGTTCCCTTAATTTGTTTATGATGTCACCCTATATTTCTAGATAAAAATATCCATATTGACTTTATCCTAGGGTACGGTGTGACATCTTGGTCTATGCCTAATTTCTGCCATACTGTTTTCCAGTTTTTTCTACAAGGTTGTGTCAAATAGTGAGTTCTTTTCCCAAAAGCTTGGGTCTTTGGGTTTATTGAATACTAAGTTATTGTGGTTTTACTGAACACTACTGTGTATTGATTAATTTATTCCTTTGATCCACTATTCTATTTATTAGCCAGTAACAAATTTTTTTGAGGATGGATGCTTTAGAGTATCTTTTGAGATCTGATATGGCTAGGCATCCTTCATATTTTCTTCATTGATTCCCTTGATATTCTTGGTCTTTTGTTTTTTCAGATGAATTATGTTGTTATTTTTTTCTGGTTCTATAAAATAATTCTGGGTAATTTGATTGGTATGGAACTGAATAAGTAAATTAATTTAGGCATTATTGTTGTTTTTATTATATTGGTTTGTCCTATCCTGAGCAATTAAGGTTTTTTAAAAATAATTTTTAGGTTATAGATCCATTGTTACACTCCTTTTTAACTTCATATATTCAACTTGTGGAGGTTTTTTCCCACATGAAGAGAGACCTCTTTCTTCCCTGTCTAATTTGCACCATGGCTCAAATGATTATCCTGTCACCTTAGAAGACAAACCCAATGACTTTCCCAAAGCATCTGAGAGGAAATGTTCTTAATGATTAAGAAAAGAATGTACTGAGATTATGTTATTCAGAAAGGGTGTTTCCTTCAATTGTAAACAAAGCAGCTAACTCAAATATATGCCAGAGCAATCTTAAAATGTTTAAAAAGTATTTATTTAGAAGATATTTGGCCTAATCTTAAAACCATATTTAAAAATAGCATTTTATAAAGTGTTTTCAAATTTATTATTATTTGTTATCACAAGAGCTCTGCAATATTGGTAATGCATGTATTTCAAATCTCATTTTGCAGAGGAGAAAAATTAGGATCAGAGAATGTATTGATCAACTAATAAGTTGTAGAGCCAAATTTCTGGCTACAAGTCTCCTGCTTTTTAAAAAATTTCATGTAATCATATGGTTACAGATTTGTAGCTGGAGGAGACCATCTAGCCCAATTTGCCAAACTGTTTCAAACTAACACATGCAAAATAACTTAGTTCCTGATAATTAGCAGCCAAACCTAAATGTCCCATATAATAATCTAATTCTTAAGATCAATTTTATATTGTGTTAAACTGTGATGATTTTTTTTATGAAATAAAAACCAAATGTAGGCAATATCTAGATGAGAGGAGAGATAACCTTTCGTAAGAATTAATTTTTCTTCTCCGTGTTAGCCACTTAAGTTTGTTTGGCTATAGTCTTCAAAAGTTTTGATTCCCCAGTTTACAGAAGTCTTACTTCCATATAACACTGTAGAAAGAAGTGGAATCTGTTAAGGACTATTTAGAGATGATGAGTTATCTCACACAGGAAATGAATAGGCCTTGAGACAAAACAAACTTGAGATAATTTCCAAAGCTGCTTTTAGGAACTCTCCAGGTCCTGTGAATTTTAAATTTCCAGAATGACCTTGATTTTCCAGCAAGATTCAGAGAAGTTAACTTAAGGGAGGAACAGTTCAGCAGCAACCAAATATTCTTAGTCTCAGGCTGCATGAGTTCACGGGAAATATGAATTTGACATGAATTAGGTGAATAAGAAGCCAGAATAAAGATACTTTGGTGCTAACAGCCCATTGGAATAGAAGAGTACCTTTAGCTCCATCTGCAAAAGGCCGTATGTTTCCAACATGACAGACCATGGGCAAAAAAGCTATTAGGCCAATTTAGCAAGGATCACATTTTAGGACAAGTTTTGCTCCCACAGAAGTGACTTCACACACAAGGGATAAATTTTACCAATTCTGCTAGGCTCCAGCTGGGCATGAATGAATCCACGGAGCTTTGTCAGGCCATTTTAATGCTATGATGTCCTCATTCACTGTGCCCTTTGGAATATCTGGCTAGACAGATGCAGCCTGCTGTGTACCTAATGAAATACCAGATTGAAAACAAGTTAATCTTATAATATGAATAACCTGCTTATGAGATGTTTTCCATTTGATTAGAAAAGAGAACCCTCTTTGGACTGTGGATAAAACATCAAGAATATTTACTGAGAGTGAGCTATGGGTCCTGCAAAGTTTGAATTTCCCCTATGGATTGTCTAATATTACAACCTTCAGATCAAGATATGTATGCTTATATGTCCTTGGGTGGTGTAAGAATGTGGCTAAGATGTCTTTTCAAAGACTAGAAAGCTAATTCCAATTAGATGTTTATTTCAGAGTTACAAAGTTTGATAGTAATGCAAATTATATTCTTCTCATCAATTTACAAAAGAAAAAACAATACCTAAATAACTTAAGAATCTTGCTAAAAATAACATGAAAGTGAAACTGTTTGAAGGTGTGTCAGTATTATAAAACATAATAGGGATTTCAAGTGTTAATACAATAGCATTATTAGTTCAAGTTCTCTCTCACAAAATGACTAATATGGGGAAATGCTTTACACTATTACATCTGTAAAATCTATACTAGATTGCTTGCCATGTCAGGGAGGGGAGAGAATAAGGAGGGTGAGAATTTGACTCATACTTTTAAAAATAAGGTTAAAAAATTTTTATGTGATTGAGGAACAAAATAAATTATTACTAAATTAAAAAAATATAATGCTTTCTACTTTGCACTTGACTTTCACAATATCATACCTCAAAAAGCACTTTAAACCAGTCCCACTTAGAATCCTTAATGTAGTGTGCTTCACTTAACACTACATTAATACATTTATACAGGATACCTTGGAAGGAGCATGGCACTCAATTGCCATTGTTGTTTGGTTTCCAAAAAAACCAATGACATCATGTAGATGTCTTGATTTGCATGTGAATTGGATTTTCAAGATTCATCAAAGTCCAGTGACAAGACAAAAGTCAAGATGACTGGTGATGGCCTGGGATGCAGCGGATGACCTTGGCTTCTTCAATGACTGACCAAGCTCTAAGCACTCCACAGCACCTGCTCCAGCTGCCTTCATAGCCATCTCAACCACTCTGTTGGGTGAGGTCTTCACATGCTTGGGGTAGACGTTCACCCTAACCACCGAAGGGCTTGATGCCTGTAGTCCCTCAACCTGGTTTAGTCCATCTACCAAGATGGTTTTACAGAGGAATAACCAGAGCACATACCTCAGCCTCCCATGGAGTAGGTACTTAATAAATTCTTGCTGATTTACTGACTGACTGCATTGACTAGAGTAGGGGACTTGGTATGGGGAGACCTGTGCTCCTATCTTTACTTGGATAGGAAGAAGGGAAGAACATAAAGATTTATTAAATGCCGACTATGTCCCAGGAACTATGTTAAGAGATTTATAGATATTTCTCATTTGGTCTTCACAACAACTCTGAGAAATAGGTGCTATTATGATCCCCATTTTATGTCTAAGGGAACTGAGTCAGCCAGAGGTTAATTGACTTGTCCAGGGTCATACAGATAATAAAATCTGAGACTAGAAATAAACTCAGTCTTCCTGGCTCCAGTCCCAGCACTCATTCCATCTACTCCTAGAAGTCCATGATGATTGTTTTTTTTTCATGATGATCATTAATATCTGGTCATGAACAAGTGACAACTTCTCTGAACAGCTTCTTCACAGCAATAACAGTTTTTGCACAAAATAATTTATAAGAAATACCATAGAAATAGAAGCTATTATTATCCTTAGTGTAGTATCTTGCTCTTTCCCCATATATTCTGTCTCCTTCCCCACCCTCCCCTCCTCACACAGCCACATGTAATACAGGGCTCTGCTCACAGTTGATACTCATTTGGCTGACTGATCAAAATACATCCGCATAGCTGAGCCACAAGTTAGGAAATTAGAAGCTCCATATTGCTGCTCTCTGGATCCCCCAGGGAGCAGGATAATCAGAGAGAGGGCCTCGGTTTGTCTTCTGTCCATCCGCTTACTCAAAATGAACATGAGAGTGCTCTTTGGGTTTAGAGCTTACAAATAGCTAGTATATGAGGGTGCCTTCCTTTTTCTGGATGCCACTAAGAGAATGTTAGTTTCTTGAGGGTAGGAACTATTTTTCCTTTTTTCTTTGTGTCCCCAGAACCTAACAGAGAGGCTGGCTCATAATAAAGGCTTGCTCTTTGCTGAATTGATTTGAATTGCTCTGATTCTAAGCATTGCACAAATTGCAGATGTGGGCAGGCACTTATCTCGTTGGCAGTGACAACTGAAAGCTAACTAAACAACCAGTGCTAAAGAAACATAGGAGAAATTTAACATAAAACCCAGGAGAAAAGTGTTTGCTGAAATTTGAAGAGATTGTGGATAGATTACAATGGCAGATCCTTTGTCAATTAACTGTTTCCTGGAATCCAGCCAGTACCACTTTGATGAGAGCAAGAAAAATGATGCTTGGAATACTTTGCAAAATCTCTGGGGTCCTCAGGACCATATTTCTCTCTAATAAATGCTTTCAGCCAAATATTTTATTCATTCACTCAAGGACTAGCTTTTTTTCTTTTTAAAGCAACAGAGTACATTTCCAAGTCTGCTTGGAATGACCCTCGAGATACATCAGAAAATGGCTAAACAAGTATATATAAATATATAGCAAGATATATAATATAAATAAACATGAATATATTCTTGTAATGGCCCTTTGTTTGCCATCACAAAGAATGTACTTTTTGGACCCTATCCAAGGATAAGTTTCATTAGGAAAAAATGATAACTCACATTCCTGTGGCACTTGGATTTCAAAGAAATTCTTTCATTTTAACCTGACAACAACTCTATGAAGAAGGTAGGCAAGGAAGGTCTTTCACAGAATTTTGGAGCTTGAAGGGATGGACCATCCAACCTGACCCTCTCATTTTATAGATAAAGGAACTGGCTTCAGGTAAGTGAAGTGACTTGTTTGAGGTGTGGTTTTAACAGTTAGCAAATGATAGGTAAGTTTAGAATCCGAGCCTTTTGGAGTCCATTGGAACCTTTAATTCCTGCTACCTCACGACTCCATTTCTTCAGTTTCTGCTCTCAATCCCACTGGATTATGCTTGTCCCCTATAAAACACAAATATGCAAAAACAAGCAAAAGACAATTGATCAACTTATGAAAAGACATGGTGATAATTTGAAAGGAGGAACAAATAGGTAACAATATGAATCATTAGAGGGAATATCATCAATGATGATAATTATAGACAGTATTTTTATAGCACTTTATGGTATGCAAGGCACTTTCAAATATTGTCTCATTTTGTCTTTGTAACAATTCTGTTACTCCATTTTACAGCTTATCATAAGTCCTAATGCAGTATTCCTTCCACTGTGCCACCTAGCTTCTTAGGAGGATTTCAAATCCATTTGATTATTTGAAAAACCCTATATTACCACAGAGTTTTAGAATTAGAAGTATATGGGTTCAACTTTTGCCTCATGTTATTTGCTTGTTGTGTAATCTTGGACAAGTTGCTTAACTTCTCTGAGCCTCAGTGACCTTATCCGTAAAATGAGGATGATAATAGTAAAATATATATATAATTGTATGTATATGTATATCTATATATATTATAAAGCTATTATTATTATTGTAAATTCTGCAAGATGAGGAACCATGTCAATATGTTTTTGTATCCTCAATTTCTAGCAGTGTCATATATATAGTATAAATATTTACTGTATATAATGACAAGTTTGAACCATTTTATGACTTTCAGTCATCTCAACCATAATTCTTTTAAGTCTTGGCCAAATGGATGAATCAATTAGACTATAAATGAGGCCATTTAAAATGTATTTCCAAGTGCCTAATTAAATGCTTTGCATATTGCTGAATAAATACTCAAATACAAATACAGACTCCTTAGTCTGGTATTCAAGACCTCTGTGAGCTAATCTACCAACCTTTACAACCTATCTCTCATTAGTCTTCCATAAGGAGCATCCTTTCCATCTTTGCTCATTTCACTTTCTCTATCTGTTTTATCTTCCTCTTAATTACTCTTTTAAAAAAACACCAAACCTCTTAACTTCTGTCTTAGAATTTAGAATCAATATTGAGTATTAGTTCTATGGCAGAAGAGTGGTAAGGGCTAGGCAGTGGGGCTTTAGTGTCATGCCCAGGGACACACATCTAGGAAGTATCTGAAGCCAGATTTGAAGCCAGGATCTCCCATCTTCAAGCCTAGTCTCTATCCATTGAGCCACTGAGGTACTCCTTCCCATTAAATCTTCAAGATTTAGTTCAAAGTTCATGATAAAAATTTCCTAATCATTCCAGCAGAAATTCATTCCTACCTTGCTTGACCTCCATGAGTGTTAATGGCCTATAACACACTTAATTCTTAACTATTTTGTTTTTTCACTAAGTTTTTACATGTATATCATATCTCTCCAAGTAGACTATGATGCCCAATAGAGTAGATGTTGAATCTTATACTTTTTTGTATACTCAGTTTCTCACATAATGTTCTCTGCAATCACTAGTGCTGCTATTGTTGCTTCTTTTCATGACTGGATAAATGTCATAGCATGATGGAAAGAGCACTGGGTTTAGAGTAAGAAGGTTGGGGCTTAAAACTCTGCTCTCAACTCAAGTTAACAAGCATTTAAGTGCCAACCATGTGTCAGGCACAATTCCAAGTACCAGAGATACAAAGAGAGGGAATAAAGTCTCTACTCTTAAGAATTTCATTATCTAATGGAAGGTACAATATGCCAACAGCTATGTATAAAGAAGAAATAGGATAAAATGGAGATAATCTCAAAGGGAAAGCATCAAGCAAGATTGAAGGGGATAGAAAGAGGCTTCTTTCAGAATGTGAAATTTTACTGGAGACTTAAAGGAAGCTATAGAAGCCAACTAGCAGAAATGATGAGAGAAGGAATTCAGGTCTTGGGAGATAGCCAGTGAAAAGGCAATCAGAGGAGATGGAGTGTTGGCTGTAAAGAATGGCAGAGGCCAGTGTTCCTGGATTACCAAGTAGGCAGAGAGAATAAGGTGTAAGAATGGCAAAATAAGAAGGGGCCTCTTGAGCTGATATAAAAGTCAAAGAGACAATTTTATATTTGTTCCCGGAACTAATAGGAAGATGTTGCAGTTGATTGAATCAGGGTAGGGGCACTTGGTCAAACTTGAGCTTTAGGGAAGATTAACTTGAAAGTTGTGTGGAAGATGAAAGGTGGAGAGAGTTAGGAGAGGGAGATCATCCAGTAGGTTAGATTCATTGAGGCTATATATGCACCTTTATTCTAGGGAATGAAGTGATAAGGTACTTCACTAATATCATGTCAATTTCAAAGAAGAGACTGAATGTATATGAATGATGCTATATGAATGATGAGGACTTGGCAATAGATTGGCTATGGAATGTGAGAGTAAGGAGTCACAGATGACTCTTTTGGTTGCATTCTTGGGTAACTAGAGTATGTTGGAATCCTTGACAGGAGTAGGAAAGTTAAGAAGAGATAAGTGGGCAAAAATATAATAAATTCAGTTTTGGACATGGGCTTAAAATGTCTAAGTGACATCTAATTTGAGATGTTCCATATACAATTGGAGAGTTAAGTTAAATGGTCAGGGCATACATATTTCCGGGCTGGACAAATTGATTTGAAAATCTTTAGCTTGGAGAGTATAATGGAATCCATGGGAACTGATGAGATCACCAACAGAGAGAGAAGAAAGCACAGAAAAAAGCTTTGGGGGGCACCAACTGTGACCAAAAGGATGATCTAACAAAGAACACTAAGAAGGAGCAGTCAAATAGGTAGGAAGAGAATCATATCCTAAGTTCATTAAAACTTAGAGAAGAGAATATCAAGGAAATGAGGATAATTTATAGTCAAAAACTACAGAGAGGCCAAAGATGTGGACTGAGAAAAGTCCATTAGATTTGATACTTAAAAAAACATTAGTGACTTTGAGGACAGCACCAAGCAAAATAATACAGAATAAGAAAAGTACTTTGACACAAGTTGTATAACTGTGGAGAAGCTCCTTGACTTTGAACAAGAGACTACGTGTCTCCAATTCTAATAGTGTTTGAACTATATCTCAAACAAGTTGTTGTGGGGGAGAGCATGTTCAAAACTGTAATGTGACAATACAAACTTTAATGTCATTATAATTACTCTCATCACTTGCAGACAAATGACTCCTCAGAGGATATGATTCAGTAACTAAGTGAAGTAAATATTTTTAAAAGGATCCCAAAGGCCTCCCTGACCATTAATCCCTGTTAGAAGTAACAGACTGAATTGGACAGCCACCCAGGCATAATTCTCTTCCATGAGCAATGATTAAATATAATAAGAAATTTGAATGTCAATGCAAGATTTCCCTGTCACCCCCATTGTCCTCAGAGCTCTTCTTTGACTAAATTAATAAACCAGCCTTTGGGTGATGGCTACAGACAAGTCTTTGAGCCCCTGAAAGAAAGAGATCCAGAATTAGTTTGGGAGATTCAGTAAACACAAGCTTAGTTCCAGTCCCAGTGCCTCAGTCAGATCTCCTTTGACATATCTCTCCCTTGGTAAGTAACTTAATTGTCCAATCTATGAGACTTCTCTTCTCTGGAGCAATTGGCAAAAGAGATGGGATGGGGGTGGGGCAGCTGAGTAGATCAATGGATTGAGAGCCAGGTCTAGAGACAGGAGCTCCTGGATTCAAATCTGGCCTTAAACACTTCCCAGCTGTGTGTCGCTGGGCAAGTCACTTAATTTCCATTGCCTAGCCTTTACCACTCTTCTGCCTTGGAATCAATATACAATATTGATTCTAAGATGGAAGGTAAGGGTTTTAAAAAAGAAGAGGAAAATGGATGTAGTGTGATGTGATTGAATGGGCAGTGGACCTGGAATCAGGAAAAAATCTGAGTTCAAATCCTGGCTCCAATATTTGCTAACCTTGTGATTCTTATTTTAAAAATACTTAGCCTTTCTGATTCTTAGTTTCCCCACTTGTAAAATAGGAGTAATGCTTGTGTTGTTTGCTTCACAGGGTTGTGAGGTAGCAAACATTTGCTAAACACTAAAGTTACAGAATAACAAATTGGGAGAAGAAAACTCAGTGGTCATCCAATTCATCCTGTACTTATATAGGAATGCCCTACTCAACATCTCCAATTAGACACCCAAACTTTTCTCAAAGACTTCCAGAGAATGTAAAAGAGAGAATCTGCATTGCATGCAAAGGACATCATCAGCCAATCAAAAAAGTAACATTCCACTTGGAATGTTCCTGGGAAAAGACAGTTGGAAGCTAACCCCCACAGCTGAACTGAAGGACTCTCTCTTGGCTTTGGAGAGAGGAGGGAAGGAGAGACTTGCTTTTGGGGCTAGACAGAGAGGCTTCTGACTGGACCCCTCTTAGCTTCTGACCTGAGGTGGAGAGACTCTGGTGGCTTTTGAGCCAGGCAGAATGGGGAAGAAGCTCTGAACAGGACCCCTGTTAGCTTCTGTCCTAGGCTAAGGGACCGGTGTGGTTTTGGGAGCTGAGGGAGAAATTTGTGAACTAACTTTTGGCTGGTGGCTGAGTGTGGTGAAGAAGATATTGGTGTCTTTGAGACTTGAATTTGAAGGAAGAAAGAAGATTAAGCAGTTATGCTCCCATCTCCCTGACAGGATTGACATTTCTCAAAATCCTCCTAACCCCTCATAATAGACTAGGAATAACCCCATCCTTCTCACCTCATCTTCCATCCTTGTCCTGTCTTTCCCAATAAACCCCCTTACTTGATAAAGAGAGAAAGAGTATTTTCTCTAAACCTCATAGTCCACTCTGGGAAGGAGGGGGGGAGAGGCAAAGCTAAAGGCTTCAGAAGTGGAAGGTTAAGGGAGGTATTGAGGGAGGAGGGTAGGAAAAATATTAATCAATTAGCCATCTAGGGAACTGATAGACACCCTCAAGTATTCCCCTAGTATATCTCTCTCTATTAAAACTAGGCACCTTGAGGTTTCCCCCAGTATCTCTCTAGTCTCTCTAGAGTATCTAATTTATTACAACTACAAACATGAGTATCCTCTTTATTACAGTGATGTCTTTCTTTTTTTTTTTTAAACACGCTTACCTTCCATCTTAGTACAAAGCCGTGATTCTAACACAGAAAAGTAGAAAGGGATAGGCAATAGAGGTTAAGTGACTTGCCTAGGGTCACACAACTAAGAAGTGTCTGAGGTCAGATTTGAATCCAGGATCTTCTGAATCTAGACCTGGCTCTCAATCCACTGAGCCAGTTAGCTACCTCTGTGACTATGTCTCTTAACCTCTATGAGTTTCTGTTGGCTCATTTCTAAATTCTGGATGATGCAATTTGTTCTCTTAGTCTCACAGAGTTTATGTGAGGAAAGCATTATTGGTTAATACAAAAATGAGTTGTTATTCAGAGCTTCCTTCTCTGATTGAAGTGAGAATTAGACCACCTGTCAAGGGACTGAAATATTTATCCCTTTTATCTTTGAGAATATGAAGTATGAATTATAGTTCCTCCTGAACATTTCATAAGACAATAAAGCAGGTAAAAATATAAAGAGAATATTCCACTAGACAATAAAGCAGATATAGGAAAAATACAGAAAGAAGGCTTAAGAGGGCAAGCTAAATACTAAGGTGAGGGAGAAATTGCCCCAGTATAGGAGTTACCCTAATGTTAGCTTGATTTCTTGCTATGCCTCCCAAAGGAGAGCATGACTTTGGTCCCTTATGCCATATAACTCTAAGGCATTGAGGGTCTTGCATCATGAGCATTACTTGGACCCCAGCTCTAATTTTACATTACCTACATTTTTGTGCACCTCTAAATTATTTTTCATACCCCATTAGCACAATGGCATTACGCCTAAGAAGTGAAATGGCACTGTGAGTAGAATTCTGCATGTGCATTCTGGAAAATAAGTTCAAATCTTACCTCAGGCATTAACTAGCTTTGGGGCAAAGTATCTAACCATTATCTGGATCAGTTTCTTCTTCTGTAAAAATTGAAATAATATCTCCTTTATTTTTTCTTTTCTTTCCTTTTCTTTTATTTTATTTCAGTGATAAATGTATAGATAAGTTTTCCATGTTTTCATGACTCATGTTGTCTCCCTCCCCTCTGGAGGGGACAAGCAATTCCACTGGGTTATACATGTATTATCACTCAAAAGCTCTTTCCATATTATTCATTTTGTAAGAGAGTAATCTTATAATACCAGAACCCCAAATCATGTATCTAAATAAACAATTGATAAATCATATTTTCTTCTGCATTTCTACTTAAACAGTTCTTTCTCTAGACGTGGATAGCATTCCTTTTCATAAGTCCCTCAGAATTTTTCCGGATCATTGAATTGCTAAGAATATCTACTTTAAAGGGTTATTTTGAGGATCAAATTAGATGACATGTTAAGTGCATTTCACAATCATTAAAGTGTCACATACATACACTTATTGGCATTACAAAATTTCCACATATATTTTTCCAATAATGAACCTGGAGTATTGGAAATAACTATGAATTTGGAGTCAAAAGATCTAAGTTCAAATGCCAGATCTGCTACTTGTCAACTGGGTGGCCTTGAATAAGTCATTTAACTTCTGCCTGGGTCCCCATTAGCTCTAGATATATGATCCAGCCTTTTCCTTTCCCCCTTTGCTGGCTGCTCTCTCACATTTTTGCGTTCAGAAGAGAAACAATTTCTTACTTTCACCTGGTGAAACCTGATCCAAATATGGACTTGTCACTTCTGTCACCAGCTTAGAGTGGGAGCCAGCCATGTGGAGCTATTCATTTTAAGCATCAGTTGTGTAGGAGGTCCCACACTCTACCTGATGCTAAAATGGCATGGTGAGGACATAAAAGGAATGAATAGCCTGACAAATGTCCCTGCTTCCCACACCCCTAATCATGCCTCTTCTCTTGTGCCAAGAAAATAATTATTCCTATGTTGTCAAATAGCCTTTGAACAGTATACGCCTGAGTTGGAACGCTGCTTTTCTAACACAATGCAGACTAACCAGGCACGCTGCTTGGAGCAGAAAATGATGTACCTTAGGAGTATGTTAATGACATTCAGCATCTTGTCAACATCCAAAAGAACTAAGTACATCCTACCTCTCTTCACTTCCTCTTCCTCTCCCCCATTTAATTTGTGTGAATGTACCTACATGCTCTTGTTCTGGCCATACCTCAAGGGAGAAGCATGGTCCAGAAGGAACCTCCAGACTCATGGGGTGACTTCCAGGGGATTCTTGAAATCTTGAAGCCACCATGGCCTTCGTGTAACCCACTGCACTGCTGCTGGTGGTTTCAAAAACTGAGGATAGCTCTGTTGAGAGCCTAAAATTGCACAGAAATCCTTGCACTGGATGGTTTGGGTTAATGATTTGTACAAACAGAGCTGGGTTGAAGTAAGTCATTTGTTTAAAACAAAAAAGGAGAAGGAATGGATACAACAGCCTCTAAATTCCCCTACAACTTGAAATCTGTGATTCTCCAAAGAAACTTGTTATCTATACATCATTTGCTTTATGGATGGATTTGTTAGCATTTTTTAGTCTCTGGAAACTGTAAGGAACAAAGGGATGCTAGCATCGACTCATGGTATTCTCAGAGAAGGTTTTACTTAGCACTTACTTCAAGCAAGCCAATGTGCCAGGTCCTAAAGAGACAAAGACATAATTAAGAATGATCCCTGACCTTAAGGAGCTTATTTTCTTTTAGAGGACTATAACATGTAAATAAGTAAGTATATGTATGATAATTTGAAAGGGAGAGAGAACAGCTAAAGAAACCAATCTTCCTATAGGAGATAGCATATGGGATTAACTCTGAAGGAAGGGAAGGATTCCAAGAGGCTGAGATGAGTGGTATTGCCTGAACAATAGCAACCCTACAGGAAATGGCATGATAAATTCAGAAAACAGCAAGAAGTCCAGTTTGCCTAGAGTAGCAAGTATGTTAAAGGCAGTGAGGGGCAATAAGTCTGAGAGTGTAAGCTGGAGACAGATTGTGAAAGGTTTTAAATGCCAAGCAGAGGAATTTGCATTTTATCTGAGACATAATAGGGATCTATTGAGGACTATTTATCAGGGAAGTGATATGTTCAGACTTATGCTTTGGAAAGAGTGTTTCAACAGCTCTATAGGGGATAGTTTGACGAAGGAAGAAGGAGATTGGAAGCTAATAGAACAAGATACTGAGTCATTTAATGTTATAACAGTCCAAGAGACAAGGGATGAGGGCTTGTTTTAGTATTCCTTCAGGCCATCTTAACTTCCTCAAAATCTCCAAAGGGATTCTGGAATATAGCCAAAAGCTACTTGTACCACTCTGAATTTAGAGTGATTATTTGCATTTCACTGAACAAAGACTTTAAAAGATTAATTTTCTGACCAGTTTCAAGGTAGAGGTTATCAGGTAAATTCTTGAAGTATCTTCAGATTCCATTTTCTAGTAAAAAAAGGCAAAAGAAAGCAACCTTAAGTAAACAATAACTCATATCAGCTGGCAGACCTTGCATGAAACAGTTTTTTAATGTTTCCTTTCTGTGACTGCCTTAACTACAAACAAGAACTTACAATTACATAATGCAGCTGAGGGTTACAGAGTATCTCCTTCTAGTGAATGTGGAAGGATAGTGAAATTTTATTATCACCCTTTTCCAAATAAGAAAACTAAGTTCAGAGAGGGCAAGGGATTTGCCAATGGCCACATACCAGATAACTAAGTGGAGAAACCAAGACATAAACCTCAGTCGTCTGGTTCCAAGTACAGTGGACTTTCCATGTGCCTTGCCCCATAACTATTTCTAATTTCTGCAACTAGATGGATCTTTTGGCCATCATCCCAATTACTTCTAACTGTCCTTTCTAAATTTGGCTTGGCATATATAACCTAGAAGAAAAATCACTAGCTTTGGAGCTGGAGGAAATGGGCTGGAACACTGGCTTATAGCCTATGAAATCTTGAAGGTCATGTCAATGAACCACTTGTGGGCTTCAGTTTTTTCCATCTGTAAGACAAAGGTGTTAGACTCAACGATCTCCAATGTTTCTCTGATCTTTAAAGTGGTTGTTAGAGATGAGTATTAAATAAATCAGTCATTTGAAGCATCCCTCCAAAAAAAAGTTGACAATATGAGCATATTATTTGCCTTTCAAACACCTTAGATATCAAAAACACAATAAAGGAATATAAACACAGCAACCAAGGAAGTCAAAGCAAGGAAATAAATTATCACCAAAAAAGGAGTGGGGTGGGGGATTAGTTGTCTGTGGAGTTCAAAACAACAGAAACTACAACAATGAGAACAAAATAATAACACAGTGACTATTAGGAGATTTAGAAACAGGGATAAAATCAGAATTTAATTAGAAATGATGGGGGTAGCTAAGCAACTCAGGAGATAAAGTTCCAGGCCTGGAGATAGAAGGTCCTAGATTCAAATTTGGCCTCATCTACTTCCTTGCAGTGTGTCCCTGGGCAAGTCACTTAACCCCAGGTGCCTCATCTTTGCTGCTCTTCTGCCTTGGAAACCAATAGCAGATTTTAACATGGGAGGTAATGGTTTAAAAAAAAGAAGTAATGATAGAGGAACAGTCTGAATCATTATGGGCTAAATCTCATGACACTTAACTTATAGGTGAATTGGTGGCTTTCTGAGACTAAACTGAAGAATGGGAGCATACATGAAAGAGAGGCAAAGGAGAAGACAGGGAAATGCATGAAATACCTTAATCAAGTAAATAGGGTATAATGAAGTGAAAATGATTCCTGTAGTCTCCCAGGAAGAAGCACAATTAAAGGAGAATGGGTTAGGTGACAAAGGAAGAGATTGAAATAAGAAGAAAAAAAAGGTACATGTCTACCCTGCCAGGCTCCTTCTCTAAATGGCATACAACAAGCATAATTTAACTTTTTTTCTTAAAGATTCAAGGTCACTGTTATGAATCTACATACCTTTACTCCACCTCTGACCTGTCCAGAATCCATATTCTTCTCCATTCTCCTCTTCCTTTTCTTATTCTAAAACCCATCCTAGAGAAAAGAAGGATACAATCTCTTCATTTCTCTTCCTTCCTCTCCAAGCATATCAGAATCCATCCTTCTCTTTTCCTACCTTTCCTGGACCTAGCCCTTTTAAGACAGTTGACTCAGGATGTATCTGAGATGGCCTGGGAATGGGAAGACCTCCAAGAGTATGTTGGTAAGTGCTTAACAACCAGCTCTCTGGGAGAAAAATACATGTGTGAAACACTTAAATTTAATCTATATATTGGCATTTCCCCCATCATTTTCTTAAAACTAGGCAATCAACAAAACAATGAATCAAGCTCTGATTTGTATCCTTTACCAATTTCCAAGGTGTAAAATCACAATGAAGAGTTTAGAGTCCAAACCAGGTAGAACTGGTTCTAGCAGACTTAGATACCCCACCCCCAAAATGTAGGAGGGGTTCTCCCTTTCTTCCTTGTCTTCTTTTACACACTTTGGGATTATCCTTGATGATCCCAGAACCTGGCCTGATATTAATAATACCTGCTATGATCACTGGGACACTCTGAACCGCTCCAGGCTGCTTGACTGTTTTCATGGATCAGACAAAAGATATGAACTCTATTCCTTGTGGTTACATGGAAGACCACTAGGCTTTATCACTTGTCCTACTGCTGTCTCCCAGCGTACTCCAGGCTTTACCATCTGTCCAATAGATCTTCCCCCATCTCCACATGACCTACTAATATTATCTTCTTTTTTAAAACCTTACCTAAGTGTCACTTCCAAGGCAGAAGTGTGATAAGAGTGAAACAATTGGAGTTAAGTGACTTGCCTGCATTGCAGAGCTAAGATGTATCTAAGTTCAGATTTGAACCTAGGACCTCCCCTTTCCAGGCCTGGCACTCTATCCACCAAGCTACCTACTTATACCAGTTGTAAAAGATTAGTTTTGCAAAAAGCAAAAAACAAAGAGATCCCACAGGGCAATGACAGGGTCAACATTCCAGAGCTCTCAGGAGGTGAGGAACTGAACACATAGGCAGTTGCTGGACTCTGGAGGAGTGAGAGGCAGCATTTCCTCTAGCTGTCAGGATAATCCAGAGGGTAGCTGTCTGGTTTTCTGGGGTGGACCCAGAGAGCCATTGGTTGCCTCTTTCTTTGACTGTCCTGATATTCTGCCTGTTTCTACTGCTGCTGCTACAGAGAAGTGGATTTCTGTGGTTCCTGGTGACATCTTGCTGGGACTGCTATTTGAATCAAAGAAAGGACTCCAGTGTTGTGAGATTTCTTTGGGCCTTTGTCCTTGCCTCTACCAGTCCTTCCTTAACTTTAATTAATTAGTTAGTTTAGAATAATTATAGAAAATTTAGAATTTTAATATCTGTTGTGGGTTAGAAGTCATTTCCTGATCCCCTTCCCTTATCCCTTTAGATGAATAAAGCTTTTATTTTATATATATAGCTAGTTTGAACCTCCCTTTAACCCACCCTATAACACACCTCACCAATATAATCTAAGAATCCCCTAGTCTTGATCTCTGTCCTTATGTACCCTTGACATATCTGGACTTTTCCACCAGTCCTGCAGATGAATTTTCTTTTAAAGTTATCTTTCTTTGAGAATAGTGACTACCTATTTTTTTTTCTATTTATATCTTTTTTCAAAATAAGCACTTGATAGATTTTCCATTCATTTATTCAACCATTCATTAATTTGCTCTTCTATATGTCTCTTCTAGGAAGCCTTTACTAATCTCTTTGCTTCTTACTCTCTATTTCTAATGTTCCCTTTAAACTTTCAAAAGTTTGGGATTGAGTCCTAGAGGCTGAGATTGCCAGAAGTCTGATATCCAGAAAAGTGAACATAATTGTATTAGTGTAAATGCTACTAAAGTCAATATGCTATTCAACTTATTTACCATATTTTTCCTTGCTTTTCATAATGGAATCCAGGTTATCCCATTGTTAACTTGGGAAAATAGGTTTCCTTTCATATTCTTGAATGTGAAATGAACTCTAAATAAATCTCTTTAAACCAACTCAGAGTTTATACAACTTAGAATAACTATGATGTTGAACACATATTATTCAGATACGATACTTGTTTAGAAACATTACATTAAAGCTAATTGCTAATTAGTCAAAATTTATCTCAGTATTATGGGTGTGAAGGGGAGGATATAAGTGGAGAGAGAATGTTAATCTGACTGTTGATTAATTGAATCAGGTAGTAAGATGAGAATTCCCCATAGCAGATTAAAATATTTAATTGAACTAAAAATAAAACTGGCAACTCATATTCAGTGAGATTTACAATTAAATTACTAAAATATTGGAGAATAGATTGTTTTATAAAAATAAAAAGCATTTTACTTATAATAGTTGTGAGGTACATAGTATATGTATTATTACTCCCATTTCTTAGATGAGGATATTGAAAGGTAAAATGATTTAACCATGATTACCCAACTAGTGAGTATAAGAGAGAGGATGATCCTGAGTATTTTGATCTTGAGTTTGATCATTTTTTAAATCTACTCTTGCCCTTCCAAAGTCATAGACTAAGGATCATAGATTTATAGTTGAAATTGGTCTCTGAAGACATATAGTCCTTTTACTCATTTTACAAATGAGGAAATTGCATCTGAGTTCACAAGACTTTGGAGTGGAAGAGCTGGAATTCAAAGCCAGGCCTTCTATAAGTCCAATTTCCCCTTCCATTACAGTAGCTCTATAAAGAGATATCATTAAATGGATTTTTCCTTAAGAGTATATATAAGAGATCATATATGAGCATTCATTAAAAAGAATGAAATTATAAACCTTCTAATAGAAGTATATAATTTATACATAGTTCTTCACATATTACAGAAAGACCCGCAATAGAAGCCATTTAAATTAAACAATGTGAGATTCCATTACACATGAAATAATTTATGATCAGTCCCTTACTTACAAATATAACTTATATGTCCCTTATATGCCAATGGCTACTTTAAATGGCTCCTTTATTAATGAATATTCCCTTTCCCTGTTCATTGCTGTTAGGGAACTTTGGGTTACTCCTCTCTCTATTTGGAGTCAAAGATAGAAAGGAAAAATAATTTATTAATCATCTACTATATGCTATGTGTTAAGCATCTTACAAATATGATCTCATGTGATTCTCACATAACATTGTAAGGTAAGTGTATTATTCCCATTTTGCATTTGGGAAAACAGAACAATTCAGTGACTTACCCAGAGTCATACAACTAGTAAAAGTCTCAGGCTGGATTTGAACTTGGGTCTTCCTGACCCAAGGTTCAGCACTCTACCTAATGTACTATCTAGATGCTTATAATTTGGGTTCACAGGACCTAAATTTAGATCCTGCTTCTACTATGTCTGACTTATGGCCATGAGCAAATAATTTCAAATCTCTGGTGTTCACCATTACAAGCCATTCTGCAGCAGTGTGGAACTCTATTGGCTATTTCTCACCTCACCTTCTCAGCTCTAGTCTTTGCTTTTTTTTAACTCATTTTTAAAAAATTTGAGGGTTTATTTGAGTTTCAGCTGTAGTTTTATGAGTACTAAGGAAAGTGGAAGGGAGAAAAAGAAGGAAATAGAGGAGGAAGAAAAAAAATCAGTCCCACTGGGCACCGTTCAGTGTCCTCTTCTACCTTCTAGTTTTTATCTCTCACCATCTTCTCAAAAAAAACTGTGAGTGATCCAAAGATCAATGGGAAAGATGATGAACACAAATAGGTTTGTAGAGTGTTTTTCAGTGATGATCTGTATACAAAAAAAAAAGACACAAAGGATGTCATCAAGGAAATGTATGCAGAGAAAAGGAGACTAGTAAGGGTAAAGAAAAGCAATCATATAACATAAAAAGTCTAGAGGAAGACATGAAACTTGTTATCAAAAATCTCTGCAGAAAAATCTGTAGATTATAGATAAAGACCAAACAGAATGAGAGTATGGAAAGGTTGCAATCTGTCCTGAAGAAAAGAATGCTAACATCAGTGAGAGCATGAATCTATTAAGGATTTGACAGTAATACCAGCTGCCTCTTCATTTGGTAACTGATTCAGTTGATATGAGGTATTCCAGTAGCATTAGAGGATCATATCTATTGCATGTCATATTTTTTGCTGGCCAATAGAATTAAATCTCCAAATTAATTAATTGATTAATTCATTGATCAAGTGGGAACACAGTATATGATATGACTACCAGCAAAGGCTTTAGTAGACATATTTTCAGTGTATATACATTGATTTGGGGTTTTCTTTTTGTCTGCAGCAATCCCACTCTTCACCAGAGGGGACTCTTCTACAAACTCATAGATTAATCTCACTGTCTTTAGCTCATATGGCTCCTAGTTTCAGGGTTGGGATGGCGGACCAATAGTTAAAGGCAAAGCCCACAGAAAAAGAAAAATGGTTGAGTTGTGTGTCTCTATGCAAAATTCCTTCCTATATCCTGACCCCCTCTTGGAGGTTTTTTCTCCTGTACTAAATTATTTAGTCTAGTATAGGAATCAGTCGTCCTTGGGTAATTATTATAGACCTTGATAACAAAGTGATAAAGGGTAATTTCAGGAGTTATATTAAAAAAACTTTATAACTCTTCAAATTTCAATAAGTAAAGGTTCTTCCTGTCCAACCACACTGATGGCTCAACAAATATATCTTATTAATTCCCACTACATTCTCCAGGCAAATAAGTTAATAAGTCTAAACTAATATGACTCATTTATTAAACTGAAAATAAATCACTTAGCTGGAATTAGAAAAAATCATTGCAGATGGAATAGATGACAGTTTACAATCTGTCCTACTTTTTGTTGGTGCCTCAGGCTCTGGTTCAGCATGGGCATTGCTATTGGGAACATCTGTTCTCCTTGTCTTTTCCCATTTGGAAGTCTAGCACCTGCCCTTGAGACATTGTTGGAGCTCTCGACCACAATCACAGACCATTAAAAGATGAAACATGCTGCTGGGCAAGGAGAAGAAAAAACTGGTGATGATGCACATTTGGAAGATTCCTTCCATGGTTCTCCTGGATATTATCCTCCTTAATCAAAGTTGTCTCATTCTGACTTGAAGATCTCCAATTAGGGGAGCCTATGAACCTCAGAGAAATCCTGAAGTGGCCCATCCTATTTCAGGATAGCTATAATTGTGGGGAGTTTTTCTTTGTCTGATTGAGCCTTGTCTCTTTGTAACTTTGACCAGTTGCTCATAGTTGTCATCTCTGAGGTTAATAAGAAGAAATTTAATTTGTTTTCTTCAGGGCAGCTCTTCAAATATTTGAGCATAGCTATAAGATAACCCCCTAACCAACCCTTTTCTTCTCTGGACCACATCTCTATTTTCTTCAAATGATATTTAAATAGAATAATCACAAAGTTCTTCACCCTCCTGGTGATCATGAATATTATTTAGCAGGACACCTCATTCTATACAAACCAGCAAGTCCACTAAATGAAATAATACATCCAAAGACATATTGAATAGAGACTTAAGGAACTGAAGTTGGCAGTGAAGAGTGGAGTCTTCTGAATAGACAACATAATCCTCATTTGGGGGCCTATACTTGGGGGCCAGTTGACAGTGACAAGATTTCCTGAGTTAACAGTATATGACAGGCCACAGTCTGGATTTTAGGTTAAAGTGCTGGGTACTGAGCCCAGCAAGGTCAGCATTCCTTGATTAAGGATGAAAAAGCAGAGCCTCTGGGTAGTTATGAAAGAGTTTAACTTGTCCAGTAGAAGTCAGTCAAAGACCTTAGTTACCCAGGAAATTGCTATCACCACTGGACCTATCCTACCTTTCTGGAAGGGTGAAGATGGTCCTGTATCCCTGTAACTTTTGGCTCACTGATATAAACAGTGCTATCTCTACCTCGATTGTAAACCTGAGCAAGTCAAAATGTTTCAGGTAATTAAGATGAAGTCTTGTGGTGAAAAAGAGCTTGTGAATCAGGTATGAGATGGTCTTAAATAAGGATATGATAAAGAAAGCCTGGTAGCTAGGATCTTTAAATTGAGACTTCTAACTTGGGCATCCAAACTTCAGCAAGCAAGTTCAGAGGGAACCACTGAAGCCGATTTCATTATAACAGCCACCTGAGAGCAGGGCAGAGAAGAGGCTTATAGAAAGAATGTTGGGAGAATGAAGATAAGGAAGTACTAAAAAAATTATTAAAGTCTTTCTCTATAGAGATACAACATCCTATTAGAATAGAGTAAACAAAGACTCCTGGGGGCAGAACCATGGTGGCAAAGTGAACCAGAGATGCTCCATGTCACCACAAGAATCCCCTCTGATCAAAATTAAAATATTGCCACAAAACCCAACAGGGAGATAGAGTGAAACAACTTTCAAGAAAAGGAAAAGCCAAAAGTTAAGCAAAGATCATCTGGGGCACTGGGGTGAGAGGAGAGTAGGGCCAGTAAGAGGCTATAGCAAGGAGGGAAGAGCAAGTCAAGAGCAAGCCACACCATGGCACCCCACATTTGCCATCTGAGATTTGGAACCTAAGCTCAAACCAACATTTAGATCCTAAGATCCTGCATGGGAAAATAGTGGACCAAGCCAATTCATACCCCTTGAAATTTCAAAGCTGTGGAGAAGTTCAGAGTCACAGCCCAGATCAGTCTGGGCTGAGGTGGGCAGATGCTTGTGGGCTCACAGTCAAGCCAGGAATATCATTCTAAGTTTGGGACGAGGGTATAGTTCATACTTTGGGGTGAGGACACAATTCATAGGGTACCCCCCACATCTTGTTGCCCAAAATTAAGGATGAAGCTCCAGGACAGGGCAATCAAGGGTGTGCCTGATTGGATCAAGTACACAGTAAAACCAAAACTTGAGCCTAAGCCTAGGACTAGAATTTGATCAGCCCCTGAACTGATCAAGTTCTGAGTGAGATCAAAAGCTTATGCCCAAGCCTGAGGCAAGTTCTTAAGCCATCAACATCTCAAGAGTCAATTGAATAAGCAAGGGGAGAGGGTCTCTCTGAGATCTCTGCCCTCCAAACATCATATCAGCCTCCAAAAACTGAAACTGGTAAAAACCCAGAAAAGAAGCTAAAAATAGCATCAAGAAAAGACTGAAGTTTAAGAGGGTACACCAACTTCCTAGAAAATAGAGTCGATCTATAATTAGAAAGCAAAAATGAGCAAAAAAAAAAAAACAAAAAAGCACCTAACTCTAAAGCAAAGAGCAAGGTACAGTCACAGAAGGGGACAGTGAAAGCAAAGGAAATGCATGCAAAGTTCAAAAGAAAAATATGTATTGGACAAAGATTCTGGAAGAGCTCAAAAAAGACTTCAAAAAACCAATTAAGAGAGGCAGAGGAAGAGAGCAGGGAAGTGAAATAAAAGTGACACAAGAAGAAATAGGCCAATTGGAAAAGGAGAAGAACTAAAAACTAACAAAGGAAAGCCATGTCTTAAAAATCAGAATTGACCATATATAAACTAATGATTTCATGAGAAACCCAGAAACAATAAAGCAGAATCAAAGGAATAATTAAAAAAACAGAGGAAAACATGAAATATCTTATTGAAAAAATAATTGACCTAGAAAAGAGGTCCAAGAGAGACAATTTGAGAATTATTGGGCTATCTGAAAGCCATGAAAAAAACCTTGGATATCATATTACAAGAAATTATCAAAAATAACTGCTCAGACATCCTCAAACAAGAAAATGAAATTGAAATTCAAAGAATTCACAGATCATCTCTAGGAAGAAATCCTCAAATGACAACTTCCAGGAATGTAATACCTAATTCAAGAGCCACCAAGCCAAGGAGAAAATACTTCGAGCAGTCAGAAAGATACCATTCAAATACCATGGAGCTACAATCAGGATAACAGACAACCTAGTAACTTCTACATTAAAAGATTGAAAGGCATGAAATATGATTCAGGAAGGCAAAAGATTTGAGTTTACAACCCAGAGTCACCTATCTAGCAAAACTGAGTATATTCTTTCAGGGGAAAAAAATGGATATTCAATAATATAGAAAAATTTCAAGCATTCCTGAGGAATAAGCCAGACCTAAACAAGAACAGAGTAAACCAGTAGATGCCCAGTTATTTAAGCAAGAAGGGCTCTTTGTTGTAAGTACCAAGTCCTGATATCTTTTTGTACCCTCTGTTGATTCTGGGGTGTCTGTCAATACTGCGTGGTTTGTCTGTTAAATATCTTAATTGTAGCCAGGTTCTTAACCTCCTCTAATTCTTTCTGCCTTAATATTTCAGGGGTCTCTTGGAGCTTTTTCTTTAGATCATCCTTTTCTTTTTCTTGATCTACTTTGTTATCACAAAGATAGGTGGCAGTGTCTCTAAGTTCATTAAGTGAGATGGTGTCAAAATTAGTGCATGTACAGTTTTCTTTTGGAAGATCAGGTTGGCACTATCTTTGATATTCTTTAAGATGTTAGTCACTTCCATGAACACAACATAGACTTGGGGTATGATTTGCCAGAGGTAATTTACATCTAGATAATTCATTGGTATCTGTGTCCATCCCATAGTCATACTAGTTAATGTCCCCAGAACTTTGTCTATCATCCCTGCCACTGTATTATAAATGATACAGTAGCCCCAATAAATTGAAATTATTCCTAGCCCAGCAGACCACAATATTAGTTGTAACATATTTCCCATTAGATCTTTTCTAGACTCTAACTTCCAGGAGTTAACAGTTAGAAAATGGTTGTTGTCCCCACAAGGTTTGCTTCTAGACAGGATCTAATATGGCTAGATCCTATCGCTGACAGCCCTAATACAGCCTCCCTTTTACAATAGACTCTCTCCCTCAGTGTTGTAACTGACCAGAGTGGCAGTTGGTAACTCACTCATACTCCCCCCACAGGAAACAAGATGTTTTTGATCCTGTGTGGAAACTCCTAGGCAGAGTCAGTGACAAAGACTGCTCGCCTCAGGCGTTGTAATTGACAACAACTTCACAACTGACAGTTGACGACAGTTGGTGACAGTCACTAAAGCCTTTTCTTAAAATGGAGTTCTTTAAACTGGGGTGCCATCTGTATTAAAATGGGGTTAATTTGTACCCAAGGGGTTCAGACTTTCAGTATTGAGAAGGGTAAAGAGAGGTACCCCCTTCCAAAAGTGGGGTACAGGGGAGACAGCTGATGTTTAGGGTTGGCTCAGAGAGAGGGGAGGGAGTTTGAAGATTTCCCCCCTCTTCCTTCCCTCCTTAGCTAAAGGTGCTCTCCCCGATTTGCTCTTGTCCCTCTTGTCCCCCCTCCACTACTCCACCACAAAGGGTCTCCCCTTGATCTGTTCACTCACACTTAACTTGGGGAACAGATAACTTTTAATGTCGACTCAATCAAGGTAATACAAAGTAATAATGGGCAGGGAAGAATGGGAAAAGGAATGTGGGAAAAGGGGGTCCCTGTCTCTATCTAAACCCTTTCCCCTCCCTCCTTGAGTTTGAGAGGAATTCAGGCCTTGGCAGTCTGAGCCCCCTGAGAGAAAGTCAGGTTGACTCATCCCTGGGCAACAGGAGCTTCTCAGGTTTCTCTTCAGAAAGTCCCTTCAATTGGAAAATATTAGGGGGGGAAGATTTCCAGTCACCAACAGGAAAAGTGGGTAACCCTCAGGAGAAAGTCTTTATTCATCTCTTCCCACTGAGAGACCAACTGCTCTCTCCTCCAGCCAGAGTCCTCTCCTCCTCCAGATTCCAAACTCCTGGGCCCCTCCCCATCGAGGTGATCAGTTTCATACACTCTTCAGCCTGGTACTTTTTCTCTAGTGCCAGCCTCTGTCGCAACATGTAGCTACATATGAAATATATATAAGGTAATTTGTCTAGGGTCACACAGCTAGTAAGTATCTGAAGCTGAATTTGAACTCAGATCTCTCTGATTCCAAGCCTTGTGCTCTATCTACTATACCACCTACCTGCTCTGGAAAATACAAGTGAGCCATAGCCATAGAATTTTATTCAATGTGCTTTAGTGACTGTTATTGAAGAGAAATCCCATTGCCCATTTTACAGATGAAGAAACTGAGGCAACCTTGGTCACACAGCTAAAATGGATGAGTCTTCCTGACTTTAGACCTGGCACTCTATCCATTGCACCACATAGCTGCCCTTAAGGAATACGGACATCCTACTGATTTTGTTACAACAAAAAATTTTACTTGGCCATATAATTGAAGCAAATCTTCACACATAGGAAATAGGAATAACAAGATAAAATTAAGCCAATAATGAAAAAATCTACCTATTTGAGATGAGACTGCCCAAAATAGGAAAATGCAATGTTGATTAGGTTCAATCAAGATGGTATCTGTGTGGTATTTATGTGGCAGGAGCAACATTTACTAAGATCCCTCATGCATGTTAGTTTTTTCCCCTAAAAGGCAGTGGATTGGTCCAGTGAACTAAGGCCATAAATGTAGCTTTCAGATCCCATAAATACAAGAGCCTAGCATATGAGGAGTCACAAGTCCTTCAGGCATGACATATATTGCTGCCATGAAGGTACCACAGAGACAAGGGAATTGTCCCTTCATCAATCAATGTTGTATCCTTGCTGAATATCATCTTATGAAATGCTTTATAGACTATAAGTGTCTCATTTTATTCCAGTCCCAAACCAAACCATGTAAGTGATTTGAGTCACGGTAACCCCAAACAATCTCAGAGTTGACTTGGACAAAATATCATCAGTTCTCTGAAAAGATCAATGGTAAAGGTCATGGATGGCATGTCCCTCAGCCATGCATCCCCATTCAACTAGTAAATACTGCAAATATAAAATGCATCTTTGTTTTTCAAGCAATTTCTTCAAGCAAACACATTTCCTCAGAATCAGGCAGTTCTGGACCAAAAGAGCATACTCTAAAGAAAATCATGGCAGGGACATCAGAGGACTGGCAGAAAGTCAGGTTTTAAACTACCAAGATAAGGCAAAATATTCCTGAATTCCAGAGATTTTTCCCCTAGGTGTTTTTTGGGCTTGGCCATTGAATGCTTATTGGGGGGGGGGTAACATTTGTTTCTTTTTTTAAACATGTAGAAAAAAATCAGTTTTTTTAAAAATATGTACACAATAATTTGATTGGGGGTGCCATAATTGTAGGATGGTTTAAAGTCTCAGTTTCTCTTGTCCTTCCCTCCTACAATTAAACAGTGTATGACTGTTTATACTTCTAAATGTTTTAACTCCTGTGCTATAGACAATCATATCAGCTGGCAAACCTTGCAAGTAAATAGTTTTTGAATGTTCCCTTCCTATGATTTTTATGACTATAAAAAATAATCTACCATGAGGAATGTGGAACTGCTTGATACAAAGCAATGATGAGTAGCATCAAAGAACTCAGATGTGCATTTCTTTAATTATCTGTAGTAGTCTCACCTTCCTAGTCCCAGGGGTTCATGTATTCTTCTTTCCCCAGCATGATGCTAGAATTCTCTAGCTAAGAGTTTTATTATTTGATTGATTCTGGTATTTTGAAAGTGGTAAACAGCAATGTCTTCACAGACATTGATTTTGATATGAGTGTTTTTATAGAATCTTGGAAATTAACATCCAAAGAAATGATGACGTAGGATAGTACCTTCTTCCCAAGGGTATGTGAATACAGAACTAGAGATATCTCAATACTTCATAAAGGGAATAGCAAAACAACATGATAGAACTTCAAACTGTGATAAAAATACTAACTAATATAAAATACTAACACTTGGTTAAAATGTATTTTTCAAGGCTTCTTTCATCCAGAACACTTTCTCTTGCATGATCTGTTTTCTGCTGTAAATTCTTTGAGTGGAATTTTTTCAATGCTTGACATGGAGGGCAATAGTCACCAGAACTTGGCTGAAAGACCCTTTAGTGCCCTCAATCTGGGAAACTTCATGATGCTATGGAGAATGGAAGGCAGGGCTGTTCGCAACTCAGAAAAGGACAGAAGAAGAAGGAAGCAATCAATGGTCAACATAATAAACAAAACATAAGCTCATAGTACTTCCCCCACAATATTGCTACCAAGCTAACACAGATCCTTTCCCTTTTCTGAAGACAGAACCTTTCTGTCTCCTTTGTTTACCACCATCCATGATGTTTACTTTAGCTAGAATTCTTTCTACCTGTATTCAATTCAACAAACAACATTTATTAAGCACTACTTTATGAAATCGCTGTTCCAAAACAGTGGAGTGATTGCATAAAAATATTGAATGTCATGTGCCTTGGAGTTTAAACACCAGCAGTCAATCAATAAATCAATTAACTAGAATTTATTGGGGTATATTATATATCAAGTATTGTGTCATACTAGAAATAAAGTAAAAAAATAATATACTCCACATTCATGGAACTTAAATTCTAGCAGGGGGTGGATAACAAACACACACATAAGTATAGACAATAACTACAGATACACAGAAAATAAACCCAAAATAGTTAAGCACAATGTAATTAGAAAGTTAGAGAATACTAGCAGTGGGAGAGGTCATGAAAGACTTTATGCAAAAGATAGTGATAGGAGGCAGCTAGGTGGCACAGTGGATAGATTAGCTTGGAGTTAGAAAGACTCATCTTCCTGAGTTCAAATCTGACCTCAAACATTTATAAGCTGAGTGACCTCGGTCAAGTAATTTAACCCTTTTTGCTTTATTTTTCTCATCTGAAGAATGAGTTGGACAACAAAATGGGGACACAAAGAGTAGGATACTACTGACAAATGAGTCAACATCAACAGTGATTGAACTGTATCTTAAAGGAAGAAAGTGATACTGAGAGGGGGAGGTAAAGAGAGAGTGTATTCCAAGCTGGTGAGATAAATGGCTAGACCAAAGGAATGGCTGTGGAAAATGGAACGGAAAGGCTTGTCAACTGAATTGATATATAAGGGGACTAATTTTCCTTGCAGTTGAAAAGAGAAATGGTACCAGATGGAGAAGGTCTTTAAACACTAAGGGGAGGAGTTTATATTGTATCCTAGGAGCAATAGGAGTCACTGGAATTTGTTGGTAGGGCAGTGGCATGGCTAGATCTTCAATTTATGAAGATCTGGCAGGTATGTGAAGGATAGTCTGGAAGTGATGGTGGAAGGAAAGAGATTTTGAGGCAGAAAAGCCAAGAAGAAGGTTGTTGCAGTAGTATGTGTAAAAAAATGATTAGGCCCTGATCTAAGGTGGTAGCTATCTGAATATAGAGAAAAGATAGAATGTAAGAGAAGTTGTGGGGAGTAAAAAAAAGCAAGATATAGCAGCTCATTAGATATGTACAGATGAAAGAAAGTGAGGAATCAAGGTTAATATTAAGGTTAAGACCTTGAGTGACTAGAAAGATGGTGATGCTTTTCAAGGAAACAAGAAAGTCTGAAAGATGGTTTTGTTCTATTTTTGTTTGTTTGTTCTATTTTGAACAGCTTGAATTTGACAAATCTCTGAGATACTAAGTTTGAAGGATCCAATAGGCAATTGGTACTATAAGACTGAAGCTGGGCTGGACATACAGAGCTGTGAGTTATCTGCATAGAGATGATAATTAAGCCCTTGAAAGGTAATGAAGTCAAGTATAAGCCTACTTAGAAAAAAAAAGTATTTACAGAAGAGAGGCCAAGAGTTAGGGGCATGATATTGATGGTGAATCAATAGATGATACTAGAGCAATCAGATTGGTAGGAGCAAAACCAGTAGAGTAGCATCATAAAAAAACTAGAGGAGCGAGGGAGGACTAAAAAGGAGAGGGTAGTCAGCAGTGTCAGATATAGCACAGAGATCAAGAAGAATGAGGAATGAGAACAACTATCAGATTTGGCAATGAGGATATCACTAATAACTTTGGAGAGAGTAGTTTCATTTGAATGATGAAGTCAAGAAGCCTTGCTGCATAGGGCTGCATTGTAATAGAGAGGAAGTATAGTAAAAAATTATAAACTGATTTTTTTGGGGAAATTGGCTAAGAAATGGAGGAGAGATACAGGATGGAATGCTAGCTTGAGGGGATAGCAAGGTATATTAAGTTTTCCTTGTTCTTTTTTTTTTAGGATGGTAGGGACAGAAATTAACAAGGATGGTCCTAATAGTCAGCAAGAGGTTGAAGAGTAGAGGAGTGAGGGTGACTGAGCCAAGCAATCTTCTGGAGAAGACAGGAAGGTTTGGAATCAAACACATGTAGGAATACTGCCCTTAGGAAGGAGAAGAACTGCTTTATTATCAGAAGCTGAGAAAGAAGAGGAAAGATAGAGGGATGATGTCACAGGGGGTTGAGGTAAAGAGAAGGGAAAAGAGGTACTTCACTTAAATGACTTCAATTTTCTTAGTTAAAACTGAGGGGAAGGAAGGGGAGAGAGATAGGAAAGGAGAAGAGGAAGGGGGAGTGAGGGGGAAGGAGAAGGAAGGAAGGAAAAGAGAGGGGGAAGAAAAGAGAAGGGGGAAAAGGAAAGGGAAGTTTCAAATAACTTTAGAGGATACTGAGACTTAGAAGCAATAAAAAGAATGTCTAATATTCCTTAGGTAGTGATATCACTGGCAGGAAGATCACAGAATGGTCTTTCCACTTGATATACCTTACCTGGCTTCCTTCCTACCTTCTCTACCCTTCTATTCTGGACCACTTATGGAAACAGTATATATATATATATATATATATATATATATATATATATATATAATTTTCCCTTTGGTGACAGCATCCAATAGGAAATTTGGAGTGTTGATGATTATGCAATCCCCAAAGCTCTCAGTTCCTTAATGATGGACTAATAATAAAGGTCAAATGGGTTGAGAAAACTTTGTGATATCAGAAATTTACTTTCCATTTACATTTGACACTACTGTTCCTTTTCCAAAGACCCTTTATCCCATGCTGGGGGCCATCAGACCACAACACCTTGACAGAGTCATCCATCATGGTAGCTGGGGAGACCATAGCATGGTCCTTGGTAAGATGTGACTGCCCACTCTATCCCCCTTGCATGACCTCTTTCATCAATGCCCCTTACCTATGAATTGACATGATTATTATTCCCCCAGTCTCAAAAGAAATAATGCAAGAGCAAAACACTTGTACCCTAATTCTCCAAACATCACCAAAAGATCAGACCCTTAAACCCAATCCCAAAAAGACCATCATGGGTTAACTTTTACTTAGGTACATACTTTTCAGTAAAACCACAGCTACAGGCCAAGCCCAAAACTTTCTCATGAAGCCAGCACACAAATCAATCATAGAGGTTCATACAATAAGTACAAATACATCAAGCTTCAATATGCCTCAGTGACTCAATTTCACAAACCAGTAACTTGCCAGGGGGAAACTCCCTAGTAAGAACCCTGAGAAATAATACTAAGTTTGAATTGTGTTCCCAGTACCCCTCAATCTCAATGATATGATTGTTGAATTGTCTTTTAGGAACTGTTGATTAATTATTCCATTTTATTAAAAGCAATAAGTAATTTTCCTTGATTGTTTGTAAGCTCAAAACTTCTCACACGGTAATGAGAAAATTAAGCCACCTGTGACAAAATCATTTAAATATCTTGTATGCTGTCTGTAATCACAATACAGAATATAGAATGTTAATCAAGTGATTTGTTAAAAGTTAATGTAGCACTTTTCCAATTATCTCTCTTTGAACATGTATGTTAGGTGATGCAATCTGCATGCCAATAAAATGGGTATAAAAATAAAAATCAAGCCTGGGAATGGTGGAGCAGCTCGGAGATGCAAAGCAATCCCATGGCTGTAATGATTAAGCTGCCTTCCATTTATTATTTTTGTTGACTGATCATTTGCCACCAGTTGGGATACCCTGGAGTCGTGGGCAAGGGTGGACTTTGCCCGTGGCAATCCCATAGGTAAATGGTAACTCCTCTTCAGTGTGAAGCAACAAGTCATAGGATCCACCTCTTCTAGATCCTCAGATATAAAATGAGAGCCTAGTTAGACTAGATGATTTCTAAGGACTCTTTTACCTCCAAAATTCTATGTGCCTCTTCCTGTAAACACTTAAATTGAAGTTTGATAGAAACTCAGTACAAAGGTATGCCATGAGGCACTGCTGATTATTGTTGTTTACTCAGTGAACTTGTGCACACTCAGAATCATAGTGTTACCAAGAAAAGGGACCTTAGAGAACATTTCAGTGCAATCTCTTAGTTTTCCAGGAAAGGAAATCACAATACAAAGGAGTCATATAGTTAGTCCAGGCAGAGGCCACATCAGAATCCAAGGTGTTCTATTAAATTACATTTTCCAAGTGTTTAATTAGATAATGAAAATTCCAGATTAAATTTTTTCTAATTGTCTTCTAGCACCAAACAAAAAGCAAAAGACATTAGGATTGTATTTTCATTCACCTTTTCCTTCCCAAAGCAGACTAACTTGTACTATAATGCAATATTCTCAATACAATTCTGCTTAACATTTCAGAAGATGATAGAGAAATATAAAATGTCAGCAAAGAAATAAGGAACAATCTTTCCTAAGTAATATGTCTAATACTTCTCTGGTCTTGTTCTGAATAAAGCTCCAAAAGAAGCCCTTTTGATGTCTTTAGCATTTTTTCACTATGACATAACTAGGCATGCTCTTCCCCCAATCATCCTCCTCCAATTCATGTGGGGATACTTCCAATCTTAACATAAATCCATTTGGAGAATAAATGCAAGATTAGGGGCAAAATAAACATTCACCTCTAGGATGGAATAGTAGCAAAAATATGCAATAGATGAGAGGGAATAAAGAGGAATGAAGATATGGCTAGCTGAGGAAAGCCAAACTAGTGAAGATTTTGCAAAATAAAACAATTCTTCCAGAAGGACCAAATTTTCTAAACTTTTGGTGGGAATAAATTGATTCCTGTCACCAAACTAGGAAAAGATTTAATGCAAAAATATAGATTAGACAGAAAAAATATTATTTTAACTCTGTGACCATTTACTTCAAATCTAGATAAGAAATGGCTAAGTAGATGAAAACCAATTCTTAGTCATTGAGTGTTTAACCCATTTCATAAGATCACAGAATTGGGGCTAGCAGTAAGAAATCTTAGAGTTCAGCTGTGTCCTCACATGACAGATAAAGAAACTTTGCCCAATATCACATAACTGGATGTCTTCTGACTCCAAATCCAGTGTCCTTTTTACTATTATACATTGCTTTCTCAAGGTAGTTATGAGTTAAACAAAGATTAACTAAATCAGAGAAAGCATGAAGGAGGCCTTAAAGGTCATATAATTTCCCCCATCACTTCATAAAGCATAGTATTGATGATATAGAGAAGCAACTTTAGAGATTTTCTTAGCCAACCTCCTTAATTTACAAATAAGGAAACTGAGGCCTGAAGCCCAGAGAGGCAAAGTGACTTGCTTAAAATCATCCCCAAAGTTAATGGTTAGAAGCTAGGTCTTCTGACTCATAGGCCAAAGTTCTTCTTTCTTGTTCCATCACATATTGAGTGGCAGTATGATGCAATAAATCAAGGGTTGGACTTCCATGGAATTAGAAAGACTGAGTGAACCTGGACAAATCACTTAACTTCTCAGTGCCTTATCAACTCTCTTAAGATGCTAAGTGGCAGAAGAGTTGCCAACTGGCATCAATGAAAGAAATGCCCTACATCAATGAAGTCATAGTTCTAAGCCCATCTCTATCTCCCACTCCTAATCATCAACCCCACTCCACAAAAATCCAACCCATGAAGCTGAAATAATGGATAATATATTATAGTGGGCTGTGGAGTAGAAGATATATCTATTAGCTCAAAAGCAAAAGTACCCTTAGCTGGAATGGACACCAAGGCTGTTGATGGTGGTGAAAGGTGGAAGGATTGAACTACTAGAGAATAGTGTCTGGGACTAGTACAGTTTCCTATCCCACAGCCACTGTGGTCCAGAGACTTGACCAGAATACCATTGACCATGGAAGACTATTCCTAGTTTTCTGTTTTCCTATGAAGTTGTCATCATAAGAATTACTGAAGTTGATATGTTACTTCCCAGTTCTTTTCTAGCTACCTATATCTTGCTTTTATTAGTTTGAGACAAGAGTTTTCTCCTAAGGTGCTGCACTTTCAAGCTATCTCTTTCCTCCTCCAATACAATGATTCAAAGAGAGAAGGGAAATGAATTTCAATCAGAAATCAGAGTTTGCCATGAGATTAGAAATGGAAGATATTAAAATGTTTCATGATTTATGATAAAGATGGTTAATGATGCAGTTGGTCAATGCTTTGCTTCTGTGATATTTTCTTCTAAAACTAATCAAACTTCATAAACTCTGAGGTCAAAATGAACTAAATATTCTGTGCTGAGAATGAATAGGACCAATAGGTGGGTGGGGGAAGAACCATAAGTGGTATGTTTGGCCCAAACTCCCTAAATTAGAGCTCAGGATATAGCAGTCAAACTGGAATGCTAGTAGATTGATGTACAGCTCTTTGTAGTTCTTAAAGTGATATATAAATATAAGCTATTATTATTATCTCTCCATGTTATCTTCTCATGGTCAAGTTCAGATTTCAATATCTGCACCATCCCTTGGAATAATTAAGATTTTTGCTTCATCTGTGAAGTCAATCATCAAGTATTTATTCAATCACCTACTATGTACTGTTACAGTTAAAAGAGTGATTGCCTTAAATTATGACTGCGAAAATATGGTTTCAAGACTTTGAATTTCCAAAACTGTAAAGATAATTTTTTGTGTCTTGATTTTATATTAAAAATAAAGTGGTCACCATAGGGAAAATTCCCAAATATGCAATACCCAAGTCAGCTGGGTTTTTATGGAAATTTTAATTAATACAAATAAGGAATCAAGGAAAGGGAGAGAGTAAGAGGAAATAATGTATGAGGGGCCTAGGCCAAAATGGCCTAGGCCTGAGCCTTAAGAGAGAGATCAGTCAGTCTTTTATCAACTCACCACAAGATTTGTCCCAAACAAGATTCTAGTGTTCAGAGAGAGACCCTCCAGTTCAGCTCAGGAAGCTCCACTTCAGCTTCCAAGACTGAATTCTTTTCAGCCACCGAGAGAGAGAGAGAGAGAGAGACCAGCCTTCAATTCAGCTTCATAGCTGCATTTCAATTCAGCTTTGGCAAGCTGAACTACCCCAGAGGCCTTTCTGACCTCCTTTTAAATAGAATTTTCTCCTATGTCACCTCCCCTAAGTTTTCACATCTACCAATCACAGTAGACATTTTCCAAAGGACTGACCATTCTTAATTCACACCTTCTTTAGTTCTCAACTTCTCTGGGTAGACTAAAACTTCACACCTCTTTTGTTAAGCTTGTCCCTTGCAAGTTTGCAACTTGCCTGACCTTTTAGTGATTAATTTGACCTTCATAAATACTTAGCACCTTTTTGTATTAGATCTAAAAATAGACTTAGCTTAAGGGCTTTTGCCTCACTATAAGTAGGAGTTAAGTACTTTTCATTGTTCAGTAAGGAGTTTACAACTTTATCTTCCCCTAAAGTATGCTTAAGTATGGGTGGAGTAATGTTAGAGTTCTCACATTCCTGATCAAGTCCCTTCATTGTTTTAAAATGGGGAATGGTCTTAACCAAATGTTCTAAGGTAGAGTCTGAGAATTTTTAACATTCACAAGTCTGAGGAATTTTAAGATTCACAGTCCCCTTTGCTTTGAGTGGGATCCAAAAACATTTAATTGGATCACTTGTCTCTGAGAAGCTTGCAACATAGCTGACACAAATGACACAAAGTTTGCACCATAATAAATGACGCAAATTGACAATGATGAAAAACTGAACAATATACTTAGAAATGGGAATTAAAAGAACAGATAAATCATTGTGGGCTAAAACAGAGTATGAAACTCTCATGAAAGAGGTGGAGCTGTAACAGAACCTTAAAGAATCACAGGATTTCAAGAACTAGAAAGGACCTTTAAAATAATCCATTCCAGGTCCCTCATTTTGAAGATGAGGAAAGAAAGGCCTGGAGAAATTAATTTACAAATTAAGTAGGTAATCAATATCAGAGGGACTCAAAGTCTCATCTTTTGGCTTCAAAACCAGTTCTAAATGGCACCAAACTCTTTAGTCCACAGATCCACTTTACTTTGTTTTTCTATTTTGGTAAACCTTATAATTGTGAGAATATAGAGAAAAATATAGATGTAGGAAAGGCGGGAAGGGAAAAGTCATCATCATAATTTGACGAATCATTTTTCTAGCCTATATTTATAGGTAATATTTGAGTAGATGAGAAGGAAAAATTTATCATCATCATTTGATATACCTTGGATATCTATTTAAAATGTTGCCTTTAAATTTTTGTGGATCAATGTTATGACTGAGCAGCTGTGGGAAATAACTCTGTAGCAGCAATATTAGTTGTAATAAAAATATTGGAATGTATGAGGTATTCAGGAAAGAGCAGTGCCTCTGGTATGAGGGCTTTCTGAACCCTTTTCAGGACTGATTATTCTCCATTGGTGTCCACCTGTCACTCACCTATGCTCTCAAGTATGGCTCCAAGAAGCTGTAGCATATATAGCAACTACCCTCCAATAAAACTGTTTCGGTAGATGAACCAACCAGGTGGAGGGTAGCTGACAAGCTTTAAACCCACTGTTGAGTTGGAGGGATGTCTACCCCAGGCATGTGAAAATTTTCCCTAGCAGAAGGGACTGATGAGAACAATTTTTTCAATTGTCTTGAAGGCAGTGGAAGCATATGCTGTGGATCATTGAAAGCTTGTTTAGACATAAAAGAAACCAAGGCCATTTACTGCATCCCAAGCTGTCACTAATAGTTTTGACTTTTGCCTTGTCACCAGACATTCATGACTTGAAATCCAACTTATTCTCAATCAAAAGACATCACCAGTGATGTCATTTTGGTCCTCTTTGAGTGTGAAGGACAATAATCAGAGGTTCTAGACCTTGCTGAACATCCTATACACATGTGAGATTAAAATTAATATCCAATACTCCAAGAATTATTTTTATAAGATTTATTCATAATCACTTGAGGTAGAGGAATGTGACAGCCTGAGTAAAGAGGAGTTTACCCAGACTGCAAAAAGCAGAAGGGGGGGGGGGGGAAGTGGAGTCACAGAAAGTTTTATTTCTACAATGTAAGAATGTAACATGGGGACAAAAGGAAAGGGATTCTGGGATATGAAGTCAAAGGGTACAAAATTCTAGTTACACACACACCATAGCAATTTGTATAAATCCTATTCTTCTATCATTTTCTTTGAGATCCACCAGGGCTGGACATTTCAAATAAACCAGACCTGCCCAGAGTCCATGGCAGTAAAGAAAACTCACAAAGAAGTAAAGAGGAAACGTACTGATTTACAAATGAATACTTTAGTTGTTGTAACCCCTCAAAAAAAAAGAGGATCCTAATTTTTTTTCTTTTTCTTTCTTAGGGTAAACATCTAAAGGAATGTTTTGCCTACAAAGTCCTACAGCATCTTAAGATCATTCCAGAATCTTTTGTCTTAACATTTCCTGAGCCGTGTTACCAACGAACTTTCTTTTCCACAAATATTCATTTCTTCTTTTCTTACAATCCCCCCAGTAAATGCAAAAATGGCTATAACATTAAATTATAAACTAAGAGTAATGAATCTAGACTACATGAGTAAAATATATAGTAATTATAAATGTGACTCTACCTTTCTTAAATAATCTATCTCCAGTAGGAATTATCCTTTAACTTTGTCTCATGATCTCACTGCCTTCCAAGGGGACAAGCACATGGGTTCCCAATGTTATGTCTTTATTTTCACTTCCTATAATTGAGTAAATAAATGAAGGGAAAACCTTCCTACTCTCTACCAACACTATGCTATGTGCTATGGTTATAATAAGTAGAAAAGATAGTCCCTGGTCTCAAGGAACTCATATTCTAATAGAAAGAGACAACATATAAAAAGGGTTTTCAGCTTCAAGACAAATGGAAAGCCCTAATGGTCTTTAAGCTGAAGCAGCAAGTCTGATGGTAATATATCTTCTTTAGTGTTTTTACCAATTTCCAGTGATAAAACCATACAGTTCTGATGCTGAGCCATTTAACATTGCCAGAGGTTTTGGTGGTGAGAATTTGCTTTTCAGGGTCTTCAGTATCTGTTGTATTTCAGTGAGGAGGGAGGGTGGTCAATCCCTAGTCAACATCCTTATGTTACTTCTTGCTTAGACTCCTTTAATAAATTCCTAATTGGTCTCTTCAACACAAGTCTTGCGCCTCCCCAATTCACACAGCTGCCAAGGTGATTTTCCTAAAGCAGTGGTCTAAAAGGGTCACATTCTTGCTCAATAAATTCTAGCAGCTTCTTATTGTACCTAAGGTTAAATATAAACTTTTCGGTTTGGCATATTTGGTTTGTAACATGATTCCAGTATGCCTTTCCCAGCTTATTATACATCACTTTTCTGTACATGGTCTTTGGTCCAGCCAAGCTATATTTCTTACTTCTCCTCCTAAATGGCATTCCATTTCCTGTCTCCAGGCTTTTGCAATGGACTATCTGTTGTACAAGGAATTCATCACCTTTTCAATTCTGCCTTTTAGAATCCCTGATTTCCTTTATAACTTAGTTCAATTACTATTTCTATAGCAGATCTTTATTGATTCCTCTTCCCCATCACCCATTTTCTAGTCCTTCCTGCCCCCCAAATACCTTTTATGCCCATTTTTGTATGTACTTACATTGGTATGCATGTCTCATCTGAATGTAGTATTTTTGAGGGTAAGGGCTGTCTTTTTTGTTTTTGCATCTCCAGGGCATAGCACAGTGCTCACCACAGAATAGGTGCCTAGTAAATGTTTGTTGAGGGATTCACAAAAAATTTTCACTCCTGCATTTTTCATAAAAAAAAAATGAAGCTCAAGGTGGTTAAGGACTTCCTCAAGGTTACACCATTAGTCCTCTCTACTTGTCTGAATAGTATCCATCTTTGAGAGTCTATATTCTGTCCTATTTTTTCCAGGAAACCTCTAAAAATACAGATTGTTTCCTTTCTTGAACTCACTGTACCTTTTATTGTAGCATTTTTCTATAAATGGTCTTATATTGCTAATCAAATGTTTCATGTATGCTGGTCTTATTACACAATTTTAGAGTTGAAAGAGATTTCAGAAGTCATCTAATTCATCCTATATTTGATCTGAAGGCCTCTATAACATGCTCATCAAGTGATTATTTTAGTCTTTGCATGAAGATCACCTCCCAATGTAGATAATGCTGGATATCTTAGAGCAGCAGTTCTCAACCTGTGGGTCACGACCGAGGCGGGGGTCGAACGACCAAAACACAGGGGTCGCCTAAAGCCATCAGAAAATACATATTTCCGATGGCTTTAGCCGCTGAGAAATCATGCTACTTTACAGCAAGATCTCGGAAAGAATGGGGACCCTGCTGCCCGCACATTGTACTAATAGTTACCTATCAGCAGCCCTCCCCCTATAAGGGGCGATGGATTTACCCTGTTGTCTGGAGACCGGACTCAAAAAGAGGACCAGAGAGAGCACCCGGGCGAGCGCTGGCTCCGGAGGGGTTAAGAATGAGTCCTGGAGTGGATAACAGAGTCGAGTAACCCCAGCAAAGTGAAGCCTCAACTCGAGCTGGAGGGAGACAACAGGAAGAAGAAGGCAGCTTCTGCGGACCCCCTCCCCAGGCAGGACTTTTCTCCCGCCCCAGTGCTCAGGCTGCCTCCTGCTGGATTAATATTTCTCAACATATAATTAAATATTGTTTTTGTGATTAATCACTATGTTTAAATTATGTTTGATTTGTAGCAATGAGAATACATAATGCATATCAGGTATTTACATTCCGAATCATAACTGTAGCAAAATTACAGTTTTGAAGTAGCCACCAAAATAATTTTTTGGTTTGGGGTCACCGCAACATGAGGAACTGTATTGCAGGGTTACAGCATTAGAAAGGTTGAGAACCACTGACCTAGAGTTAAGCGGGGCTAGTTTCCTTCCCCTCAGCTCCTGTTATGGTTCTCTATCAGTTCTGATCCAATATCTCCAAAGGGAATTTGGGTTCTTGGTTCCTTTTCCTTCTACAGCTAGAGAAAAGGGGTTCTAGAAGGACAGTTTACATGAAAAGTTCCCCATACTGCAGTCGTCCCTTACTTTCACCCTTCAGATCAGGAAGGTTCTCTACTACAGTAAATAACTAATATAGGAATAGTGCTAGATAGTGCTAATTATTGTTTAGTCTTTTTTCAATACTGTCCAATTCTTTCTGACAAAAGGATTTTCAGATATTCTTGACAAAAATCCTGGAGTGATTTGCCATTTTCTTCTCCAACTCATTTTGTAGATAAGGAAACTGAGGCAAAGAGGATTAAATCATTTGACATTGGTCATACAAGTAATGAGTGTCTACAGTTAGATTTGAACTCAAGAAGATAAGTTTTCCTGACTTCAGGCCCAACCCTCTAGCCACAGTGCCACCTAACTGCCCAGCCCATTTAGGATAGTGCTAATTATTAGTTTTTTCCCTTACTCCAAGCCTAGATGTATCTAATTTTGATTTTGATCCATTGCTCCAATTTGGTCCTATGGCACCAAAAAGACCAAATCTAATCCTTCCATTTCTCAGCCTTTCAAAGACTTGAAGAAAATTAAATGTCTTCTCTTATTTTTTTTCTTCCTCTAGGCTAAATATCTCCATTTCCTTCAACCCACCTTCATATATTATGAACTTAGCTATTCTGATTCTCCTCTATATACAGCACTAAGTACATGTCATCCAACTAGGGCAATGTACAAATAAACTACCATTGACCTAGTTTTGCAAAAATAGTTCTCCTCATAAGATCATAATCTCCTTGAAGATGGGTATCATGACATATATTTTGTTTGTAGTTCCTGTTGAGGAATATATGTGTGAATTTATTTGAACTGTACTTTTCTAATCATTCAAATATTCTTAATATGTTCAGAAATTTTTTTAAGAAAAAAGGCATTGAATTTTTAGGACTTTGGAGCAGTGGGAAGATTCATTGTATGAAGAAAGTAGGAAAGGGAGGAAGGAAAGAAGAGAGATGGGAAAGGGCTAAAGAAGAGAAGTAATAGCTTCTATACAGTGCTTTAATCTCATTAGATCCTTACAAGAACCTTGTGAGGTAGTCATTATCATTATCTCCATTTTATGGGTGAAGATATTTAGAGGGAAATTTTAAGTGACTTTCCTATGGTCACACAGCTTAATAAGTGTCTAAGGTAGGACTTGAACTCACATCTTCCTAACTCCAGTCCAACAGCCTATCTAACCCAACACTACCTAGCTGCTTCACAATACAGGAAGATTAGAACACTCATATGTTCCTACAATAGTTATTCACCATACAGAACCTTCCTGAGCTGAAGGGTGAAATGAAGGGAAAACTATAACCAGAACCCCTTCTGCTCTAGCCATAGAAGAAAGAGGAACCAAGAAACCAAATTCTCTTTGGAGAGTTTAGATCAGAATAGATAGAGAGCCTTAACAAGAGCTATGGGGAAGGAAACCAATTCCCCTTAATTCTAGTGTCTTCCCTCTTTTTATCATTTCCCATTTATCCTGTATATAGTTTGTTTTGTACATACTCGTTTGCTGACCATCTAGTTTTTTGTTGGCCATCTAGGTCTACAAGGAAAGGGAAGGAGCTTATGAGGACCTATGGGTGAGTAAGGGCTAGGATGTTAATTCATATCCTTGGAAGGCTGATGATAAGGATACAATAGAGGGCCATAAAGGCTAGGCAGAGGCAGACTACTTAGAAGGGCTTTTGCACAAGGACTTGCCCTGAAGGGCAGGGATCCCAGCGAGTTGTAGGTCTTAGCTAGGAAGGCTTGAGAAGATCAAAATTAAAGGTGGAAGGTCAGTGAAGTGACTAGTGCTCTTGGAAGGGGCAAGCAAGAAATGCCCATTTCAAGACTGTGCCTGGGAGAGAAGACAAGACCAGTAGAATAAGGGATCTGGTAAAAATTCTAGAGCTGTGGGAGAATTGGGATGGGAACTGAGCAAGTGGGACTGGAGGCAGAGGGAAGCCTTTGGGACAAGTTTATTGCCTCTAGGATAAAATGTAAACCCATGACTTGTTTTTAAAACTGTTTAACCCTTCTGCCTGGTTTCAACTAGTTTCTTTAGACTTAGTTCAACCTAATCCTGCTCAGGAATTCTTCATGTTGGTCAAACTTATGCCTGTAACTACTCTGACCCTATTGCCTGAAGGCCAAGTCCATTACATTTTACCCTCCCTCCAGAGTTCTCTGATACTTTTGGGGTCTCACTGTTCTTTTGTCTTTACCACTGCCTCATGATGAATTTTAGGGTTCTATACCACCTTAGTTCTATTTAATCACTTCTCAGTCAGATTAACTTTTTTTTTAAACCCTCACCAAGTATAAGTTCCAAGCTAGAACAATGGTAAGGACTGGGTAATTAGGGTTAAATGACTTGCTCAGAGTCATCCAGCTAGGAAATGTCTGAGGCCAGTTTGAACTCAGGACCTACCAATTCCAGGCCTGACTTTCTCTCCATAGAGTCATCTCATTATCCCCCTTTTAGCTTTTACAAAGGAATATTTGTTTCTATTGTGGAAAAGTGGAAAAGTGCATAGAGTGCTAGTCCTGGAGTCAGGAAGAACTCTTCATGAGTTCATATCTGGCCTCGGACACTAACTGTGTAACCTTGGGCAAATGCCCTCACCCTGTTTGCCTCAATTTTCTCATCTGCAAAATTATGTGAAGAAGGAAATAGCAAACCACACCAGTATCTTTGCTAAGAAAACCTCAAATGGGGTCATGAAGAGTTGAACAAAACTTAAAAAACAAAACAACCGAACCACAAAATTTACTTCAAAGGTAAGACAAACATACCATCCCCAGTACCTAGTTGTGAGGTCAATCCTCTTTCCATCTCCTTTTTTTTCCTCAGGAGGGAGATTAAATTCATAGCTCAACTCAGGTCTTATATAATATTAGTCCCACCAAATTGCAAGTCCAAATGATGCTTGGCTTATATCCTGCATCCTTGGTTCCTCAGGGATTCACTGCTGGTTTGGTTGAAGCATTTGACCTTTAATCCTCCTCTCTCAGGTTCAAAGTTCCCTGATCTGAGGACTCTACCCCTTATGCTTGGAAATGAAAAGGACAAATGAAATAGATGAAAACCTTGGACCCATCTCTCAGGATTTTTGGACCTAGATGGAAAAGGAAGGTGGTTTTTGTTCCCACCCTCCCACCCATCTTAGTGGTCTGGTGACCACGCTGTGGTGAACAAGGCTTTTATCCATAAATGCCTTCAAAAAGTGCAACTATTCCTCCATTAGGTATCTTTAGAGATGCAAAGTTCCAGCTTCAAAGTCAATAGAACAAGGGTGTTCTCACCCATATGGTAAACAATTAGATGTCTGCCCCCTCCCCAGTATTTCCCACATGGATCCCTCCATCTTATGATTTAGGCATGTGCCAAAGTCCTGTAATGTGATTTTGTGGTACTCCTTCATCTCTCAGAATCTTTAATTCTTTAAAAGGCTCACCTTGGATCCTAGTTCATACTGAAAGCCTTTCCTGATCCCCAGAGTTGCTAACATTCCAGTGAGGAACATCATATTTTCTTTTTTTTTTTCACTTTTTTTGATTTTGTCTTATTTTTTTTTTCTGATGTCCTATGGAGTCATTTACTTCCATTTGTTCAATTCTAATTTTTTAGGAAGTTATTTTCTTCCTTGAGCTTTTGTGTTTCCTTTTCCATTTTGCCTATTCTAGTCTTTAGAGAGCTGTTTTATTTTGTGTGTGTGTGTGTGTGTTTGCTTTCCTTTCCATTTAGTCTATTCTAGTCTTTAGAAAGTTGTTTTCTTCAGTGGATTTTTTGGCCTCCATTTCCATTTGGCCCATTCTGCTTTCCAAGTTCCTGAATATTTCTATCATTTCTTTTATTATTTGATTTTTAAATTTCTTTTCAAGGATTTCTAAAAGGTGTTTTGGAACTTGACATCCTTTCCTTTGAGGCTTCACAAATTTCCCTTTTTCTATTGTCCTGTACTGAGTTTATATTCTGATCTTTTCTGTCCCTGAAGTAACTTTCCCAAATTAACTTTTTTCTTTGTGTTTTACTAATTTTTCTAGGTATCATCCCCCTTTATCCCTCCATGTTACCTTATCTATTGATTGAGGTTTTGTTCTGCTCCAAGCTTATAGTATAGCTTTCACTGGTGCTTGGGTATGAATGTCTGGCTGTTTTTGAGTGCCTCAGCATGCCCTTACAGGTGGTGGACCAGATGACTTCTTGTGGGTACGCTTGAAAAAATTTTTCCCAGCTGGACTCTGTTGCTTCTGCTTTCAGTTTTTCTATTATTTCCTGTGTTGGGTTACTTCCCACACCTCCTTTTTGTTATCTCAGGCCATGTGGAATTGAGAAGGACTAGCCTTGAACTTTTTATCCCCTCCTCCCCTCACACTGGTTTTTCCCCAAGTCTGAAGTTTTCTTTCCTCAGGCCTCCATAAGACTGGTCTTGGGCTGCTCCTTCTCTTCTGTTTTGTTGCCTCAGGCCTCTTGGCAGTGAATAGGACTGTGTCAGTATGTGCTCTCCAAGCTCCCCATCGTGTAGCACTCACTGGATTACTCTCCCTTATTACTTGAGTAAGATATGTCCATCCTGCTTCCATATGTTTTGAAGTGCTTCATTTTCTATTTTTGCGTTTTGGGAGGGTCTAAATGAACTGAGTATTCCTTACTCCATTTTCTTAGCATGCCAGTTGCTAACATTCCCTCCTTCCTCAAATTACCAGGAGTTTATCTGTATAAAGATATTTCCTAATTGAATATAAGGTCTCTGATTAGATGAAGATGAGTCCTAGATTTACTTATTTAACTCTAACCTCTCTTCCAACCTACAGTATGAAATCACCAACTGTCTCTTAGATATCTCAAATCAGATATTCAGTAAACATCTGAAACTCAACATGTCCAAAACTAAATGCATTATCTCCCCCTGCTCCCAACCTTCCCTTCTTTCGAATTTCCCTTTACAGTTGAGAAGAGACTATCATCCTCCCTGTCATTGTGGCTCAAAACCTTCCCTCTCATCCTCTATATCCAATTAATTGTCAAGTCCTATTTGTTTCTACCTTTGTAACATCTCTATATACCTCTTTTCTCCTCTGACATGGTACCATCAATAGTCCAGGATTTTATCACTTTATGCTAGACTATTGCAATACCTTGGTAGTTGATGTGCCTGCCACTAACCACTATTCTAGTCCATTCTCCCTTCAGTTGTCTAATTGATCTTTGTAAAATGAATATCTAAACATGTCATTTCTCTTTTTATTCAATAAATACCAGTGGCCCCCTATTAACTCCAAGTTCAAATATAAAATCCTCCTCTTTCATTCATTCATTCATATGAAGAGCATCCATGGCCCTTTATAACCTGGTCCCTTCCCACATTTCCAGTCTTCTTATATCTTTCTCCCTTCCACTGTGATGCAGAAGACACTGGTCTCCTTATTATTCTTTGAACAAGTTCCCACATCTCTAGATTGTTCATTATTTTAAAATTGTATTTAGTCAATTTAAAACATTATTCCTTGGTTACAAGAATCATATTCTTTCCCTCCCTCCCCTTACCACCACCCTTCCCATAGCTGACACACAATTTCCCTGGGTATTACATGTGTACTTGATCAGAACTGTAAATCTTGAAATCTCTCAAACTTGTGAATGTTAAAAATTTTCCCATTGGGCAATTCTTAATTGGAACAAATTCCCTACTGAGAAACATTCCCCATTTTGATGTGAGAACTCGCCAGGATCAGAAATGGGAGGACCTCTACTCCCCCCTTACTTAAGACTGCTTTAGGACAGAAAACTCCTTGCTAAGCAAAGAAAGTACTTGGATCCATGCTTATGGTGGGGCAAGGAGTTCTTTGAGCCAGGCCTGTTTTTAGAATTGATACAATGAGATACTAGGTACCTAAAAGGGTTGGGCAAGTTTTGTCTTAATGAGATTAGTTGACTCAGCTGTGTTTTCACTGGTTCAGACTTACTGAGGAGATTTGTCGACTTAGCAGGAATTCAGATGGGCAGTCCTTTGGAAAGTGTCTACAGTGATTGGTAGATGTAAGGACTTAGGGGAGGTGACATGGGAGAAAAACCCTTATATAAGAAAAAACAGAATCTCTTGAATATATCCTTTTGGAGATATTCCTTTTGGAGAATTCCTTTTGGAGGATCTCTGATGAGGACCGCTTGGGAAGAATCTCTTGAGAGAGGCTCTGGAGAAGGGAAGCTCTTGGAGGACAATCTCTAAGGAGGTCTCCCTGGAGCTCCTCTAAGGGGACTCTGTCCCTCTGGAGGCTCTGGAGAGAGGCCCTTTGGAACAGTCTCTGGCTGGAAGGCTCTCTGGTGAAGTCAGCTGAGATGGAGCTGGCCTGGTGTTACTAGAATCCTTGTTTAGTCAGACCTTGTGGTGAGTGTTAAAAAAAAAACTGACTGATTTCTCTCTTAAGACTCAGGTCTAGGCCATATTGGCTTGAGGCCCTTCATACTTATTCCTTTCTTACTCTCCCTCTCTTTCTTTGATTACTCATTGTATTGTTAATTAAAATCTCTATAAAACCCAATTGACTTGGGTATTTGAATAATTGGGAATATTTCCCTGGCGACCACCTTATATTTGATTTAAAAACCAAGACACTATAGTGAAACATATTTTCTGCAATAAAATTTACTCACCCTCTCTTATATCTATCACAATTTATATCTTCCACTATTTTAATCACTACAGTTTAAGACCTCAACCATTTTAAATCTCACAGAACCTATATCCATGTTGTTGATGTTTGCATTAGGATGTTCATTTAGAGCAGCGGCTCTCAACCTCTCAATTTGTAGCAATGTGAATACATAATGCACATCAGGTATTTATGTTTCGAATCATAACTGTAGCAAAATTACAGTTTTGAAGTAGCCACCAAAATAATTTTTTGGTTTGGGGTCACTGCAACATGAGGAACTAATTTGCGGGGTCACAGCATTAGAAAGGTTGAGAACCACTGATTTAGAGTCTATATCCCCAATCATATCCCCCTCGACCAATGTATTCAAGCAATTTTTTTTCTTCCGGGTTTCTACTCCCACAATTTTTCCTCTGAATGTGGATAGTGTTCTTTCTCATAGATCCCTCCAAGTTGTTCAGGATCACTGCATTGCCACTAATGGAGAAGTCCATTACATTCAATTGTACCACAGTGTATCAGTCTCTGTGTACAACATTCTCCGGGTTCTGCTCCTTACACTCTGCATCAATTCCTAGAGGTCATTCCAGTTCACATGGAATTCCTCCACTTTATTATTCCTTTGAGTACAATAGTATTCCATCACCAACATATGCCACGATTTGTTCAGCTATTTCCAAATTGAAGGGCATCCCCTCATTTTCCAATTTTTTCCCACCACAAAGAACGCAGCTATGAATATTCTTATACAAGTCTTTTTCCTTATTATCTCTTTGGGGTACAAACCCCCCAGTGCTATCGCTGGATCAAAGGGCAGACAATCTTTTAATGTCCTTAGGGCATAGTTCCAAATTGCCCTCCAGAATGGTTGGATCAATTCACAACCCCACCAGCAATGAATTAATGTCCCAACTTTGCCATATCCCCTCCAACATTCATTACTTTCCATAGCTGTCATGTTAGCCAATCTGCTAGATGTGAGGTGATACCTCAGATTTGCTTTGATTTGCATCTCTCTGATTATAAGAGATTTAGAACATTTTTTCATGTGCCCATTAATAGTTATGATTTCTCTGACTGACAATTGCCTATTCATGTCACTTGCCCATTTATCAATTGGTGAATGGCTAATTTTTTGTACAATTGATTTAGCTTTTTATAAATTTGAGTAATTAGACCTTTATCAGAGTTTTTGTTATGAAAATTATTTCCCAATTTGTTACTTCCCTTCTACTTTTGGTTGCATTGGTTTTGTTTGTACAAAAGCTTTTTAATTTGATGTAATCAAAATTATTTATTTTACATTTTGTGATTTTTTCTAACTCTTGCTTGGTTTTAAAATCTTTCCTTTCCCAAAGATATGACATGTATACTATTCTGGGTTCACCTAATTTACTTATAGTGTCCTTCTTTATATCCAAGTCACCCATTCTGAGTTTATCTTGGTGTAGGGTGTAAGATGTTGATCCAAACCTAATTTCTCCCACACTGCCTTCCAATTTTTCCAGCAGTTTCTAACAAATAGTCGATTTTTGTCCCAAAAGCTGGAATCTTTGGGCTTATCATAGACTGTCTTGCTGAGGTCACATACCCCAAGTCTATTCCACTGATCCTTCTTTCTGTCTTTTAGCCAGTATCATATTATTTTGATGACCAATGCTTTGTAGTATAGTTTGAAATCTGGAACTGCAAGACCACCTTCCTTCACATTTTTTCATTGATATCCTTGATCTTTTGTTCTTCCAGATGAACTTTGTTATGGTTTTTTTCTAATTCAGTAAAAAAGATTTTTGGTAGATTTTGATAGGTATGGCACTAAATAAGTAAATAAGTTTGGGTAGGATGGTCATTTTTATTATGTTAGCTCATCCTACCCATGAGCAGTTAATATTTTTCCAATTGTTTAGATATAGTTTTAATTGTGTGGAAAGTGTTTTGTATTTGTGTTCATATAGTTCCCATGTTTGTCTTGGCAGATAGATTCCTAAGTATTATATATTGTCTAAGGTGATTTTATTTTTTTTTAAACCCTTACCTTCTGTCTTAGAGTCAATACTGTGTATTGCTTCCAAGGCAGAAGAGTGGTAAGGGCTAGGCAATGGGGGTCAAGTGACTTGCCCAGGGTCACATAGCTGGGAAGTATCTGAGGCCAGATTTGAACCCAGGACCTCCCATCTCTAGGCCTGGCTCTCAATCCACTGAGCTACCTAGCTTCCCCCTATCTAAGGTGATTTTAAATGGAATTTCTCTTTCTAATTCTTGCTGCTGAGATGTGTTGAAGGTATATATATGTATATATATACATATATATAAATGCTGATGACTTATATGGTTTATTTTGTATCCTGCAACTTTGCTAAAGTTGTTGATTATTTCCACTAGCTTTTTAGTTGAATTTCTAGGATTCTTTATGTAGACCATCATGTCATCTGCAAAGAGTGATAGTTTGGTCTCCTCATTGCCAATTTTAATACCTTCAATTTCTTTTTCTTCTCTAATAGCTACTGCTAGTGTTTCTAGTACAATGTTAAATAATAGAGGTGATAATGGGCATCCTTGTTTCACTCCTGATCTTATTGGGAAAGCATATAGTTTATCCCCATTGCAGATGATGTTTTCTGATGGTTTTAGATAAATATTGTTTATTATTTTTAGAAACGGACCTTCTATTTCTATACTTTCTAGTATTTTCAATATGAATGAGTGTTGTATTTTGTCAAAGGCTTTTTCTGTATCTATTGAGATAATCATGTGATTTTTGTTGGTTTGCTTGTTGATGTGGTCTATTATGTGGATGGTTTTCCTAATATTGAATATAGATTCTGAAAGGATGTCTCATCATTGTAATTTTCTTCAATGAAATTATTAATTGTTTCTATGATTTGTTCTTTAACTAACCAGTTTTTGAGAATCATATTATTTAATTTCCAATTAATTTTTTATTTGGCTCTCCATGTACCCTTACTGAATATTATTTTATTTCATTATGATCTGAAAAGGTTGGATTTATTATTTCTGTTTTTCTGCATTTGTTTGCCATGTTTTTATGCCTTAGTATGTGGTCAATCTTTGTGAATGTACCATGTGCTGGTGAAAAGAAGGTGTATTCCTTTTTGTCCCTATTTATTTTTCTCCATATATCTATTAACTCTAATTTTTCTATAATTTCATTCACATCTCTTACCTCTTTCTTATTTATTTTTTATTTGATTTATCTAAATTTGATAGTGTTAAGTCCAAGTCTCCCACTAGTATAGTTTTACTATCTATTTCCTCCTTCAACTCTACTAGTTTCTCCTTTAGAAATTTGAATGCTATACCATTTGGTGCATACATGTTGATTACTGATATTTCCTCCTTGTCTATACTGCTTTTTATCAGAATTTAGTAACCTTCCCTATTCCTTTTAATCAGATCTATTTTTACTTTGGTTTTGTCAGATATCATGATGCAACTCCTGCCTTCTTTCTCCCAGTTGAGGCCCAATAGATTTTGCTCCAACCTTTAATTTTAACCTTGTGAGTGTCTACCTGCCTCATGTGTGTTTCTTGTAGACAACATATGGTAGAATTTTGGTTTCTAATCCACTCTCCCATTTGTTTTCATTTTATGAGTGAGTTCATCCCATTCACATTCCAAGTTATGATTGCTACTTGTGTATTCCCCAGGGTTTTGATATCCTCTCCTAATCCTGTCCTTTTTCTTCTTCTGCTATATCCTTTTAAACCAGAGGTTTACTTTTAATCAGTCCCCCTAATCCTCACCCTTAATATGCATCCCTTTATGCCCTCTCCCTTTTTATTCCCTTCTTATATTTTTAGGGTCTGTTAAGTTCCCTCCCCCCTCTCTTTCCCTCCCTTTTTGTACTCCCCACCTCCCTATCCCCCTTAGTTTTACCTTCTCACTTTCCCTCTAGGGAAAGATAGAATTCAATACCCCAATGGATATAGATGCTTTTCCCTCTCAGAATTTATTTCACCAAGAATAAGGTTTAAGTATTATGTATTAGCACTTTCTTCCTCTCCTTCTTTTAAGGGTATTCTTCCCCTTCTCTTCCCATGTGTATCTTTGTGTGATAACGATTATCATATTTATCTTATTTCTTCAAGTATCTCTTGGTGCCATCTTCTATTCCCCCCTCCTATTTTCTTTTTTTGCATATCATCTTATGCCACTTATTACCCCAATCTCTTCCTGTGAATGATTCTTCTAATTACTATAATAGTGATTATAATTTTTGAATTACAAATAACTTTCCCCCCATATATTAATATAAATAATTTGATCTTTTTGAAGCCCTAAAAGCAGAAAGTTTGAATTAAAAAAATTTTTTCCCCTTTCCCCTCTCTTTCTTATTTACCTTTTCATGTTTCTCTTGATCTTTGAATTTAGATATCAAATTTTCCACTTAGTTCTGGACTTTTCTTTACAAATACTTGGAAATCTTCTATTTGTTGAATGTCCATACTTTCCCCTGAAAGTATATAGTCAGTTTTGATGGGTAGGTGATACTTGGTTGAAGACCCAATTCTTTTGCCTTTCTGAATATCATATCCCAAGCTTTGTGGTCCTTTAGTGTGGAAGCTACCAGATCTTGTGTAATCCTGATTGGTGCTCCTTGATATCCAAATTGTCCCTTTTTGTCTTCTTGTAAAATTTTCTCCTTAGCTTGGAAGCTCTTGATTTTGGCAATTGCATTCCTGGGAGTTGTCTTTTGAGAATTTAGTGTAGAGGATATTCAATGAACTCTTTTAATGCCTATTTTGCCTCCTTGTTCAAGAACATCAGGGAAGATTTCTTGGATAATTTCTTGTATTATGATGTCAAGATTTCTGTTTATTTCTGGGTTTTCAGGTAGACCAATGATTCTCAAATTGTCTCTTCGTGATCGGTTTTTCTGCTCCGTCATCTTGTCAGTGAGATATTTTATGTTTTCTTCAATTTTGTCAGTCTTTTGACTTTGGTTTATTAATTCTTGCTGTTTTGCAAGATCATTGGCTTCCAATTGCCCAATTCTGGTCTTTAAGGCCTGGTTTTCTGTTATAATTTTTTTATTTTCTGCTATAATATTTTGATTTTCCTTTTTGGTTTGGACTATCCTGCTTTTCGTGGCTCCCAGTTTTTTCCCAATTGGGAGTTCTTGGCCTTTAAACTTCTATTTTTTTTCACTAATTCCCACTTTTCATGCCAGAAGGCTTCCATCTTTTTGATAAACACCAATTTAAATTCTTCAAGAGCTTGTGGACAATTTCTTCTTTTTTTGGAAGTGTTTGGTGCAATTATTTGTATTTCCTCTTCTATTTCCTCTGCAGCCTGGGTTTTTCCTCCATAAAAATTATCCAGGATCAACCCCTTCTTCTTGTTTTTCTTGGTATTGGGGAGTTGTTGTTCCTGGGCACTGTTTGCCATCACTTTGGTGGTTTTTCCTTCCCTTTCCAGGCAGAAATCTGTGTGAGAGGGGCAGGCTCTCTGTGTATGGAGCTAAGGAGCAAGGATTTTGTCTGAGGCCAGCTCTAAAATCTCTGCAGCTTCTACTATTTGCTGCCCTTCTTGGTGCTATCTCCTCTGGGCGCCCACAAGTCTGCACTCTTCAGTCTGCTGGTGTTTCAGGTTTAGCTACTCTAAGGGGTAGGTCTTTGGTGGTCTTAGTCAGTTGCCTAGGACCTAGAGGTGCCCTCTCACTTGCTCTAGAGGTGCCCTTCGCTCTCTCCCTGATTCTAGCACTCACTGGCTCTGAGTCTGGCTCTGTAGGTGGAATGGGGGAGGATAGATCAGCTTGTGTTTTGGTGGAAGCTTTTTCACCCCCTTATAGTGTGGAAATGCCCAAATTCCATGTACCTTCAATGCTGCGCCCTACTGTAGAGTTCCTTCATTCATATGAATTTGGTTTGTTTGGGTTTTTTTTGGTCTTTGGAGGTAGTCTATATCAGTAGGTGCTGAGGAAAGGAAGAGTCCTGCATCTAGACTGCCACCATGTTTACCGGGAAGTTCTAAATTGTTCATTTTTACTGACTGTCCCCCATGCTTGGAATTCTTTACCTCTTTATCTCTGCCTCAAAGCTTCCCTGATTTCTTTCTTGCTTTATGCAAGAAATCTTTACAAATCATGCTTAATTTTAATGCCTTCTCTTTGAAACCACTCCAGCTTTATCCTGCACACATCTCACTTATAGTCATTTGAATGTTATATTTCCCACTTAACTTTGAACTCCTTGAGAACAGAGACTGTCTCTTGTCATTCTTTGTATGACTAGTATGTTGGCAGACTCATTAATAGGCACTTAATAAATACTTGTTGACTTACATTCATTTGACCTTGAGAAAAGGGTTTAGTTTTCATTTGTCTCTGTAGCCCTGTCATTCTATACAATATCTTGCTCATACTATATAAGACACTTCAAAAATAATGAATTGAAATTAATCTTGTCTAGTCTATATCTGATAAAAATACTTTCCAAAAATCCCTAAGAAGTTGTCATCAAACCTTCCAGTCTTAAACACTAGTGACTTCCCCTCAAAGTATCCCATATTACTATTGCATGGCTTTCGTTCTTTGATTACAAGAAAATCCTCTCTTTTACCTCTCTCCATTCAAGCATCAAAATTGCCCTTGGAACAAACAAAGCATCTCTAATTTTTCTTCTAAATAACTTTTTAAATATTTAGAAATAGCAGTCATGGAAATGCCTTTTATAGTCTTAAGTTTTCCTGAGTTTTCTGTACACCCATACTGGTGTCTCTAGAAACAATCCTGGTTTTCTTCCATGTTGATTTATGCTAAAATCCTCCAAACCTAATTTATAAAGTAGAATGCCAGGATATTTAATTGCAAGGAGAGACCTATAACTGCTAAGTGTACTAGAACACTTATTTTTTCTGCTTATCCTATTTACAGGAAAGAAAACTTACCTGGGAAACTAAATAAAGGCCATAAGGTTCTTTAATGAGTATGGAGGCAAGGGAAAGGAAGAAATATTTTTATCAAGAAGTATCAGCCCAAAGAACCCACTACAATTATTATTTGTTTACTATAAATATAAATTATTTATTAGAATAAGCTGCTGCCTTTAAGGTAATCTTCCAACACAGTGCAAAAAATTGATGTTATTTTAGCAAAGATATAACTTTTTCAAAATAGAAAAACATAATTTAAATATGACAGTATTTATGTTATTTCTCATTAATATACATCTGAAGAGGAGAAGAATCACCAGGTTTGTGCTTGAATATATTGAACACTTATTCCTTAATTCCAAAAGGTTCCTTTCTTATTGATTCTATCACCCATCAACCAACTTTCAATGGAATATTTGTTACTCTTTCTTTACCAAGGAGATGTCTGCTTCTCTTGGGCATCTTGAACTGTGTTTATACTTAAACTCTTATTTCAGTCATCCTTTTAATTATTGCCAGTGGACCCAACTAAGTTTATCAATCCATCCTTAGTTCAATTGTTTTCTCAGCATGGGCCTATCTGAATTTATGACACCTGTGAGGGGAAATGTATTTAAAGTACTTGTTAACTATAATTCTTTTCTCTAGTTATGGATGAGAACACCAGGGAATGATTACAAAAGAAGACATTATGAATCCTACAAAATTTATTCAAGGCCTCGCTTAGAAATATTCACTATTCATAGCACTAACATCCCTAGAAAGAAATATGGAAATATGGAAATAGCATCTGGCCATGGAATATGACATTCTCTCCAATTAAAGAAAATCACCCAACTGAATTTAATGACTTTGTAGCAGCTGTGTACATTTTGAACTAAAATATGAAGTCTCTTTTCTGCTGACCTATTCAGTAGTCTTTAGAGACAGAACTAAGATCCAGGACAGATTTTACAATTATGCTAGTGGATAATAACAATTTGTTTTTACAATAAATGGTGAGCTCTTAACCATGTTCATAATTTAATTCATTGTATTGAGAAACACTGAGAGTATGAATGAGATATTAAATGAAGAAAAGTGCTAATGGGTTCATCTTTGTCTTAAACTCTAAACAAAGAAAATTCCAAGTATGAGGTTCATTAAAATATAAGGCTTTGAGACAAATATGAATAGAGTTATTCCATCGAACAAAAAGAGCAAAAAAATCAGCAAATTATCTTTTGAAGAAATCTACAAGTTTTCTGAGGGCAGAGACAAGAGTAGAGAAAGTTTTCAGATAAGTTATCCCAATATTCTCCTACAAACAACTTCTAAACCTCAAGGGCTCAGCGACTCTACAGAACAGTATCATTTCTGGTCCCAAGAAAACAAGGAGCCCTGAGGAGTAGTACCATTTGTAATCCCAAGGAATAAGGGGCCCTTTCCAGCTAAGAACTGAGTACAGATCAAGAGAACAGTGACCCTAACTCTTTCTGGATCACAGCACTTTGGAAACCCTGAAAACTTCTAAACCCATAGCTAAAGGAGTCTTGAACTGGAAAGCAGAAACATCAGCAAAGTCACTAGTGAACTATGGGCAAAGATGGGGATGGGAGATGATGATGGCTCAGCATAATCTACATATCATATTATGTAAGTGGTCCAGAAATAAATAGTGGCACAGATGTTATTTGGTTTGCCACATTTTTTCTGTCTTTATAATGAACATGAATCATCAAAACTGTTTTGATCAAGTCTCCCAAATGAATCAATTTTGAGCATTTCATAGCTTACATTAGACACATTATTGTCATGGTCAATCCTTTTAAATACATAAGTACCGATTAGGTCCAGCAAGCCAAATCCAAAATTATACCATTTGGGGCATATTCTTTTGGGCTTAAGGGAAGAGAGGACAGTGGAAAGAGTCAGAGTCAACCATTAGCCAAATGCACAAAACTCTTCATTGCCTACTAGGGTCTTAGGAAAATTTATGAGCAAAGAAAAGGTTTGACTAAAGTTTTACAAAATTTCTCTCTTCTTCCCCATCCACACTTCTAATTTCCTGAGTTTTCCTACAAAGTAATCAATGCTTCTTTCTCTTTTGTACCAACAATAAAAACTTGCTACAGAGAAAGGATTTAATGGCCAATGTTGTAATGAAGACTGGACTAGGAATTCAAAAGACATGA